>NC_047668.1:65815339-66134089 GCF_011762505.2 Arvicanthis niloticus | reverse complement strand
CCTCACATTTGTATAGCAGGCCCTCACATTTGCATGAGCCCTCTTTTCAGTCCCTCTGCTGGCATTTTTAATGCCCCCAGTACTCTTAGAAGCGTTCTTTTGTTAACGGTGTCATTGGTTTGTGTCGGGTAATTGACAGATTTTCTCAATCTATTAATAAGGGAGTAAAGCAGCTAAATCTAATCCTAGCCATATGATAAGATCTTCCGATAGTCATGGAATTGCATGTGTTTCCCCTTTAGACTGATGTACAAGATAATTAAATTAATTATAGTGCTGTGGTTAAAGATGTGCACCACCATGCCTGGTTTGCCCAGGTTGGGGACAGAACTCAAGGCTTCAGGCTGCCACACAAGCATTCTACCAACTGAGCCACATTCCCAGCCCCATGAATTGGTTTTTTAAATATATTTTTCATGAGTGGCTTGTTTTGAATACATTGATTTTATTGGCAACATGTGGATTTGAAGGGCCATAAGGGAGCTGCTTTCAAATTAGATTCTAATTAAAGATTTCAATGCCAGTCCACTTGGTAGTTTCCCTAGCCTCTGCATGAAAGAGCTCTGTAATATGAAGCTCGAAGGATTCACTATGAAGTCTGGAGTAGACTTCCTCCTGCCTCTGAATCCCAGGCTCCCACTTAGCCAGTTGTATGACCAAGCAGGTTTTTCCACTTTCATTTTTCTTATTTGCAACATGGGAACAGTGCTGGTTTTTACCTTACAAGTGCTGAAGAATCAAGTGAGTTTCAAGCCACTGAGAACAGTACCCTGTTAATATGGCAGTAAGTTTACACTTGGATTAATGCTGGAATTCATTATGAAGGACACAGTGCTTGTAAATTAGATTGTAAATCTAATTATAATGTAAATTAGATACTTTCAAAATATTTCTGTATGATTGAAAATAAACAATAAACTGAAATGCCTTTTCATACAGATTTTGTTTTCATGATCTTTTCTTTTTTTCTTTTAGGCACGGAATGTCAACACTGGAGAATTAGCAGCAATTAAAGTGATAAAATTGGAACCAGGTAAATTATTTGAAATTTTATGTTTCTTATTGCTAGAAAGTCATTGGATATCATAGAGTAATTTTGTTATACTTCAGTTTTTTAAAAATGGTCTTTGTAGCTCAGGTTGGCCTTAAACTATTGGCCTTCATACCCCAGCATCCTGAGTCCTGAGATGATAGGCATGCCTGGCTAATGCTTATTTTAATAATAATAATTACCATTCACTTATTTTCTCAGGGTCTTGTAGGGGAGAGAGAGGACCATCTCTTCTTTCTTCTTTCTCTCTGAGCCAAGCACATGCTTTGCTCAGGTTTTCCTAGAAAAATGATTGGTAGCTCTGGGAAGGAGAGTAGGTCCTAAGGAGATGTGACATCATAACTCCACAGACTAATTGTGACAAGTTTATACTAGCTTATTTGTTTGCAGATGACATTACTCTGCTGTGAGAGACAAGTCCAATGGGGAAGACCGACCTAACATTTGGGAAGCTGTAGTCTGGGTTTTTGTGTCCTGTCCTCTTGCCCTGTGTCCTGAGTTTCTAACAGACCTCACCAGCTCTTAGCACCTGTGTGTCATTGATATCTACATAGTCCCTTTCCACTTGATCAGCCCATTTTAGAGTCTCTTTGTGTGTCTTGTCTGCTCTACTCTGTTCTCCTTTGTGTTCCCCTAAAACCTATATCTCCCTGAGCCTACTGCTCTCCAGATCCTCCCTCAGAACCTCCTCTCTCTCTCTCTCTCTCTTTCTCTCTCTCTCTCTCCCTCCCTCCCTCCCTCCCTCCCTCCTTCCCTTCCTCCCTCCCTCCCTCCCTCCCTCTCCTTGCTACAGTAAGCAAGCAGTCTTGCTGGTGTGTGGATGAAGCCCTCAGTACATTAGGTTTTAGCTTCAGAGGGAGACTTTTTTTTTTTAGGGATGGGCCAGTTTTTCTCTGAATGACCAATAATATTCAGATTTCAGGCTGAAATATAAAGTAGCATTCTGAGCTGCAAAACCAGGCCACTTTCTGTTACCCTTAGCTCATTGGTAAATTCCTTACAAGTACCATTAAGACGAAACTTGGAGGGTGTGTTGCTTGCTTGTGTAAGCCACAGGAAAATACCTTGAGCCCAGAACACAGTTTCAGTTAGATGCAGTTACCGATTCCCCATACTCTACCTTCCACTATCACCAATAAGAGTTCTTCGTCTTCTCTGCTGTTCGGTTTGTAAGACAGATGTTAGAAGTTGGTGAAATCTGGACAAGAGTTGAGGCACTTTCACCTGGGCTTTCATTTTTAATCAGTGATGGTTTGGCCATGAGTCCAAAGTCACCAGGACTTAACGTCATTCTCCCACATAGGCTGGGTGTCTTCACAAAACTTCTACAACTCTAAGGGAATGAGCCTACTAAAGTTCTCCCCTTGCTCTTTCTTATTTCCAGATTTTAGTAAAAACACAGTTTCTCAGCTATGCGCTAAAGTCCTGGCATAGAATCTATTCAGTATATCTTAAAATCTCCTTAAAAAATCAAACTAGAAACTTAGAAGACCATCATTAACTCAGTTGTTTTCTGATGTGTGTAATGGGTGATCTGTGATACTATTGACCTTCAACATTGCAGTGTATTAGAAGATTCACAGTTAAAACAAAGACAAGGAAACCGTTCATTTGTACTCCTCTCGTATCTTTGCTCCTGTCTTAGGGAAATGTTTACTTCTTTCTGAGTTTGTCTGGACAGTTGAAATCACAGACTCTGAAAGCAACTGTTTCCCTGCTGGTCAGGACTTGGTTCCATTACCTAAGGTTTAAGAGTCTCTATTTTCTCATCTCTAAAGGAAAGATAGTAATAGTAGCTTCACTTTCAGATTTGTTATGGGAGTTAAACAGTCACATTTAAGTAACAATAGAGCTGACATTCTGCACTGAGTACTTAGTATAAGGAGAAGGTTGCTATTGCCCACTGTGCTGGAGTTCTCAAGGTGTGACCAGCCTTGTTTTGTCAGTTCCTGGTTACCTCCAAACACACACGCACACGTGCACACACGCACACACACACACTACCACCACACCACACCACACCAGTTTGTTTTGAATCAGATCTGAAACATCAAATCATCTCTAAACTTAATATTTCAGTGTATAAAGGGAATAAAAAATGAAAAGTGACAAAACCTTTGTGTTGTACTACTGGTGGGAGTGTGAGACAGTGCTGCCATTCTGGATAATGTTGAGTTCTGTGAGGTTTTATTATTGTAGTTGATTGGTTGGGATGACAGGGTCTCACTATGTAGCCCTGGCTGTCCTGGAACTCACCGTGTAGTCCAGGCTGGCCTTGAACTCAGAGATCCTCCTACCTCTGCCTCCCAAGTGCTGGGGTTATAGACTTGTACCATTGTGCCTGGCTCTAGTTCTTTCTTTAGAAGTGACTGGAGGTTTGCCATAATGGCAGTCATGCTGTCTTGTCTAGCCCCACAGCTTGCACACAAGTGGCATTATTCATAATACCTCTATATTGGAGTCATCATGACAAATCCATAAAAAGCCTGTCATGACCCTGGCCTGTGACTTGTCACTGTGGAGTGCAGAGGCAGGAGGGTCCCTGGGGCTGCCTTGTCTTCAGCCTTGTTCCAGGTTCACTGAGAGACCCTGTCTCCAGGGAATAAGGCAGAGTAATAACTAGAAAAGGCAATGTCCTCCTCTGGCCCCTGCATGTATGTGCAGGCTTGCACTTGCTTACACACAAGCATGTATATATTACACACGAAATTTCTTTAAAGTGCTCAATATATAACCAAGAGCCAACTAGCAGTATTGATAATAGTTTCTTACTAATAAAGTCCCTGTATTGGAAATCATTGATGTGTCTTAACTGTCATTTTTCATTTATGTCTGTAAGTGTCTTTGTGTCTTTTTTTTTGAAGAAGAAGAAGCTAGATAATCTGTCCTATAATTTGTCATCAGGATCAACTGTGCTGGTTGCCCATCTGTGTCAAAAACTTAAGTCTACAATCATCAAATGCAATGTGATATAGACTTTAAGAATTTGTACTTTGATTTAAGTATTCCTTTTTTTTTTCTTCTTTTTTAATAGCTGGTAGCCATTTTGAAACAGAAGCTAAGTGAAAACTTGATACTTTGGCAAAATGTTTTACATGTGAGGTTAGTTGAAAGTGTCTCACTGTGACTTCTAATCTTGTTCACATGACTTTAATTTATTCTTCCTTTTCTCAAGTGTTTTGTTTCTTTTCTTTCTTTTTTTTTTTTTTTTTTTTTTTTTTTTTTTTTTTTTTTTTTGCTTAACTGTAAGTCTGTCCTTTTTGGACTTAAATTGCAAAATAGAATTAAAGCAGAGGTGGAAATTAAAGCCATTCATCATTCTGACTTGTAGAACCATTGTCAACTTTTTTATTTTCTCCAGATTTTTTGATATTTACATGGAAATACTCATACATACACATAATTATGTTTACAGTGAAGTAAGCAGATGGTGAGGGGCTGGTCAAAGATCAGATAGGCAAGACCATTACTGTAGGTCAGCATAATGTGCTGTTTTCCTCCCAGCCCCAAGTTCCCCAGATAACAAGTCAGACTCAATATATATTTACAAATATAGGCCATATAGCTAGTCTTGCTCCCTGACTAGCTGACCTGCCACATGGCTGGTTACCTGTATTCAGCTCAGGTACCATGCTTCTGTGTCTTCATATCTGTCCTGGTGACTTTTCCTGCCTGGCTCTGTCCCAGAATTCTTTCTGCCTCTCAGATGTCCCTCTGTCTATTTTGCCTTTTCCCATAAGCCATAGGTTTTCTGATTGACAGATGATGCATCCATACAATACATGGGTATTCTCTCTACAGGCCAGCTGACTTTGTTAGCATGATGCATGTAATGGGCACAATTCTGAGAGCTCTGCAGTGGCCTTGCAGAAGTGGCTCACAGGGGTGGTTAGCACTGTGAGTAATCTGTGCTGCAAGCATGGGCTGGATAGGGAAGACAGCATGTCACTCAGCAGCAGGGATGGTAAGTTCTATGAGAAGAGATGGTGATTTCTGGTGATTTTTCTATACATCCATGTTCCTTTTTTACTACAGTTCTGGGAATCAGGCCAAGGGCCTTGTTCATTGCTGAGCAAGAGCTCTGTCACTGGTCCTCAGCTGGGCTCCATTTCTGACTGTGTTCTCAGGCTTGAAGTGGCCTGGCCTTGCCCATCACAGATACCAAGCATGTATATTTTATGGATATGATAGTGTATCATGAGTATTTTTCTATGTTATTATTTCTAAACTGCTATCTTTTTGTTTTTAAAAAATATTTTATGTGTATGGGTGCTTTACCTACATGTATGTTTTTGGACTGCCTGAAATTGGAGTTAGAAATGGTTGGTAGCAACATATGGGTCCCCAGGTCCCCTAAAAGAGCAGCAAGTGCTCTGTATTAATACAGAGCCATTTCTATAGTCCTTTGACAAGTCACTAGGGTTTTTGTTTGGTTGTTTGTTTTGTGGGGTTTATTGTTTTTGATGTTTTGTTTGAAGGAAGGTGTGTTTGTTTTCTTGTCTGAGACAAGGTCTCTCTATGTAGAGACCTTGACCTTGGCTGGCCTGGAACTCATAGAGCTCTGCCTGCTTGTGGCACCTGAATGCTGGCATTAAAGGCCTAAACACCACACCTGGCTACAAGGACACACTCTGGTTTTGTTATCAGTTTTGGAGTTGACTGGTGGCAGTCTTACTAGGAAGATATGTACTAGGGATACCATAATCAGAAAGGTTTTCAGGATTTTTTTCCTTTTTTTTTTTAATTTAAGATTTTTATTTGTTTGTTTGTTTGTGAGTACACTTTTTCTGCCTTCAGACACATGAGAAGAGGGCATCAGGTCTCATTACAGATGGTTGTGAGTCACCATGTGATTGCTGGGAATTGAACACAGGACCTCTGGAAGAGCAGCCAGTGCTCTTAGCTGCTGAGCCATCTCCAGCCCCAAGATTTCTTTTTCTTACGCCTTTGTGAAAATCATGGTATTATTGAGCAAAAATTGTTCTCCTGTTAGTACTTACCATTCCTTTGGGGCTAGTGGTTGGCTATCTTTCTCTGCCATGTATAACTTTTTGGCTTTGTATTCTGTAAAAAATCATTCATGTCAATCATTTGATTAGTATCTATTCATTGTCTATCCAGTGCCAGACATAGTAGCTAAGGCAGATGAGCCTGACCCTTGAAAAGCTTAGATTTTAGTCAACACCAACACAGTAAATACAGAAATGTATAAATAAGTAAGCTAATTTCATGAGCCAAAGTGAGAAGTCATGGTTGAAAGTGGTTGAGGACTACTTCAGCTGGTATCATAGTGTCAGAAGACTGCTCAAAGCTGATAACATTGGCTTGTGATTTGAATGATAACAGTCATAGGATACTCTTGGGGAAGACCATTCCAGGTAGTCACAAGCAAGACCAGTGGTCTGAAGTAAGAACAGGCACCAAAATTGAGGGTAGAAGACAGGCTACCATGGCTCTGTCAGTGTGAGCCAATTCCCATTGGAATGAAATGTACTTCCAAATTAGGACTGGATCATAGATGTCCCAAGAACTGTGATAAAGAGGACCCTATAAAAGGTTTTTAGAGGGCTGTCTGCCTGGGGAACAGGATCATAGAACCAATAACTGGGTTTGATGGTGTGTGTTTTTTAGCATGCCTGTGTGGACTAAACAGTGACCATGCATCTGCAGTTCCAGAAATCAGGCTAGTGGTGTAATTTCAAAATCCTTAGGATATAACTAGCTCTTAAAGCAAGATTTAAATGATAATGTCACCCAGGAAAAAAATATTGATAGAGAAGAAAGGGCTGAAGTTGGAGCCTGAGGTTAAATTCTAATGTTAGAGGTCTACTAGAAAGGAGAATTCAGCAAAGAAGGCTTGAGCAGGAGCTACCAGAGTCACTTAGCTAGGACATAATATGATGGATATTTTATCAAACCCCAGGAGAAAGTCTTGGAGGAAGGTAGGGATAAAAACTGGCATGATGCTAAAAGGTGTGTGCATCGCAGTGAGTTATGCGGGAGGTGTGTGCATCGCAGTGCACTGCAGACTGAGCATTTGTTCAGTGGGTGGTAGGAGCTGTGTGGGAGAATGAGGGGAAATGAGTGGAGATGGCAGTAAAGTCTCCTCTCAAGGCCTCCTGTGGAAAGGAGCAGGCAAGACATGGACCATTAGCTAGAGGGACTTGTAACTTATGGTGGATTCTTGTAGGGTACACAGTGCATCACAAGGAGGTAAGAGAGTGTGATGCTTGTGCAGCTAGGTTGGTGTAACTGAAGAAGTGAGTTCTGGTCAAAGTGGGGCCGTTTCTTTTTGAACCCATAAGATGTAGTTAGTTATCAGCCCATAATGAGAACTGTAGTATGTGTTGGACATTCAGTGACAGAGACAAACATGTGAAACAGTATGGAGAATGGGAATTAGTTTTTTTGTTTCTCTCCCCACCCCACATACGTGGGCATATATGGATATCTGTATGAATTTCTATGAATATGTATGTATACTGTCTGACACTGATATGTCCAGTGGAAAATCAGACGTAGAAATAAATACATTAAGTCTAGTAGGTAGCTGTTGCTCACATACAAGTGTGGACAACTTAGCTGTAAATGTCATGTGTTGTGCTGCGTGTACATGTATGTGTGTCTATGTTAATACCATTCCCACCCCCAACGCCTACATGTGTATGCGCATACACACACATTCACAATAGTCAGAGAGAGAAAGGTAAGTTTTCTCTATGAGTGATAAGTGATAAAATCCCAGGTTAGAGCCAAGCATGAGCTGGGACTGTAATCTGGTCTTGAGCACATGGCTGGGGTGTAGAGTGGTATTTGGGGGTTTGTACGGTCAGTTCCTAAGAAGTTAGAGACTTTGCTTTCCCTTTATTTTTTTCCTTTATGTAGTGACTTGTTTCTTTAACACCATCTGCTGTAAATTGGTGACAGTTTCATTGGCTTTTGCATAACATTTTCCTGGTTTTAGGTCTGAAAGCGCTGAATTGCAAAGATCATCCCTTAGCCATTATTTATTCGATAGCAGCTGTTTTTGTTGTGCACTTGTGTGGATCAGAAGAATATGAAAGCAAGACACATGAATATATAATGCCAACTATAAAATTCCAAGAATTTTAAAAGTGCTACAAATACTGAGTATTGGATTAAGACTCTTCCTGGTTAGTATTGGAGTTTTCAGTAACAAAATGTGATACTGTCCCAAAAGCATTCACTGTCTTGTCACAGGTCACTGAGGAGCATTGTGTCTTTTCCCCATAATAAGTCCATATTCTTAGCATTAAAACCTTTCAGATTAAAAAGAAGAACGTGGTGCCACAGGCTTCACTAGACTATCATTTCTATAGGACGAACTTGGTTTTCCACAGGATTCCCAGTGTCTCCTAGGCACTCAGTAAATGCTTGCTAGATAAATCAATGAATGAGGAAGCACTGAGCATGGAAACCAGAGATGAGCTAGTGTAAGCCATTGCACTTGTTACTACAATAGCTAACATTTATTTAAGCTTAATTTGTGCCAGCCACTGTGCTAAGTGAGGTGCATGCATTAACTCATTTAATCCGCATCTTATTACCCTTTTTTCGTATAGTTAAAGAAACTGAAGCACTTTGGCTTATGTGTAGAGCTAGGATTTTGAATCCTGAAAGTCCAGCTCTACAGCTGGGGCTCTCTGAACATTCTCTGGGGTCATCAGCAGAAGACTGGGGTTCAGTTACCAGGTCCCACTTAGTTGCTTATAACCATCTACAATTGTAGTTCCAAAGGGACAATACTGTCTTGGCCTCCACAGCCATGTCTGTTGTGACCTCATAGTCCAAAAGACAGAACCTTGCCTTTGTTTGCAGCCCAGTGCGTGACTTTATTCTAAGCCTGTCAAAACACTGCTCTGTTTGGACTTCACCTCAGCTCCACTCTTGTCCAAACAGTGTTATCCTGTAATAACTGTTTTGTGCTGCACTTGCCGAGATGGTTCACTGTTCCTCTGCTTTCCCTCGATTGTAGTGACTGCGTCAGTGAGCCCGATTCTGTGAGATTAAAGGTCTGTTTCTTTGCTCTTAAATTTCCTTAGGCTAGAACAGTGCCAACTCTTGAGACCCAATTTGAACGAAATGTAAAGATGGGTCAAGATAACTGCTTCCATTGAAGCTGGCAAGCAGCATAGTGCTCAGTACACATACACTTGGGCCTTATACTCAGGTTCTGATAAGGGGCATTCTGTCTGCTACAGGCTGTTCCGTGCCCCTCCGTGTCCCCTTCACCCACGAAAGAGACACGTGAGGCGGTGTTCGGGTGGTTACCACAGCGAGGCTTTATTCTTGTATCAGCAGAAGTGGAAAGACCCCAAGTCCGGAAAAGGCACTGCTATATGTACCCTAGAGTGGCGTGTTCACTTCTGATTGGCTGTTCACTCATTACCCATAATACGCCCCGGGATGGGCAGTGACTTTGGCGCGCTTTTTGCCTTTTGCACCTGCGTAGTTAGTTGTTTACTAGTGGGAGGACAGGATGCCCGCGCCATCTTGTAATGGCGAATGCTATCACGCTCATGCGGCTCCTAACAACAGGCCTCTTGAGTCTTCCTTCTTTAGTCCGTCTTTAAAGTTGTGTATAACTATTTGTCATCTATAGCACCAGTTGCTGAAGAAGGATTTAAGTACAGACAGATGTGTGATTAATTAGCTATCAGCTATAGGAAAAAGTCTTCAAAACAAGAACATTTCTCCCTTTCCAACACAGTGAAAGATACTGACAGTGATGAGCAGGGACGTTCATGCAGTACAGTACTTTACAAGTGACAGGATTCTGGTAAGACCCCATCCACTACTTTTTCCACATTGGTGTTTTATGAGCCTTTATTCCCTGTCAGCTTTTAATGTTAGTTCTCTGTCTTTACAAGTTGGTGTGGCACTCCGTCCTTATGTTTCATCATAGAGGGACAAGTCTTTAGGGAAAGGACTTACCTGGTACCTGTGTACTTGAGCAGATCCCTGGCCACCACTTGTTTGTGTGCACTGTCTTGTGTTTATTATTGTTATGGGTAAAGTTGTCATGACATCATGTATGATAATACTATGCAAAGAACGTGCTGTTGTGTAGCCACTCGACTGTATTAGACCATGTTATAAACTCCAGGCAGACAGTACTGGACAGATGAGGTATTTCCCCCTGAAATTACTGACGCTTAGAAGTAAAGTAACTCAGGGTGTTCTATTTTATCTGCACTTTGTTCCTTTTCCACCTTTGATCAGTGGATCATTACTTATTAGCACTTTATTTTTAATATGACAACATTGGACAAGAAACCTTGTTTGTTTTCTATAGTCCATGTTTAAATGTGTCCGTAGGACCCTCTCTTAGTATAGTATATAGCCTGATACCTGTCCTCTTAACAACTTTAGGTATAAAATAGTCTTGTTGCTATAAGAATAATATTATACAACAGAGTTTTGTGATCCTGTGTGATTGAAATTTGTACTCTCTGAACATCCATTCTCCATCCCACCCCTCCTATAGTCTTTGATAGTGACTATTCTAGTTTCTATTAAATTGGCTACATTAAATTCTTCACGTAAATTAGAATTATATAGAACTTTTCTTTGTGTTACTGGCTTTTCATTTAGCATATTAGCCTTTAGTTCCATTCATGTTGAACCTATTGACATAAAACACAGTTCTCATCTTAAAAGAAATAAAAGATAGTTTGTGCTGAGCCATTTGTAGGGACCATGGCCTAGGAACACAGATGGAGGTTACTCCAATTTCCAACATGGAAACAGTTTTATAGAACAAAGAAATTCATAAATCAAGGCAAGCTTAAAATATTTTAGCATTGGTAAATACACCGAAGAGGAGGGTACAACAGGATGGGGGAGCAATTCTATAGGCCTAAGACGCTATCTATTCTATAGGTGTAAGATGCTCTCTGTTCTTCTATAGGTCTAAGATCCTATCTATTCTATAGGTGTAAGATGCTCTCTGTTCTTCTATAGGTCTAAGATCCTATCTATTCTATAGGTCTAAGATGCTCTCTGTTCTTCTATAGGTCTAAGATCCTATCTATTCTACAGGTCTATCAGATGACATTCCTAGCTTTTCGGTGGAAGCCAGTGGTCTGTTAAGTCGGTAGATTCGAAAAGATCTTTATTTATTATCACAGAGTGTTAGTTCCTATACAGAATATGGCAGTGATGTTCCAGAAGGCTAAAACTAGGCCAAGATAAGGTAATTATCCTCTAATCCTGTAAAATTACAGTCTCGCCACAGTATTGAATGTCCAGTTGGTCCATCAGTCTCTACACACAGACTCCTTCCAGGGGTTTTTCATTCACAGCCAGACATAGCTTCTTTTCGGGAATTTTCACTAACAAGGCACATGCTAGGGTCTCCTTTTTGTTTTATGGCTGAATGATACTTCATTGTATGTATATGTATAACGTTGTGTATGTGTCACATCTCCCTAGCCATTTATTTGGCAGTGGATATTAGGGTGGTTGCTACCTCATAGTTATTGTGAACAATACTGCAATGGAGAGGAGGTTGCGGATATGCTCAGATCACATTTCCCATTCTTTTGAGTATTTACTAGAAAGCAGTATTGCTGGATCATATAGATCTAGTCAGGAAAACCTTAGAATTGTTTTCCATAGTGTTACAGGGAGCCTATTAGCGATGACCTCAGACACAATTTATAACAACTGAAAATCTTTATTCCAGGTGGCTGGGACCTCACTCAGGTGTTCAGGTCCTAAATGTAGTCCAAGTGTCAAGAGCAAAAGAGCTAAAAGGCACATCCTGGTATCTCTCAAGCTCAGCAGCTTCAGGGGGTCTTTGCAGAAGCAAGTAGTTTGCAGAAGCTAAGCTAAGTAAGTGGTTATCTGGAAGGGGCTCTGCACAGTTTAGCAGAAGCTATGTTGGCTGGGGGATCTTGACCTCAGATAGAGTTTGGTAATTCTCTGTGCAGGAACCTCTACACTGTCACATTCCCCATTGGTTCTATGGGAATGAGTCAGATGATCAACTTGTAATGTTCTAGGGGGCATAGTTGGTCCCAAGGACCAGTAGCTTAACTGAGTTTATTCTCTGTGATGTAGTTGGCCATGCAGTTAGGGATGCAGGGTCCAATGGTTAGCCCAGTCAGAATAAGAATCAACCCCCAGGCTAGTGTTGACAGTAAGGTGAGGTCAGCCATAGTTGTTGGCTATTCGTGCCAATTTACACTTCCTTTGTAAACTTGGTATACTTTGTAAACTATTAAGGCTTGCACTTGGCTGTTTCTCCTCACCTCCTGCCCCAGACTTCCCTAACAGCTGTAACTGCTATTCTCAGCCCCAAGGTAGGAGAGTAGCCAGGCCCCACCCTACAGGAAAAAAAATCCACCAATCCCCAAGTTTGCCCCAAGATCAGGCCACACAATCACTCTAATCCCAGCCACCCTGGAAAACACACCACCCCCAAAGAAGCCTTATATAAATCCTGTGTTCTGAACAGTTCTCTGCTGCTTAAATGGAGCACAGGTAGCCAGCCACCCTCCCAATAAATCTCATTGAGTTTGTTATTTGGTGTGACTTTGTGGTATTCCTTGGCTCCCAACTGCCAGGATACCTTTCCCTCCAAACTGTAACACTTAAAATGGGGACCAAGTAAACAAAGACTGATACCAAACACCTAACCCAGATAACCTGAGTGTAGTCCCAGCCAGCTGGAATGAAGACTTTCAACTTGCTATAAACTATGTCTGAGTGATATTCTCTTGTGGGCTCCCCTTGACAATAGCAGCTGTACAGTTTCATATGCTTACCAACCATACCCAAGGGATCCAATTTCTTGATATTCTCAGCTTATTATTTGTAATCTCAAATTTTTTTAAAAAAAAAGTAACAAGTGAAAATTGTATTTATTTTTAGATGTACATAAGATGTTTGACTTTTGTACATCTTGTGACAATTACATGACCCCTTCACTCTTTATTCAGTTTTTAATGAGGTTATTTGTATGTTAGCTTCCTGTATTTTAGACAGTAACCCCTTATCAGGCAGGTGGTCTACAGGTTTTTCCCTCTTAACAGCTGGATTGTCTGCTAGGTGTTTTCTTCTTACCAGGTGGATGGTCTGCAGATGTTTTCCTCCATAGGCTAGGATGCCTTTTCTGTCTCTTTTTTCCTTTCCCACACAAAGGTTGGGTGTGACACAGTCTCATTGTTTGTTGATGTTGTCTGTGTTTTGGGTCTTGTTCCCAATATCATTTGCTAAGACCAATGTTCAAATGTTTTTGTTTGTTTTTCATAGGAACTTGATAGTTTCTGGTTTTGCATTTAAGTTTTAAGCCTTTTCTGAGTCATTTTTGTCTCTAAACATGCAAAGTGCTATTTTGTTTCTGGCATGTGGATATCCAGTTCTTTCAGCATTTGTTGTAAAGACCGTCGTTTCCCTGTTGGGTAACGCTGGCATCCCCAGGAAAGGGCCTTTGAGCAGATGTGTGTGATTAATTTCCCTGGCTGCCGCATTGGCTTGTATGTCAGTCCTCATTTCCTAAGGGAGAATCTGCTTTCTTGCCTTTTTCAGCTTCTGGAGCAACATTCCCAAACTCTGACCCCTTGCTCCACCTCCAGAGCCTGTGGTGTGGCACCCTGCTCCAGTAGTGTTGTCTCCAGTGTGACTCACCTGGATGGTCAGGATGTTCTCCCATCTTAGGGTCATCACTTGCATGGTACCTGCAAGCCCCTTTGCCACGTAACGTTCACCAGTTTCTGGGACAAAGACCCCCCAGGGGCCATCACTGAATTTTCATTTGTTAACTACAGTTAACATTTATTGACTGCTTCATGTATGCTGTTTGTTTTTTGTTTTTTTTTTTGCCTAATTCTTGATTCATTCATATGTACTCTACTTGTCGACTTGCCTGTTTATCTCAGGGTTTTTTTTTTGGGGGGGGTGTACCTTCTGAAATATGAATTCATAATAGTAGCTAAAAATTTTATTCAAAACTAGTGTAGAATCAAAAAGCATTTTAGAAGGCTATCTGATTTAACTAAGTACTCTTTGGTGTCACAGTTAAGTGTATATTAGGAATTTTTTCCTTGTTTATGTATCTTTGGACTTTCATACCAACTTTGAAGAAAGTCTTCTGAGTCAACTCCTTGGGCTACTAATGTATTAAGCTATATTTTCTTTCTTCCTATCTAAATTTACACATTTCAGTTACCTCTAGAAATTGAATGTGTGGAAGCTTTCTTTGGATTTTGAAATGTAGGAGTTAACTTGTTACAATTGGAGTTGACTTGGAGGAGAGGGAATATATAGTTGGATCGATAGCATTTCATAGGAAACATTGCTGAAAGCTTAAAGCCACTGATAGAAAAAGAAGAGTAGAAGGCTTGGCAGTTGTTGCTTAAAACTAACCCCGATGCTGGTGTTCTCAACAGATCCCTCTGGAGGAACTGCATGTAGTCACATGTCAGGGGCTAAGGGTATGGAAATGAGTTAGGCCTCATCCTGTCCTAGAGGATTACTGCAAGAAGTTTGTTATAGTTAATAAGTAAGAGAAGGCACTGCTCAGGTGGCTTCATGATACAGAGGACCTTGCACAGGTGTATGTGCATCTTACCAGAGGAGGCAAGGCTCACTTGTCCTTCAGTTATTCCATTAAATACCATCCCGGCACAGATCAACATTTTTCTATAATGACCACTAATGACTCTTATGCCTAACCCCCCAAAAAAGCCTCAGCCACTAAAAGTCACATACTCTGCTGACCAGATCAACCTTGACCACGTGTAGCTCTTCCATTTGTCTGTAGTCAGTAATGTTCTAGGACAGGTGAAAAAGCAGTGTACAGACCCTCCGAAGTATTTCACATGTCCATGGAACTTGTGAATAGTCTTATGATGACTGTTATTTCTATCGTGAATTTCCTCTTGGGATGCCGGAGAGGGAACACTCCAGGAAGGGGGAACACTTAAGGAGATTCAGTTGTGGAGTTTTGAGACTTCCCTCTCCTCCTTCCTGGGACTTGTGGGTTTGCACACACAAGCTAAAGTAATTAAGGTCCTGAGAACCCTGTCTTCCCCACTGCTTCTTCTGTTGTAATTAGGACTTACAGTGGGATGGTTCTTGACTAGGCTAGTTCAGGTCTCAGCTACATTTACAATAGGAAGATGCCATGACTAGAAATGGCAGGGCTTCTTACTCTAACACCCTCATGCTTCAGAAGTGAGTAGTCATTAATACCCATTGTATTGAGCTGTCTGTGGTTATAATACTAAAACTTGAGTCGCTTTGGCTTCATTGTGAGCACTCCCCTTTGTTTTCTCCCTGCAGTGTCTCTGGTTCACACCCCTCCCTGAGTTTCTGTTTCTCCCTGACAAGTACTCTTTGAACATCCCATCATGTGATGGCACTCTAAGGTTGCCAAGACTTATTTTGGAGAATTTGGCCAAGCAGGGGTCAGGCCAGATGACTGACTGTTAGTAGTCTGGCTAGGTATAGATGGAGTACCTTTCCTAGCCTCCCACTGTTGGGAAAGGCCTAATAGAGATGCCTGTGTATGGGAGTCACCTTAACTCACGCTGCTTAGTGTGGGCCTTCCACACTGCAGAGCTCACACACTTGCTGGGCCAGTGACCTTTCTCTAACTTTAAAAGAATCACGTCTTTATGAATTTTTATTCAGCATTATTTAATGATTCTCCTGCCTTGTCCTTTCCAGCCTGTCGATAGGTATGTGCCACCACAACCAGCCAAACATTGTTTAGTAACAAAAGGAAGCAGTGAGTATTTCCTAGTGAAGATCATTTTGTAATATGTATTTCCTAGTAACAATGCCCAAAGGTGTGCTCGTACTAGCAGGAAATGTTTGTATGGAAATTACTCTGCCAGGCGTTTTGAAGGTAGTAACTCATTCTGCCCTGTGCAGTTATTTTTAGGAAATTAGCACAGAGATAAGTAATTTGTCCAAGTGCTTAGTGTGAACAGAACTGGGACCCAGAAGTCCCACTTGCACTTTTCACAGAGGTACAGTACTCTTCAAGCCAGGACTGAAATTGTTGTTAAAAGTAATGCCATTGAGGCATTGGTTATGTTGGATATAATAAAATTCATTAGCTGTGCCATAGTTAATTGTAAGTATAATTACCTTCACATGTTTTAAAGTAAATGAACATTTTACCTATGGAGTGTCCAACATGCTTGCTTTGTGTCCTAGGAGAAGACTTTGCGGTTGTACAGCAAGAAATCATTATGATGAAAGACTGCAAACACCCAAACATTGTTGCTTATTTTGGAAGCTATCTCAGGTATACTGTTTATTTCCCTTTTGAAAAACAGTAATGGTTTCATCACCTAACAGTAAAATTGATTCCAGTGCCTTGATTTGTTATTCTTGCTTAGAATATAGAATCTTTTCACAAGAATGGAACTGTTGCTTATGACCTATTATGGTAACACTGTCACAGGCATGTGACCTGAGAATTCTGGGTGTGGTTTCATTGAGGAAGTTGCCTCTAAATACACCAGCTGCCACCCTATTCTTTTAGCTTAAAAGAATTCAGTCAGGAACATCTCTTCCCTGAACCATATTTTTAGTGGTTTGTTTGTTTGTTTGTTTTAATGTTTTATGCTTCTGACCTCTTAGTTTTTGCTTTATTGTCGGGCCTAACACGAGGTCTAATCTCCATTCCACCTTCACCCTTCAGTCAGGTACATAGGAGGACGCAATGAACAGGCCCTAGAGAGATTTACATACTAATAAGGTACCCGAAGGCCAGAGGGTGGAGCCAAATAAACATTTCTCCCCAGCCCCTTCCCCCTCTTCCCCTCCTTATTTAACTCAGATCCACCCTGGGTTTTGTGGGGGTATGCATCCAGATCCATCCACCATCCGCCGCCCTGTCAATAAACCGGTTTTGGAGACCCAAGAACTTCCTCGTGAGGAACCGTGGGGAGGCCTTTAGTTAATGAGCAGCTGGACCCAACTTCCAGCTGGAGGAACCCAGAGTGTTCCCAGCCAACTACCCACAGCATGGCGGGAGGAACCCTGGGTTCCCCAGTCATATTTTTTCCTACACTTCATTTTGTTCAAAAGACTAGAAACTATAATTATTTCCACAACATGCTTTCCAGGTCCCAAAGTGAGCCTCTGGCTATGGTCTTAGCTCCTGTGCTGTTTTGGCAGGCCCAGGCCAGGTTCGTCAAGTCATGTGCTGTGGAAGGTTCCCCCGGACTTACCTGGTTCCTCTCACTTCCGCATGTGCAGTGAGTGTGATTCTACCAGAAGGAGTAGAGATTATTTTCTCCTGTTTACTGGTGGAGGCCTGGATGCACATTAGCGGTCTGTTCTCACATGACCCACATACAGAACACTGCTGAACAGAAGAGATAGAGGAGCCTGGGAGTTCTGTTCCTTGCCTCTGCTGTTTGTGTAAGAAACCAAACCAGCCCTCCTCCTCACTCTAGCTGCATCTGGGAAGCAGGGTGGGTTGGATGAAGATGGGAAAGAAATAGGGCTACCTGTGCTGTTGCACAATCCTGCATGCATTCTTAACTGTCAGTATGATGGTAGCAGCCCATGAAGTCCATCTCAGCACCTGTCTTTATGGTGGGGGGTAGGCCCAGCAGTGCAGTCACTGTACGGGCTTGAAAAACAGTCTCCTAAAATCAGTTAAATTTATGGTACTGATGATTCTAGATACAGTAAAAATTGTCACTCCAAAATGCCTTGTTTATCTGCTGCTTCCTAGGGCAGGCTGGTCTTGTAAGGAGAGCTGTTGTGCTTCCCTGGGGCATGGGTCTAATCATCTTTGCCAAGCACTTTACAGTATATGAAGCCAAACCTACTTATTCAGTACCCTTCATGTGGTAAAACAACCTCACGCATTCTTCCTGCAGGAAGATGCCAGTGTGATACAGAAGTTAGTGGTTGAGTGGAAAAGTCAGAATCCTGGTTTCCATTGGTAGTTAACAATGTGAGATATGGCACAGTATTTAATCACTTAGGGTCCCCATTTCCTCCTCTGTAACATAAAGTGACAACACCTGTGGGATGGGTACCCATGAGGACTACATGCAATTACACATGGAACGGAAAGCGCTGCACTTAGCGCTGCCAGCACTATCCTCGACCATACCCATGCCTCGGAGATGATTTCAACACCGTGAGCAGTGAGCCCTGGTGCATGTTGTGTCAGCAGTGAGCCCTGGTGCATGTTGTGTCCAGCTTTCAAACAGGGGCTTGGAAGGGCTTAGCAGCACATTTGCTTTTGTTTTATTTCTATCCAAATGCAAAGACTGTAGTGAATTCCACCCCCGCCCAAACCAAAATTAAAACAAAGTTAGGGTCATGTTAAAAGATAAACCTGTGGGCTGATGAGATGGCTCGGTATTACTAAATTCAATCCCCAACAACCACATGGTGGCTCACAACCATCTATAGGGAAATCTGATGCCCTCTTCAGGTAGGCAGATGTATATGCAGCAGAGCACTCATACATGAAAGAAGAAAGAAAAAAAGAAGAAAGAGAGAGAGAGAGAGAGGGAAGGAGGGAGGGAGGGAGGGAGGGAGGGAGGGAGGGAGGGAGGGAGGGAGGGAGGGAGGTAAAGCAAGCAAGAAAGAAGGAACCATGTTGTGGGAATGTAACATGAAGATGCTGCTTTAGACAGGTGACTATTGGCGTTGCTAATGATGACTTCAAAACAGATGAAAGAATAAAAGAACAGTCTTTCCTTCCTTGCTTTCTCTAGCTCTCTTCTACACAGTCTTTATTCCTGACTAAGTACAGACTTGGACCAAAGAGAGGCATGGAATCCTAAGAATTAGGTTTGTATTGTGTTCAATCTGGAAAGGACAGAGAGATCTTGTCATCCAGCCTGCTCTTTCACAGATGAGAAAGCAGGATGTAATAGAACCCTTTTTTCTGGAGGCTCAGTTGCTTGTTACTGGCAGGATGTAAGCCTGGCCCTGCCCATTCCCTCACTAATGCCTCTTTGGCCCATAGTACTACTCAGCTACAGAAATCTAAATCAAGCAAGCTTGTTTTATAAAGTTCAAGGGGGTTAGGGTTTGGTGCACCACCCCAGAATACTCTGTCATAAGGTTCTCCTGGTGTTGCTATTACCATATATTATAACAGTGTTAGACAAAAAGATGATGAACTGCAGGTGTAGTTTGACAGACTGTGTCCCAGGGGATCAGGATCAGGCCAGGAATTTTCTTAGTAGATGCACAGTGACTAGTTAAGGTCCAGAAGCCCACTTTATTATAGCTGCCCAGCGGCCACAAACGAACTGGGTTCACCTGAAAGGATTGGAAATGAAAAGGAGACAGAGGGATGGGAGAAACATGGAGCCAAGACAAAGTTCTCTGATCAAGGCTCAGAGTTTAATATTCACCACTTTGAATATATAGGGAAAGCCCACAGAACCCATCCTTTGTTTGAGCTGGATTATGTCACAAGGCAAGCTCAGAGGGCAGTCTGTTCTTCTAAGTTCCTGTAGGAAATTGTATATGCAGCCAGGGCAGATAACTCCACCTAGGTCCTATTATAGCAAGGTCTGTTGTGGTAAACAAGGTCCTTCTGGCCTGCTCAAGGCTAGGGGAGGGCACACTTTACAGCAGGCTGTCTACACTCACTTCATAGATCCCGACCGAGTGCCCATAGCACTGAGTGCTTGATGATCTCAACAGTGTCTGCATCATCAGTGTGAAGTCTGACAAGGTCCACACAGACTAAGCTTCCCTCTGGTGACTTAGAACTAACTAATAGCATGCTACATACTCAGTGCATATTTTGTGAACATTTGTGTTTCTCTTAAAAGAAAAAAATAAATCACCAAAGACTTACTCTTTAACCTCACTAACGCCAAGAATAATTTAATTCCCGGGTCTTTCTGACTTTTTTTTAAACAGAAAAAGACTAAAGTTGTCACTGTTAGTCTACAGCTCTCCTTTGAAGGACACCTTTGATTTTGAAACTTACTAGATACAGAAGAGTGGTGAAGGCAATAGAGTTCTTTGTGTAGATCCTCCTCATCTGTCCCCAGTGTGAACACAGCCACACGATTGGTGAGATCAGGCCCTGAGCATCAGACCTTGGCATGCCTTACACTTCATTTGGATCTCATCAGTTTTCTGCTGGTGTCTGTTCAGATTGCAAGGGCACTGGGACTTTGGAGAACGTTAGGCTATACTGAGGATTGCCAAAGTAAATCATCACTTTCTATTCCCTAAGGAGGGCACACTGGGTGGGACACCTGCCCTTAGGGTTTTGAGTATCTATTTTAAAATGAACCAAAGAATTTCAAATTTGACTCCCAGTGAATTAGCTCATATGAAAATACCTAGTGCTCACTGACCTTTGTGTTTTTTACACTGGTGACTTAAGATGAAGTTGAGTCACTTTGTGAATGCAGTGGTGCTGCGATTGCTGGACAGAGGGCTCTCCCAGGGAGAAGCAGCTGAGCATGCTGTTCCACCAGGCAGGACCAAGTCTGGGTGGTTCTAACCACAGCTTTTGTTTTCCTGTGTGTGAACAATGTATAAACCACACAAAGTTTACTGTTTTTAAATCTGTGCTGTGTGGGAAGATGAATGTTTTAGGCATAAGACATTCAGATCAATATAATAGAACATTGTCCCTATAAATTCTAATAACATCAAACTGGAAGATTAAAATAGTGGCACACACATATTTATTTTTATTTATTATTTATTTATATATTTTTGAGTAAGGTAATTTTGCAAAATAAGAGAAGGCTTCTAAACATTTATTGAGGCAGGACATTAATGCTTGTTCATTTAATATTGATCTTCTGGTTGCTTTTAATTTCAATGCCTAGCCACAAAGACCCATATAATTTGTGGACATGAGTAAAATGGGCCCATTGGCTCAGCCCTGTCCTATCGGACAGATGGCCTGGTGATGACCCAGTGCACTGCAGATTTATCCTCACAATGGAGACATTTGTGAACAGATGGAGTCATTTTTCTAAGACATTCTGACTATTCAAGCTTTATCTCTTTTTTATAATAAGAGATTTTAACCAAATGGACTGTTATAAATTAAAGCATTTTAGCACCGTTAAGTAGCATCAGCATATATGGTCCATGTTATTCTGTTGCCTGTATAAACTAGAAAGTCACTGCATAGAATAAATTAACACTGTATTTAAGTGAGACAGGGAAACAGGGAATGGAGTCTTTTAAGGGGAAGGCAGTGGCAGTGAATCCAAAAGACACCAGAAAACTGGTCCCCTGTTCATTTTCTCTAGTGTGGAGAACTGTTTTCACACTGGAAAGGGCAGGAAAAGCATTATTGAAACGGAGCTAAAGCATATGACAGGTGAATAGGTAATTACAAGGCAGCTAGACACCTTAAATGAATCTAAGCTTTTAGATTTATGTGAGCTCCAGCTCACACTGAATGCTTAGCCGATGTGATTGCCATCCACTGTCAGTAGATGTCCTTTTACAAGTAGAGGAGACATTGAAGATTAGAGATAATCAATGACTAATTTGCAAAAGGGAGAAAGATGACTTCTAAAAAATACAATCAAATCAAATGTCAGCCTTTCTCCAACAAACATCATGAATAAATTATTAATCATGTCATCAGCGAGCACTTACAAGTGGCAACCAACCTGGCCATTGTGAAAAGCAATACCAAATCTGTCCCATCTCAATGTTATGTTTTTATCCTTACAAAAGAAAAGGTAATAACTTTACATCTTAAAGTTTACATTGAGTTCTTGGAATAATTTAAGGTGATTTAAATAAATGACTGTAAGGTAAATTATAATACAGTAAAGATCAGCCTGCAGATAGAGAAATCTTTGTTAGATATTGATCCAACAAAGAATTGATAATCAGAATATATCTGGAAGTCCAGGAATGGCAGAATAGCTCAGTTGGCTTGCAAGCGCAAGGACCTGACTCCAGACCTTGAGACGTATGTAAAAATACCAGGCCTGCTAACTTAGAGTCTAACTTAGAGTCTCAGTGATAGGGGTGCAGAGACAGGAGAATTGCTGGGGCTTTCTAGTCTAATTGGTAAGTTTAAGGTCAATGAGAGACCCTGTCTCAAAAGAAGTGAACCTTATCCCCAAGGCTTACATCCACATCCATTCTCTGGCAACCACATACTTGTACAGTATACATGCATTAATAAAAGAAATGGAATATGGCATTTCAGTGAAGAAGATAGCTGTTGGGTTCCATGGAGTATTTAAACGTTAGCATTGTGACTTCTAGTCAGTAGGTTTTTTTTTTTTTTAATTTTTAAAATTTATTTTATTATTTAATATGCTTGAGTGTTTTGCCTGTATATATGTGTACCACATATGTGTCCAATGCCCTCATAGGCCATAGATCCCCTGGGATTGGAATTATAGATGGTTGTGACCTGATACATGGGTGCTGGGAATTGAACCTAGGTTCTCATGAAGAACAAGTACTTTTAACCATCAAACCAATTCTCCAGCATCTCCTTCTGCATTTTGGATAAGACCATAGCCAACTATTCTGAGAGTTCTTAAAACTTGGCTACTGGGCAGCAGTTGATATTTATGTGGGTTATATTTGTTGATATGTACCATATCAGAAACAGCAGAAGAGATATATACATTAGCCATGATGCTAGTATACCCATTTTATTCATAGGGCACACTGGTAAACTGTCAATCTTAAGTGGTTTCTGATTTCTTTGGGGCATTACTTTCTTCAGCCTTACTTTAGAACATGGTACCTTGCTATCAACTTAGCTGACCTTCCCACCCTGCTAGCTCATGAGGTGGTACACAGCCTAGCCAATGCTTAGGTCTACCTAACCCAACCACCCACCTCTGCTAGTCTGCTTACTGGTGCATAGCAGGCCAGGGACTCCTTAGCCCGGCCTTGGGAACAAAAGGTCTCATGGGGCTTGGGCATGGCCATAATGACCAGGGGCCATATTTTCCTGACCTCTGATCTAGTTGGTTTTATTTCATTCAATCATACATTCTTTCGCCCATGGATCAGTTAGAGTTTATCAAATTCAGAGACTCCCTATCCCATCTCTGTCTCAGCAGAGACAATGAACACTACACTTCTGGTGTGCTTTAAGAGGAAAAAGTAATAGGTGATTGAATAAAGGAATAAACAAAGGAAAAGAGGTATAAATCTGCAACTGTCCCTTCTGTCATTGCATGATCACATCATCTTAGGCTGTAAGACGTACTATATGAGCAACAGAGATCAATTTTATAGACTCTGGAAATTTTGTCCTGGAATCTTCATTTGAGGCTAACATCTACATTTGTTTGTTGGTTAAGAGTGCTGTCAAGCTGGGTGGTGGTGGCACATGTCTTTAATCTCAACACTTGGTAGGCAGAGGCAGGCAGATCTCTGAGTTCAAGGACAAGCTGGTCTACAGAGTGAGTTCCAGCACAGCCAAAGCTACACAGAGAAACCCTGTCTCAGAACAACCAAGAGTGCTATCAAAGTGATGTGTTTGGGATGGATTGGCATTTTCTGTGCTAAATCTGGGTGGATAAGCTATAGAACAAGGAGTTTTTTAACTAAAGGGAGGTTTCATTTGAATATGTCTAATGGCAGCTTTATATTCTGTAAATGGTGTGTCTTAAGTAGTGAACCTAGGGTCGGATTACAGCAATGAAATGAATCATTTACTCAGGAATTAATTGCTTTTAAGAAAATAGATGTTGCATTTGTGTAGCTTTTCAGTGTCTTAGTACATAAGATACTATCACAAAACATTTTAATCATGAAGACATAATGCATGACTTGTCTTTTCACAGGCGAGATAAACTTTGGATTTGCATGGAATTTTGTGGAGGTGGCTCTTTACAGGACATATATCATGGTGAGACCAGAGTTGCTTTATATACATGGATTATAGAGAAACATATACTCAAACCATAGCAGCTGCACACACAGGAAATGACTGTGTAGTTCTGTACATCCAGAGACTGATCTATGACAGCCATACTTTGGTTTTAGTGCATGAAATCGTTAAGTATATAGCAAGCAAAAGCAAAAGAACAGGTAGCAAGTAGCAGACAAATAGAAGCTTCAAGTAGACCTCGCAATATCAAACAGCAGCCAACAGGAATGCCTTGGGTAGATGACAGAGCAAAGACAGCACCATCAAACTGGACTTAACCAACACCAAGCAGAAATTGACTAGGGAAACTGCAGTCAGCTGGAATTCCCACTTGAACTTTATCTGATGGAGGGTTTGCAGCTTTCCTCCCATGGGCATTTTGTATGTGGGGGATAAACAGCAACACCTTCTAGCTCTTCTCAAGGGTGCAGTGTGTTTAACACCTGTTGCTTTTGCTGGGTTTCTTTCTCCCCATTACAGAGTTGGGGACAGCCCAAGCCAGGACAGGAACTTCTGGAGGAAACAAGGGAGGGCCTCATCTTCTTTCCACAATCTTAAAACAGCACATGGTCATCTATCAGTGCAATTTGCATTACAACTATGATAAAAAAAAAATTAAGGCTATATTTGCTATAGGAAAATGTCTATGATCGTGAAGAGTCAGGTTTCAGAATCATGTGTTTGCTGAGTTAGTTTTTGCTCATTTGTATGTATAGTGCATGTAAACCCACAATGGTTCAACTTAAAGGCTTTTGACTTAGCAAAGGAGTGGAAGGCTTATACATTCAGTACATACCATATGCCAAATTTTGAATTTGAACTTTTACCAGACTACTGGTTTATATCCTTGTATAGTGAGAGTGTACATAATCTTGCTTATATTATTAGACAGTAGTAGCATGCTGCAGATCCCACTGGGCAACGAGACTCTGAGAGAAGCAACTGATACTTCAGGTATCCAGGGCTGCTTAGCTGTGATGTCATATGTTAACATATGAAATTCATTTTGACCTAAAATATTGTCAACATAAAATTTATCCAGAACATGAGCCATTGTAAGTTGAAGATCGTGCATTATATAAAGTACCTGTATAAAATCAACTTGCAGATTAGAGGCCAAACTAAACCAAATCTATGAATATCAGTTCAGCAAGATATAAAATAGAAATATAATCATTTTATTCTTATATGTTCATTTGTTTATAAACATGACAGGCACTGTTCTGAACACTGGAGGTAATACAGTGAGCGTGTCACATTTGAAAAGAATCATAATAAAATCTGCCTTTGTAGCGTTGAGTTCAGTTGAATTGGTTAGGTATGTTGAGTCTGGTTTTGATGGGATTTATAAACTTGCTCACTTACTGGAAAACATGTTGCTTAATCCTACTGACAGTAATTGTCTTCTCTTATAGTAACTGGACCTCTTTCAGAACTGCAGATTGCATATGTTAGCAGAGAAACACTACAGGCAAGTCAAATTACTTTAAACTACTATTTTTTACTAAATGTTTGCTTACTATACATTACTGTTAAGGAACTAGACAAGCTTAATACAGTTTTATTATTTTACTTAGGTAGATTTTGTTTTTGTGGTGCTAGGGTTGAACCCATTGCCTCACACATGGTGAACAAGTGCTCAGTAACAACCTATATCTGGTCCTTAATGCATTTAAAAATTGTTACATATACAAGCTGTATTTACAATTAAATACTATAAAGTGTAAAGATTACAGTATAACCTAGAATTCAAGCACTGTGGATCTGTATATTCCTCTTAATGACAAAGAAGGGTTGATAGTTCAGTAGGATCAGAAGAATTGAAATTCATTCTTTTGTTTTGTTTGGGGTTCATTTTTTTGTTTGTTTGTTTTCCGAGACAGGGTTTCTCTGTGTAGCCCTGGCTGTCCTGGAACTCACTCTGTAGACCAGGCTGGCCTCGAACTTGGAAATCCACCTGCCTCTGCCTCCCAAGTGCTGGGATTAAAGGCGTGTGCCACCACTGCCCAGCTGACATTCATTCTGATTTTAGTGAGATATATACTTTTAAAATTCAAACTATTTGAAGAGTTTACTGAATGTTATTGTCAGTGGTTCTACCTGAGTTTTTTCATCTTTCTCTTGACTCTATTGTCTTCTACAATACTTTGTTATAATGAGTTGATATTTACTGCTTGGCTTTCTGTAAAATAAAATAGTGACTATTATTCAGTGTGCTATGTGATAAATCTTGCTTATTTTTCTATTTTTTTTTTCTGAAACTCTAGGGATTGTATTACCTTCACAGTAAAGGAAAAATGCACAGAGATATAAAGGTATACATTATATTTTTGGCCTGTTTTTCTCTTTTAATAACCTGTTTATCACTTTTAAATTCTCTAGATTAATCACTGAGCAGACTTCTTTTGATTATTCTACTTGATGAATTTGTTACCTGAAATATATTACAATAATAAACATGAGTGATCTATGATAAGTCTCACCGTTTTTAGAGTCGCATTGGTGAGGCATGATCACACACAGTAAAGCCTACCTTTCTAAAGTATGGGGTTTCCGTGGGTAAGTTTGGAGTTGCTGGTTTGGTTTGGTTTGGTTTGGTTTGGTTTGGTTTGGTTTGGTTTGGTTTGGTTTGGTTTGGTTTGGTTTGGTTTGGTTTGGAGGTGTTCTGAGACGTGGTGTCATATAGGTCAGGCTGTCCTCAGAGTCACTATGTAGCTGGGAATATACTTGAAGTCCTGCTCCCTTTGTCTCTGTCTCCTGAGAGCTGGAGTTGTAATTCACAAGCACTACCACACCTGGCTGCATTAGGGCTTTAATAAGTTTTTTTAGAGCTCATTTGTAACTAACCATTCATCAGATCACATTAGCTACATAGCATCCATAAAATCACAGCACATTGTGTGCCTACTGCATCATCTACTAAGTTTGTCACTCCTAAGGGAACGTATCTTACATGGTGATGTCAGATAGCGTTAGTAACGTACCTAGGAGGCTGTGTGAAAGAAACCCTGACACATTCTGTGCTCTCTTCTTTGGCTCTTGGAAGAGAGCAGTATGCTCTGGACAGGCTGGGATTAGCTTAGTCAAGACTCCTGGTGGTGTTTCTAACAACACTTCGCTCTTCAGTCAAAATGGTTCTTTCTTTCATTTATTTTTTTCTCCCTTTGTTTACTTCCTTGTACAATTCTCTCCCTCTTTTATTTTCTCAAGGTTTCGTAGCATAAAACTTGTTAACCTTGTATGGAGGAGGTGATTCATGTTGCTTTCCTAGTCCCTGATGCAAGCCCTGCCCTCTGTCCTCAGAGAACACCCGTATACCCACACACTCTACTATTCCCTGGGATGTAAGTGGACATACAGAACCCCTGCCTTAGGCATTTTCTGTAAGCCACTTCAAAGGCAAAGCAAAGGGTTTATGCTTCAAAGGTAAATGAGCGTCTGTGGAGGTCAGGCAGCCATGTGACTGGGAAGGACAGGTAGGTTTTGTCAGAAGTAAAATTGGCATGTTCTCCAAACTTAAAGAACAGTATGAACAGAAATCCAAAGTGAAGGATGAGGCCATTTTGAAGAATATAATACTTATTATATTATTGAGGAAGGTTTCATAGGTGATAAGCTTGTCTGGGTAGTTTTGTGCTCCGCTGTGCCAAGGACTCATTTCAGCCTTTAGTTTGACTAAATTCTGACCGTCTGCATAGCCCTTGGCTCGTACTCTGTCTCACCTGCGTTTTTCCAGTCGCCTTCTTCCTGGTCTAATTGCTTCTATTCTTGAGTGCTTCTGTAGTTACTGTTGAATTGGACAAACAGGGTGGCCTTTCAAAGTCAGACCATGTTGCTCCCTGCTTATCAGCTCCATTGATTTCCCGTAGTAGTAGCTGAGAAATGCAGGTGCTTGGACCATGACCAGCAGGGTTCCGCCCTCACTACCCAGGCCCTGCACGCATTCTCTGAGCTTGCTTCCCATTCCTCTCTGCTTTACCCATTATGTCTCAGCCACACTGAATTTTCTGGTTTTTGTTTTTGCTGTTCCTTCTTTCTAGAATGTCCTTGTCCTGGATTTCAGGGTGCCTGTCCATCCTGACCTCATTAAGACCTCTGCTTAAATATCCTCAGCTTTCAGAGGACTTCTTTCCATGCTTTGTCTTCAAGGTCCGCCTGACTTTGAATCTTTCGTTGGGCTAGGGATACACCTTTTTCTCTTCTTTCTCACCTACATACACAAACAACCGGCTCGTCACTGTGCACCAGAACTTAAGTGGCTGGCGGCAGTCAGTTGCCTCTTACAGAGGGGAAGAACTGCTAGATCAGAAGCTGTGGTGTGTATGCACATTGACAGAAGTTGTAACTTAGGAGAACCAGCCTGGTGGTGGGGAGAAAACATCAGCAGAAGAGATGCTGGCTAGGGAGAGGGGTACAGTAAAAGCCCTGATGTGGCCCCTTAGCATTTCTTTCTTTCCCATGATCCCATGGGTCAGTGGTATTATGTGTGGGTGAAGCTCATTTCATGGGTGGCATTCTCAGTGTTTAGAATTCTCCTTTGTTCCCCTTCTGCTCTTCTGCTGTTCTTTCTCTTGTTGGTTAGAGGTAGGGGATCCTAAGAATATTTCCCCAAGCTGTAACCATACCAGCACCTTGAATTAAAGCACTGCCTACTCTGGCTTACTCATGTAAAAATTGCATGGGGGCGGTTATGGACCCACAGCTAGTGGTGATTTGTGTGATAGCTGACTTAAATTCTTGACAAAGAAAGCCTCGCCTACCAAGAAGCAGGGCAGTCACATGCCAGCACTGGTGAGTTCCAGAAGGAGAGCTTTTAAGGATGGGGAATATAGTAATCAAGTTTAAAGTATAATCAGAGCCATTGAAGTGCTAGTTTAAAATAACATTCTAATGTAGCAATGGTGTGTCATCAGTCAGGAAATCGAATTTAGGAAATGTGTTAGCATTCATACTGTGTTAGCAAGGAGCCCCTTTCAAAGGAGCACATCAGTGAAATTACCTGAACGTGGACAACGATGTTTCCTATAATTATGTAGCATTTTAATTGAACACATTTTTAAATTTAAGTATTTCTAAGTCTAAGGCTGTGGTCATTTAATATGTATAGTTAACCTATTATGTGTTTCACCTAATAAAATGTCTGCTTCCCACTCAACTAAAATGTTCTCACTTTGAAGGGTGCTAACATTCTACTAACGGATAACGGTCATGTGAAATTAGGTAAGTAAACCAGAATTTTATCTCACGCACAGGTCTTTTCTAAAATGTAGATGGCTTTGGTTTGGGTTTTTGTTTGTCTTCCAGGACTACAAGTCCCAGGTCTTAGATTGTCCCTAGGGATAGCATATTTGTTCTGTCAATGGAGATTTCCTTGCTAAGCCAGTGTCTCTCTGTCGGGTTTTTTCCCCCAAGGAAGCATAAACTTACTTCATAAGAAACAGATTTTTACAAAGATACCATGAAATAATTTGCATTGGTAACTCTTTCACCGCTAAACCCAGAGACTGTGCTTCTAGTAGAAACTCTGTATAAAATTGAAATGAGGACAAAAAAATTAAAAATCCAGAAACTCCAAAAATTCTACATCATGTATTCAACTTTAAAAAGCAAACATACTATTATTGATATACGAGTCTATTTTAGATGCTGTTACTTTACCTCAAACAGTAACTTAGAAGGTATGATTAAAACAAAGCGCAAAATCAGTACTGACTTAGTATGAGTTTAAAACAGAACAAGTGTTCAATAAAGTGACTTTATTAACTGCTGGCAGGAATGTAATGACATATGGAACAATTATTTTGGACTATTTAGGATGAACCAAATTTCAAAATACTCATTTGTTTTATAAAAATGGTAACAGTGCTCTGGTTATTAGCTCAGTGGAAGCCCTTGCCCAGAATGTACAAGCTCTGGGTCTGTCCTCAGCTGCACAGCATAAACAGACAGACAAATAAAACTACTGTGAACTACATCCTACTGTAGGACTAAACAGATTGAAAATATTTATCTAGTAATTAACATACAAGACAGTTTTCCTGCGCACCATCAGTGAGAAAAGCAGAAAGGGTTTCCAGCCCTGTGCCCCCGGTGCCCTGATTACTGAGTAGCTCCTATGAGCACCTGCGTCTGCTGCAGTGTTCCATGCCTTCCTTTCTCTTAGGACAGATTTAGAACTGTTAAACACACCAGAAAGAATTGGATCTGAGCAGACTTAAGGAAGAGTGACAAAGGATCCCACTAGTGGTCACCATTGGCTTCCGCTTCAGAGGGAAGGATCTGCGGATGTTATGTTTTGTGTCTTTTCAAGGTAGATAGGTTTACCAGTGTCCATTTAAGTCTCAGGTATGAGTCTGCCTGGCAGAGAGTATATAGACTATACGGCTACTTAAAGCTCCCTTCTAGTAAGATTCTTTGAAATAGAGGGCCTACAGAATAGAAATTACAATATCAGTGTCAGTTTCAACTTTCCTGTGGCCATTGTTTCTTATCACAACGATTTCATTTTAACCTTTATTGTTGTTCGAATCGTATGAGTTACATGGGAACCCATTTGGCTATGCTACCCACTACTTTGTAATATTTTAATAGTTCATCAAAGTTAAAAACTGTAACATGTTTGAGATTGTTCCATATTTGTGAAAGTGATGAAAATAAGTATTGGAAGTTATTTTTGTATTGTCTTAATGATTTTTTTCTCTCATTTTTTAAATAGCTGATTTTGGAGTTTCTGCACAGATAACAGCTACAATTGCCAAGCGGAAGTCCTTCATTGGTACCCCATATTGGTAATTTCATTTTAACTCAAAATTTTATCTTAAATTTTTTTATTATCCTGTCACTATTGTATACAATGTCTCTTTTAAAAAATAAGTCAGAATCTTACACTTAATACAGAAGGTAATCAGCAAATTTAGTAATGTAAGCATGTATTCTTATGGATTACTTGGTCAAAAAATACCCTACATACTGGTATTTATAAAACAGAAAAGTCTATAAAGTTTGATACAGCTGTTAGCTTCCTGATGCTTAACATATATTTCAATAGATGTTTTCATATCTATCTTTTTCTACATCCATATTCTAATTATTATATTACTCACAGTTTTCAAAAACTTTGTAGGTTTTGGTGTTATCAGGAATTAAACATAGGGCCTCGATCACACTAAGTAAACAGTCTCCTCCAATGTTTTTGCAGTCCTGATTGACGGATGAAAAGCGGGTCTCTGGGCACCTGGAGTTTTCTTGCCAGGCCTCAGTTCAGTTCTTTACCCTCTTTCTGGTAGTCTGATCCACAGCTCTTCCTTTGTGGCCATACTTGTCTTCCAGGTGGTCTTTCCCATCACAGGCAAACCATCCTAGCATTCATTGTTTATGCCTTCATTTTGGCCACTGTGTGCTGGGCGGTCACTGGCTGCATGGTAGGCAGGACCAGTGCTGCTCTGGGTTTAACGGTGTGTAGTCTTGGCCATGCCCTCAGCGCAGTGCTACCCTTCCCCCTTCCAATCTGACCCCTCAGTACACAACTGTGCTACTGGTGTTTTGTTTTGTTCTAAGCTGGGAACATTATAAATATTATTTCTTATATTGATTTGTCTCTATCAAATATAATGTTTTAAAGTCAACTAGAGCTAAAATAGCTTTTATTTAAAAAAAAAAAAAAAAAAAAAAAAGCTTTCAGCTCTGTCTTTCGCTGTGTCCAGCACTAGCCATTATTTGTAGACTTTGTTGTAAAAGCTAAAGATTCCAGCTCGTTCATCTGTCTTCCAGCTGTCTAGTCCTTCCCCTGTTCTTGCTGAATCAGTTCATAGTCTGCCATCACTCTTCACTGTTTTCCTTAGTCTTTTTGTTTTTAATTTGCTTAAATCTTCTCTTAGTCTCCTGTAAGGCATCCCACTCCTCCTCACATTGCCCCGTCCTATAAGATGTGTCTGTATGCCTGTAAAGCCTGCTAAGCTATTAGTCTGTTACGTGTGTGCACACAGGGACTTAACTGCATGCCAGGCCAGCACTCTACTGAGCTGCATCCCGTGCCATGCCTCCTGGGGCGGTCCTTTCTGCAGTCTTCTGTCCTCTTCCGTCTGCAGAGCTCTGTAACAGAGCTCCGCCTTGGGAGCACCTTTCTTGTATTCTGGGTCTTCCTCTTTTACCTTTTTTGAAATATGTTTTAGTTAGGTAAAAGGTGTGTGAGTATAAGAGCTTTAGGACTTTGTATTTCTAGCTTCACATTTGATTGGGTTTAAAGCACTAGGTTAGCATATTTGAGGCATCATCCATGTGGCTTCTGTGATGCCATGTGAAGCCATCATGATGTATGCTTCTTGTAAGGTAGTGCACACCTCCCCCATAGTGATGCCTCATAATTTCATATCCCACGATGCTTCCTGCTATTTCCATATCCCAGATATTTTGCTTGGCTTTGACCTTCATTCGTTCATGCTTGTCCTTTGGTCTTCATTTCAGAGATGACCGTCTTTCCCATTCTAGATGGTCATCCTGGGAGGTACTTCTCTAGTGTTGACCTGGTCATTTCTCTACTGAATGTCTTCCTGCTCTTTCTGGGATGTCTTAACTTCATCTCGGGCCCCTTGAATCAACCCACTAGTGTTCTCTCTTTCTGCCACTTCATTTATTTTGAAGTTTATTTTTGTTTTGCTGTTTGTTTGTTTGTTTGTTTTCCTTCTAGGTAGGATTTCATTATGTAGCTCTAATTGTCCTGAAACTGACTATGTACACCAGACTGGCCTCAAACTCACAGAGATCTGCCTGCCTTGGCTTCCCAAGTGCTGGGATAAAAGGTGTGACCCACTCCAAACTACTACTCCCACTTAAAAAAAAAAAAAAATGTTATGTTCAAGATTGAGGTGAATCTCTGAGTCCAAAGCCAGCCTGGTGGTCTGTGAGTCCAAGGCTAGCCTGATGTGAGTCTGTGAGTCCAAGGCTAGCCGGATGATCTGTCTACATAGCAAGTTGAAGGCCTGCCAGTGTTTCAGAGTTGAAGAAGTCAAAAAAAAACCTTCAGGTTTCTGCAAGAATTTCTCAGCATTTTAAGTTCATTCTTTCATGATGGAGGCTTCCCTCAAAAGTTTAAAAATCATTGTATGTTAGTTCATACCAAAGAAAAAGATGCTACAAGCTGGCTCTAGAACTGGATATGGTATATATCCCTATAGTCCCAGTTTGGAGGGTTCCCAGTTGAGACTGAGACAGGAGACTCACTGGAGCCCAAGAGGTTGAGGACAGCCTGGAGCAAATTGAGCCTGTCTCAGAATACGAAAACAAACTTCACTACTCACATGACAGTGTGCAGTGAAGACAAGGTATGAGCCTGGTGGTTAATGTTCCCAAAGTGGGCAAGCAATGTCTGTTCACAGACTTACACAGTTCCTGAGTGATATTATCATGTTCCTTCTTGTCCTTATGTTGTGCAAACAAGGAAGGACTGATTTCTGGGGCTCAGAGGGTGAGAGCAGGAATCTGGGGTTAACTGTTGACACTTCAGTTCTATTCCTATCCTCAGCCAGCTTCAACCTGAGTTTTGTTAGCTTGTAGCTCTACACCATGTGCAGTCTCTAAGGCTGATTAGCTGTGAGTTCTCATCTGCCTCCTTGGGTTCCCTCATCTTGCTGTGCGATTTCATACTCCCTTTTAGTCTCTCTGTGTCTCTAGGTAAGGTATATCTCATAGGACCTCAAAGGGTATGTGTTTATGTTTCTCCTTATTCTGCTTTTCACTCTGGTTTGCTCTCAGAGAAGAGCAAGGATTTGAAGAGAATCCATTACTCTTTTCAAGTACGCTCTGCCCAGTTTGTCTTTAAGCATCAAGCATACACACACATCTCAGGAATCTTACCTGATTCTGTACACGTGCTCAGTTACTGTTTGCTGATGAGGACGGATCTTTTCCCTCAACCTGTAAAGTGGGAAATAGCTCGGAGCTTGTGGAGTTGTGATTAGCTGAGGTTGGGCAACACTCCTGCTCTCTGTCTCTGTCTAGCACTGTGCCTTTCCTACCTTCATCTTAGAACATAGAGTCTCTCTTGCAGAGTGATCAGGATTAGTCAGGAAAGTCTGCTGAAGTGGGGAAACCAAGATCTGGTAGTAAATGCCCCCTAGGCGTCTCATGTGTGGTGGTGGAGCTGGCCTTACTCAGCAGCCTTTGGTGGAGGGCTAAGGCCTTCCCTTCCTTTGAGTTGCTCTTATTCAGTGTACAGTTCTGTGATGGATGAACGTCAAGATAAAACAGACCTCCACCGTCAAGGAAGGGCGGGTGCTCTCTGAGCTCCCAGGCTGAGCTCCCTGCAGGGCTTCCCTGTAGTGCTGCCACATTCTAGCCCTCAGTGGTCAGTGGTTAAGGCCCAGCACTCTACATTTACTGTTCTTACCTTGATTTGAATTTCCAGGAGGGAGGTTTTGAGATCTAATTGCTTTTAAGACCAAGTGTTTTGAAAGTTGCCTGGTTTTTATTTTTATTGTAACTGACCTGACTCTCTTGCAGTTGTGCTGGAAACAAATGTGCGTGTGTAAGGCACCCACTCATTGCTCTTTTGAACTGGAAGAGTTTCATGTTTTTCTCAGTTGTTTCCAAAATTGGTTTGGGATTTCAAAGTTTGTGTATCTGAAAATTAATCATTAAAACAAGTCAAGGTATAATTAGACTAAAACAGTAGCGAAGTTAAAAGGAATTAAAAAGTTACCAAATTTGTAATTTCTCTCTGAACAAAACATTTTGAAAAAGAGGCATGCATTTTGATAACTTTTCCATTATTGTAATGTAAACTTTGTAAAAGCATTCAAAAGTTGAGAGTAAATATAAACTAACCAGTGAGCTGAGAACAGTGGCTGCGCTGCAGGGTAGTACTGCAGGCCTTGTGTGAGACTGTGACGACCGTTGCTTACAAATGTTATTTCTTTATGGAATTTGGGGGGAAAGCATTCCAGATGAGAACAAATCTGGGCCAGATTACTGTCATACTGGCAAATTTTCATAAACTTTATAGTGTAGCTGACAATGAAGCAGTCACTGGAGAGGCTGAGATGTCTTCCAGGTGATATCAAGAATTTGGGGAAAGTGGGTCTTTTAAATATGGTGTATCTGTTTTCAGATATCAAAGAACTAAACAATTTAATTTAGCCGTTAGTTAGTCTGTGCGCCTCTGGTAAAGAGGGTACAGGAAAGCCCACTAAACACAAGGTTTGTGTATCTTGGCTTATTTCCTGCAGGATGGCCCCAGAAGTTGCCGCTGTTGAGAGGAAAGGAGGGTACAATCAGCTGTGTGACCTCTGGGCGGTGGGCATCACTGCCATCGAACTGGCTGAGCTCCAGCCACCCATGTTTGACCTTCACCCAATGAGGTCAGTGTGCCTCCGCTAAGCCCAGTGCTAAGGATGCTTCTTTCCTGTGTCATGGATCAACTTTAGCCTTGTTGGGAGTAGATAGGAATGTATTCCTGTCCTGCGAATGTGAGTGTTACAGTGTGCAAAATGTTTTATGTGTTTTTCAGGGCATTGTTTCTTATGACAAAAAGCAATTTCCAGCCTCCTAAACTAAAAGATAAGTTGAAGTGGTAAGTATCTTTGTTTATTGACTTTCATAGCAATATGAGCAAAAAAGGAATTAAAATACAGAACCTTAATTTTCATCCTTTCTTAGGTCAAATAGTTTCCATCACTTTGTGAAGATGGCTCTTACCAAAAATCCAAAAAAAAGACCCACTGCGGAAAAGCTGCTACAGGTATTGTTTTACCATGAAACATTCATTTTCTTTCACAAAATAAGCTGTTTCACAAATGTCTAAACTGTTTTGTGTGTTTTATAGCATCCCTTTGTCACACAGCCTCTGACAAGGTCCTTGGCAATAGAGTTGCTGGACAAAGTGAATAATCCAGATCATTCCACATACCACGACTTTGATGATGACGACCCAGAGGTAGGGATTGTTTTCACTAACTAGTGAACATAATTGTGTACATGCATGAATGAATGAATGAATGAATGAATCATTTTTCCCCAAAACACTTTATCAGTATTTGTATATACATACATACTTATACCTGTATACATATATACATACATATATGAACAATAATTAAATAAGATATATTTGAAAAGTATTGGGGGTTGGGAAGAGTGGGAGGAAGGAGAGAAAGAAAAAAATTATGTAAATACAGTGCTCATATATGAAATTCTCAAAAAGGAATCCATTTTTTAAAAAATGTTCAACAGATTAACTTGCATTTTACAATATGAAAATAAATATGACCTATAATTATGTTGAAGGACATTTTAACTCACTACAAACTTTGAAATTTAAAATGAAATCAATAAAAATTATTTTACCCAGCATACTAACAAAAACCACAATAACATTTTATAATTCAAAGTATTTCTGAGAACAAGAAAATGGATTGTCAGAAGCTAAGTCAGCAGAGCCAGGGGGACACTGTGTGTTATTTCTTTTCTTTTCATTTCTTTTTTTTTTTTTTTTCTTTTTTTTTTTCTTTTGTTTGTTATCAAATCATAATTTTTACTTTTTAACATGGGGGTTATAAACACAAAAATGCAGGATGTGGGGAAGGGAATGACACAGGAGCATAGGTGTTCAGGGGGAGTACAGATATCTTTCAGAACAGGGTATCAGCTAGGTGAAGGTTCGGGGGTCAGGTCACTATGACTCTGCCTATGCTTCACTTGTCCTTATCTAAGTTGGTACTATCCGCCAAGGCTGCCTATTTACAAGGTCTATAACTACTCAAGCTGGTAGATTTCCACAAAAGCTGTCTGTTTACAATAGTTTATAGACATCTGTTTCAGTGTTTTTCCATAGAGACCCAAGACTTTGTGTTAGCAGGCATGTAAGTCAGGCCTATTGCTGATTTTAGGCTTATGGCTGATTTTAGGCCTTCAGTGTATAAGCAGGGCTGCCCCTGACATCTCCTCCCTTCTCCAAGTATAGAAGGGCTGTGGCGATTCTAATCTTGCCAAGGCAGGGATAGAGGCCTGACCTCCAGTAATTAAAGGGGACCTTGTAATGGCTCCAGTCCTCCTGTCGTTGTCCAGTGAGGCATGAGGGCCATACCCATCCCGATGTCTTTTTCCTGGAGAAGGGATACTTTTGACATCAACCCCTATACAGTCAGGCTTGTCCCTCAGGGAACCCAGAAACATATTTTTAACTTTTATTTATATTCCCTTGCAGTGCCTAGCCTCGCAGCCTAAGCAAGAATTCAGATCGCCAGACAGAGGGGGTTCTGGGTGGCCCCCTTCTGCTTGGTCTAGGGGCAGAAGTCCCCTCTTTTAGGTTGGGTGGAGATGGGACTTGGAAGCACCCTGGATAGAGTAACATCCTCATCTAGAGTCTTGTGGTCCTCCATAGCTAACTTATGATAATGTATCTGAATAGATTTTGCTATCAGATTATCTATCTGTTGTTTTACAAAGTTAGTCAGCCTATTTAAGGCCCAGGGACCAAAAGAAATAAGCAAAAATAACCCAATTAATGGTCCCAAGATGGAAGGAAGTAGGGTCAACAATCATGGAGAGGTTGAAGACCAATTCTTATACAAGCTCTCCTTTTTCTCTTTCTCTGTCTTTTCTCAAGACCTTCTCTGGCCTTTTTCATGCTCTCTTTAACCATCCCTGTTTTGTCTATGTAAAAGCAGCATTCTTCTTTAAGGGCTGTACACAGTCTAGAGCTGTACACAGTCTTTTCTATTGTAAAAGAGAAAATCAAGTCCAATAAAGTCCTTTGCAATTTGGGGGGATCGCATCAGACAGCAAAACGAGGGATTTCTTCAGATTAGTGATGTCAATCTATAGCTGTTTGACATCCTTGTCAAAGGCCCATTGGAGGTCTGAGTAGTATAAGTCCAGAAGCCAGCATCAGGATTAGAACTCCTAACAGCAGACATCACCAGTGATTAATTTTTTACCTGGAAAGGAAAAAAGAAGGGAATTCTCAGGGAAATTTGTCTTCCCTGGATGTCAATTGTTACTCATCTTATGGGGCCTCGTTTTATGGGGGTATCTATTTAGTTCATTAATCTTTTTGGTGGCCATTTAGCTGTGCCTTCTGTGCTATCAAACATGCATATCAATCCTCGGCCCCATGTAGGAACTGGGTCCTGGCCATTCCATTTAAGAGTAAAAGGGTCCTTCCACATAGTTGTGGCTTAGTTTTTATTGGTCTCAGTGATGCCAGAGGCAATCAGCGGCAGATTTGCCATGAGCTTTCAGTTTTAGAAAGTTAAGAGTAAACAAAGCATGCCCCTTCCACCCTCAGAGAGTCATGAAGACACTATTTAAAGAAATATAATTCTTTATTAATAATTTCTTTTATCAAAGGACTATTATAAAACAGCCAACAATTAATCAATCTATATCAATCTATATAATATATAAATTAATGAGAGCTTCTTCTACTTTTTGTAAAATTACTCCTCTTTTGTCAATTAATTGTTGAGAGAAATTAGGATTTGCATCTCTCTTGAGAATATTAAACAGAGACATAAATTCTTTTGTGAAGAGCTTAAAATAAGATCTTAGCCAATAAGCATCTCCTGGAAACCTTTGAAAATCGTTTGAAATAAGTAAACTGTCTTTTTTTTTTTTTTTTTTCCAGACCCATTATCTGGGTTTTTTTTTTCCTTTGGATATTTTACATATTTACCTTTCACTGTTATCTCCACTTCTTTTCTCCCCCCAAGCCCCTTATCCCATACCCCCTCTTCCAATTTTTATGAGGGTGTGCTCCCACAATTCTCCCAATCCCACCTCCCTGCTCTCGAATTCCCCAACACTATGGATCCAATCTTTCAGGGAACATGGCCCTCCATTTCCACTGTTGCCTAACGAGGCCACCCTCAGTTACATATACAAGTGGAGCCATGAGTCCCTCCCTTTCTGTTCTCAGGCTGGAGGTTTAGACCCTGGGAGCGCTGGTTGAGTATTTTGCTACTCCAAAAAAAAAAAAAAAAAAGCACCCACACTTTGATCTTCCTTTCTCCTCTTGAGTTTCATGTGGTCTATGCATTGTGTCTTAGGTATTGTGAGCTTTTGGGCTAATATCCACTTATCAGTGATTGTATGCCATGTATGTTCTTTTATGATTGGGTTACCTCACTCGGGATGATATTCTCAAGCTCCATCCATTTGCCTAAGAATTTCATGAACTCATTGTTTTTAATAGCTGAGTAGTACTCCATTGTGTAAATATACCATATTTTCTGTATCCATTCCTCTGTTGAAGGACATCAGAGTTCTTTCCAGCTTCTGGCTATTATAAATAAGGCTGCTATGAACATAGTGGAGCATATGTCCCTGTTATATTTTGAAACATCTTTTGGGTATATGCCAAGGAGTGGTATAGCTGGGTCCTCAGATAATACTATGTTCAATTTTCTAAGGTACCAGCAGACTGATTTCCATAGTGGTTGTACCAGCTAACAATCCTACCAACAATGGAGGAGTGTTCCTCTTTGTCCACATCCTCGCCAGCATCTGCTGTCACCTGTGTTTTCGATCTTAGCCATTCTGACTGGTGTGAGGTGGAATCTCAATGTTGTTTTCATTTGCATTTCTCTGATGACTAGGAATGTTGAACACTTCTTTTGGTGCTTCTCAACCATTCGAGATTCCTTAACTGAGAATTTGTTTATATAGTGAATTACATTGATGGACTTCAGTATATTGAACCAACCCTGCATTCCTGGGATAAAGCCTACTTGATCATGATGGATGATTGTTTTGATGTGTTTTTAGATTCGGTTTTTGAGAATTTTATTGAGTATTTTTGCATCGATATTCATTAGGGAAATTGGTCTGACATTCTCTTTCTTTGTTGGGTCTTTGTGTGGTTTAGGTCTGAGCATGATTGTGGCTTCATAGAATGAATTGGGTAGTGTTCCTTCTATTTCTACTTTGTGGAATAGTTTGAAAAGAATTGGTATTAGGTCTTCCTTGAAGGTCTGATAGAATTCTGCACTGAAACCATGTGGTCCCAGACTTTTTTTTGGTGACTAGATTTTTAATGACTGCTTCTATTTTTTCTTTCAGGATTATGGGACTGTTTAGATGGTTTATCTGCTCCTGATTTAACATTGGTAACTGGTATTTGTCTAGAAAATTGTCCATTTCATCCAGATTTTCCAATTTTGTTGAGTATAGGCTTTTGTAGTAGGATCTGATGATTTTTTTTGGATTTCCTCAGTTTCTGTTAGTATGTCCCCAGTTTCAGTTCTGATTTTATTAATTTGAATACTGTCTCTCTGCCCTCTGATTAGTCTGGCTAAAGGTTTATCTATCTTGTTGATTTTCTCAAAGAACCAACTCCTAATTTTATTGATTCTTTGTATATTTTTTTTTGTTACTATTTAGTTTATTTCAGTCCTGAGTTTAATTATTTCCTCCTGTCTACTCCTCTTGGGTGTATTTGCTTCATTTTGTTCTAGAGCTTTCAGGTGTGTTGTCAAACTGCTAGTGTATACCCTCCCCAGTTTCTTTTTGTAAGCACTTAGAGCTATGAGTTTTCCTCTTAGCACCGCTTTCATTGTGTCCCATAGGTCTTGGTATGATGTGTCTTCATTTTCATTAAATTCTAAAAAGTTTTTAATTTCTTTCCTTATTTCTTCCCTGACCACATTATCATTGAGTAGAGTATTGTTCAATTTCCATGTGAGTGTGGGCTTTCCCTTGTCTTCCTGTTTGTGTAGCCAGCCCGTTAGCCTATGTCTTTTTATTGGGAAATTGAGTCCATTAATGTTAAGAGATATTAAGGAGAGGAGATTATTGCTTCCTGTTATGGAAGCAATAATGGAGCAATGAAGCAATGTGGCGGCACATTGTTTGTGTGTTTATCTTCTTTTGAGTTTGTTGGAAGAAGCTTACTTTCGTGTTCTTTCTGGGGTATAATTGCCCTCCTTATATTGGAGCTTTCCTGCTATTATTCTTTGTAGTGCTGGGTTTGTGGAAAGATATTGTGTAAATTTGGTTTTGTCATGGAATATCTTGGTTTCTCCATCTATGGTAATTGAGAGTTTTGCTGTGTATAATATCCTGGGCTGGCATTTATGTTCTCTTAGGATCTGTATGACATCCGTCCAGGATCTTCTAGCTTTTATAGTCTCTGGTGAGAAGTCTGGTGTAATTCTGATAGGTCTGCCTTTATATGTTACTTGGCCTTTTTCCCTTACTGCTTTTAAAAGTCTTTCTTTGTTTTGTGCATTTTGTGTTTTGATTATTATGTGACAGGAGGTATTTCTTTTCTGGTCTAGTCTATTTGGCGTTCTGTAGGCTTCTTGGATGATTATGGGCATCTCATTCTTTAGGTTAGGGAAGTTTTCCTCTATAATTTTGTTGAAGATATTTATTGGCCCTTTAAGATGGGAATCCTCACTTTCTTCTATACCTATTATCCTTAAGTTCTGTCTTCTCATTGTGTCCTGAATTTCCTGGAAGAACTTTTTGCATTTTGTGTTTTCTTTGACAGTTGTGTTAATATTTTCTATGGTATCTTCTGCACCTGAGATTCTCTCTTCTATCTCTTGTATTCTGTTGGTGATGCTTGCATCTATGACTCCTGATTTCTTTCCCAGCTTTTCTATATCCCTGGTAGTCTCCCTTTGTGATTTCTTAATTGTCTCTACTTCCATTTTTGTGTCCTGGATGTTTTTGTTCAATTCCTTCACCTGTTTAGTTGTGTTCTCTTATAATTCTTTAAGGGATTTTTGTGTTTCCTCTTTAAGGGATTTCACCTGTTTATCCGTGTTCTCAATTTCTTTGACGGTGTTATTTATGTCCTTAAAGTTCTCTATCATCATCATTAGAAGTGATTTTAGATCTGACTCTTGCTTTCCTGGTGATATGGGTAATTCAGGACTTTCTAATGTGGGAGAACTAGGTTCTGATGAAGCCGAGTACTCTGGGTTGCTGGTGCTTGTGTTCTTGCGCTTGCCTTTCCCCATCTGGATCTCCTTGGTGCTACCTGAGCTGTCTCTGACTGGAGCCTTGTCTTTCCTATTATCTTGGTTGTGTCAGAACTGTTTGGGATGAGTGTTGCTGCTGGTGTTAGAGCTGAGGTCCAAGCTCTGCTCAGTGTTCAGGCAGAAACAGGAAGGAACCAGTGCTCTGGGCCAGGAGTGAATTCCTGGGTCCCTGTGGGTCCTGGTTACTCCCTGTTTGGGTAGAGTAGTGCTGTCTCCTGACCTGGGATACTGCCCAGGTTAGAATTCCTGAGAGCCCTGCCACCTCTGGGTTTTGTGAGGTTGGGTACAGAGCTGCCTCCTGGGATCTGCTCTATGCTCAGGCCCAGACCGGAAGGAACTGGTATGCCCAACCAGGAGTGAATTCCTGGGTCCCAGTGGTCCCAGTTACTTTCTATTTGGTGTGAGTGTTGCTGTACTGCCCGGCTTAGAGCTCTTGAGAGCCCACTTCCTCTGGGTTCTGTGAGATTGGGTGCAGAGCTATCTCCTGGGATCCGCTGAGCGCTCAGGCCCAGACTGGAAGGTACCAGTGCTCCTGGCCAGGAGTGAATTCCTGGATCCCTGTGTGCCCCGGTTACTCCCTGTTTGGGGTGAGTGTTGCTGATTCCTTACCTGAGATACTGCCCTGGTTAGAGCTCCTGGTAGCCCCGCTTCATCTGGGTTTTGTGAGGTTGGGTGCAGAGCTGCTGCTGGTGGTCCGCTCAGTGCTCAGGCCCAGCTCATCTTTTTGATCTAGCTTAAACAAACTAGTGTTTGGGGAGGGTAACCAATCCTTCATCCTGGAAAGTCACTTACTAGATTTTCCATATTGGTCATTTGATGACATTTGTGGAAGAAGGCAAAGGCAAGCTCATTTAATCCACGGGAGGTCACTAGTTTCTCCAGAGTGGTCATGTAGGCTGCTCAGTCATCAAATGAGAAGCAACACAATCTCTAGTCTTCTTGGAAGAACCCTTGTACCAGGCTTCATAAGATACTGGGAGTTGGCTAAGGTAGAATTGATGCATTAGCAACTAAAACCATGATTCTCCACTGTGGAAATCAAAACCCCAGCATGTATGAGGGTATAAAATTACCTCCACATGACAGGAACACTGGTGTTAGTGGAAACCCATCTCTGTTACCTTAAGATAGCCATGTGCCTGAGCCCAGCGCAGTATGTGTGGCACAGCCACATTCTGTTACTGCCTTCAGTTTAACCACGACACACACAAAATGGTGCAGACTTCAAAGGCCACGGAAGGAACGAGAATCTTCCATAAACAGGTAGATGACAGATTGTCCTCAAGGACAACCCTTTGTCAATTCACCATCGTTCTAGGTCACAGTATTTATACACCAATAGTTGGTGCTCTCTTTTTAATGAGTTTTGGAAGGGCTTTTGGAAGTAAGAAAGTTAAGTGTGAGAAGTATATTTGATTTAATACTTGGGAGAAAATTGTTTTTCGTTATTTTGTGTAATTTTAGGAAACTTGGCTTTATAAGTTTAATTAGGTGGCCCTACATCTACAGGGTACAGAGGCTGTGAAAGTGGTCTCTAGGCCAGAGATGGAGTGCATGCTTGTAATCCCAGCACTGGGGGCTGAAGTGGGAAGACTGTGAGTTCAAGGACTGCCTGGAGTGTGCAGTGAGCCCCTAGACCTGGTGGCTAAAATCCCTCACAGCAGTCTTAATAATTAATAAGAATAATTGAGTTTGCCATGAGATTTTAAATTTTTGTCAAAACATTAAAAACTCTTAGTATCAATTATATGCGCATAAGGAAGTGGATAATATTATGTAGTATTTAATGTATAATAGGAAGTAAGACTAATATTTGTATATTTTATTTTCATTGAAAATTAATGCAAACCACTCACCACCCTGCAGTCTGCTGACCAGTAGCTACCTACTCTTACCTTGTCCTGTGACTTCATGATGCAAAGCAAGAATGCTTTTATGCCATAGTCCTTTATGGAAATTTTGAATGTTATTCTGTTTGGCCCAGTGAACATTACTGGGAAGCTACTATAGATGAAATACATTCCCCAGTCTTTAAAAGGTCTGTCTGAGGGCTAAGAAAAAAGAGCCGCCAACTTTCTGTGGAGAGACCTGACTCCCAGAAGTTGTCTTCTGTCCTGTCCATGCACCATGGTACATGTGCACCCAAACACACATCATGCGTCACATATTCACGTGCACGTGGTAATAATAATAAGCATAAGATCATCACTTTAAAAGAACATAACTATAGATGTTTATTCTTTCATTTGCTGGGTTCCTATGACCAAGTATTTAATAATGGATTTCTTCACATTTAATAACAGTAAACTTTTAAAGGAAGTTTAAAAGACTAATGCAATTTTTTTTGTATATTTACTATTACTGCCCATGATCTAGTTTGTTTTCCACTGCTGCGATAAAACAGTAACCAAAACCAACATGAGAAGGAAAGGGTTCATTTGGCTTATAGTCACACTCACGGTCTATCACTGAGAGAAGCCAAGGCAGGAACTCAGAAGAGCAGGAACCTGCCAGCAGAAACTGAAGCAGACACCATGGAGGAACCTTTGCTTACTGTCTTGCACTCAGACTGCTTTCTTGTACCACCCAGAAACACCTGCACAGAAGTGACACTGCCCACATGGGCCGAGCACTCCCATATTATTATTTTTTAAATGCCTCATAGATTTGACTACTGGTCATTCTGATGGAAGCTTTGATGACCAAAAACTAGCAACACAACCAGTACCTTTCAGAAGGGAGGAAGGAAGATAGAAAGGAAGGGAGGGAAGGAGGGAGGGAGGGAGGGAGGGAGGGAGGGAGGGAAGGAAGGAAGGAAGGAAGGAAAATAGATAGGAAGATGGATTATGCTTTTCATATTTTGCAGATTCCTCGAACATAAAGAATAGTATTGTTGGCTAAATACCAACAGTTATTGTTGTGGTAAGATATATGTGCCTCGCTATGTTTTAGAAGACGAGGGCCTGGAAGTAAACTTAATGACGTCATAGCTCCAGAATTCACTTGTCTTAGATCATTGATCTAGGATGGGTTGGCATGCATTCTCCCCAAAACTCCAGACATCAGTGGGTTTGACTTAGTGACACACGGCCTGTTGATTCCAGATGTTGCTAGTAAGCATAAGCACAGATGGATAATCCGTGAAGGGACTTGCTAATGCTCCAATGAAACTTTCTTACCGAAGCAGACCATAGTGGGGATTGACCATGAACCATAGTTAGCTAGTCCTTTACCTAACAGGAGTGATGGGGGCCACCAGTACTTGCTTTGTTGCGGGTCTTATCAGGCTGAGTTGGTTGTGGCAGACAAGCGCTGGTTGTGAACAGCCACAGTGTGAGGGCAGGAAGTCTGACAGTACTCTTGGCCTCTTCCTTTTAGTTGCCAGGAGCACCCTTTGATCCCAGTTGTGAAACCAGAAATGTCCGGTAATATCATGTGACTCTTTATATACAAAATTTCCCTCTGGTCACAAAACATTAGTTTGCCAAGCATGGTGCACTTGTCTATAATCCCAGCATGAGTAGGGTCACAAGTTCAAAGTCAGTGTTGGCTACATAATGAAATCCTATATGTATATATAAATAAATAAACTGGCTTATGTTAACTAGATAACACTTATTGTCTACATCTTTCCTTCATTCAGTATAAACTTTTCATTTTTATTTGGGTTCATATTTTAAACGGCCTGTATTTCCATTTGTGTGATCTAATAATATAATAGTCATACCATCTATGAATAATGATAATTTGAACCAATATGAAATGGTTTGTAAAGGATAAGATTTTGTATATTTTTCAAGAAGTAATTTAAAAAAAAAAGTCTGCCGAGCATGGTTGTGCAGATCTATAATCTCAGCAATTGGGAGACAGAAATAAGATGAAGAGTCCAACACTAGCCTCAGCTACATTAAAGTTTGAGACTATTCTGAGCTGCATTTAATCTTAAATTAACAAGAAATAGTTGGGCATGGTAATACACATATGTAATACCAACATTTGAGGAAGAGGCAAAAAGAGTAAAGCGTGGTAGATACTGTGAATTAGAATAAAGGGAGTTGGTGAGACAGCACAGTGGTTAAGGGTAAGAACCCCTGCCTCCACATGCATGCCATGGCATGTATGTTCACACATATGTGCACATAGTAAATAAATAAATAAATAAATAAATAAATAAATGTGATTGTTTTTAAAGAAAGGAAAAATGGTTTATTTACAATACTTAGTACATATTATAAGTTACTTATTTTCATTCCCCAGATCTTTTGGAAAATAACGTCTGTCCTAATACATGAAAAATATCCTTTAAAGAGAAAGTTGGAAGTTATTCATTGTTGTTCCTTTTCAATGCCATTTGAATGATTCTTACTTCACCATTACTTTTGTAAATTATTTCCTCCTGTACTTGCTGACTCATCACAGCAGATTTCTGTGGCATGTGCACATTACATTTATTAAGAACAATCATGTTTGAAAGGTCAAGTGTAGATTTTGTTTCTTTTTTGAGGATGTATCCCTGTGGCCTTTGTCCCTTCAGAGGCTGGCCTTCCCCAGATTCAGAACTCTGTGCTGCCTGTTTCGTTGTTTTAGAGTAGCTTGTGCCCAGTGTGACCTCCTCTGCTTTAAGAATTGGCGTCGTGACACTGCTGTCTCTCAGTGATCGTTTTCTGTGTGCATTATTGTGGGGAGGCCCTCTCGTATAACCATCGGTCAGTCCGTGGAGTGGAAGACGCCATCAAGGCGTTGGTCCACCTCTGTTCTCCATGCTGGGAATAATATGGCCTCTGGACTGTCTTTCTTCATCTAATCAAGTGATTTCTGGGAATCTGATTCCTGCTGTGCTAGAGATATCATTCCCGAAGAGTTTCCTTAAGCCATAAGTTTTATTCCTTTGATACTTTGAGCCGTTGGCAGCTCTCAAACTGAAGGGTGCAGAGTAAGCTTCCAAAAGCAGCATTTATGAACAGCTCCTTGAAAATTACACCGTTCTTTTTGAATTATCTTTTGCTAGTGGAAATGATAATGGTGTATCTGAAGTCCAGAGAGACTAAGATGGAACGAAGAACATGCTTTTAGTGAATGTGGGGTGGGATGGTTCTGAGAAACAAATGCTAGAGTTGACAGAAACATGAATGATACAGTTTTGAACAGTCTTACTTAAGTCAGTCCAGTTCACATTGTGGCAAAAAATGAAACCTGCCGTTATCTCCTGTCATATGCAAGTGAATGTGTATTTAATGTCATTTCAAAATTCTGAAAGTCAAAGAGTAAGCTGTAAAATCCACCTGAGGCCCAGCTAGATGGCTCAGTGGGTAAAGGTACTTACCATCCAGCTGCCAGGCTGGGTTCCATCCCTGGGGCCTGCATGGTGGAAGGAGAAAACCAGGTTTTCTCCTAGGTTGTCCTCTGACCTCCACACAAGTGCATGCATATACGTACATAATAACTGAAATAAAATAAAAATCTCAGATGAATAAAAGGTGCTTCGGGCTCCATTATTATGAAATGCTATACAGATCTTCATAGTGCTGTCTTTTCTTTCTCTTTGTAATGTTTTTATTTTCCTTTCGTTCTTTCATATCTCATTATACTACCCAGGCTGGCCTTCATCACCTGGGGTCAATCCTTCAGTCTCAGACTAGCTGGGACTATAGGCGTCCCCTACTGCTTGTGGCTTCTCTGCCTGGGTATAAGTTGTTCATTCTTATAAAACAGACTGTGCATGTGTAAGACTGTGCATGCTACAAATAGACACATGATTTAATTTTGTATTTCACCAGATCACAGGAGCATGTTATACCACAGTAAGAAACAATTTGTGTTGAGTGGATAACTTAAAAGTATTCTTATTTTTACCAGTTCAGACTTTGAACTGGTACTATGATTAACTTTTTAAATGAAACTTTACTTTAATTTTCATTTTTGTAAAATGAAACATTTCATTTTATCCTTACATAATTTTATAGATAGAACTGTGACTTTATTATCAAGTGTTACATAACAATAATTTTGTTTTTTTAAAGCCTCTTGTTGCTGTACCACATAGAATTCCTTCAACGAGTAGAAATGTGAGAGAAGAAAAAACACGCTCAGAGATAAACTGTGAGTACAGACTCTTTGCCATCCATAAGTCAGTGACCAAAATGGGATTTTAAGCTGTAGTTTAGTTAGATTTACTATCTTTTTAATTTCTAAGGTGTTTTTCTCTGTAAACACAGCTATAGAGATAGTTTAATGAGGCTATATGACTTTTATTTTCTTTATTCCTCTGAAACTTTGGGTAACAAGAAAGAGATTATATATGTTACACTTGGAAGGAAAAGTCAGGCATCAGACTAGGAAAGATAGATGTCATCATGGGAATGCACCTTCCCTGCCGAGTTCCCGTACGTCGCCTAGAGACCTTGCTAAGAACAGCCTGTGGTTCAGTAGATGGGAGATGGAGTGAATGTCTTCTGACATGCTCCCTGTGCCTGTGGCCTGTGGCCTGTGCCTGTGCCTGTGCCTGTGCTAAGGGCCACTCTATGCGTGAATTGGAAGAGAATTCTGCAAACCAACTGTGAATTACCTGGGACTTAAAAGTGGTTTCTCGGGCTTCACTCTTCCAGAGCCTACTTGAGGGCTGGTCTTAGATTGGCCCCGGAGTCCACCCATTGATCTCTGGATCAGTCTTTGCTCTTTTGCATCAATGACCCTCAGCTTCTGTGTGTGTGTGTGTGTGTGTGTGTGTGTGTGTGTGTGTGTGTGTGTAGTGCTGCAGGAAACTAGACCTCCAGCCTAGCTTTTTTGAGGCTCCTGTGTGTACTCTTTATGGGTAGAGACAGATAGTAAGTACCATATTCTTTGTATGTTGAGGGAACAGCAGGATTGAAACCTCCACTTTCAGGCATTTTACGGATTTGGTAGTTGACACTTTCAAGTCTGACTCATTGTTTTCATGAATGTTTCAGGTGTGTCTTACTTGGGGTTTCTATTGCTGTGATAAAACACCATGACATGAGTGTTTCAGATGTGTCTTACTGGGAGCTTCTGTTGTTGTGATAAAACACCATAACAAAAAGCAACTTGGAGAGGAAAGGGTTTGTTTTTATTTCCTCTTACAGCTTGTAGGCCATCATTTAGGGAAGGCAATTGACAGGACCCCAAGGTAGGACAGGAGCTGAGGCAGAGGCCATGGCAGAGCACAGCATGTTGGCTCGCTCCTCATGGCTTGCTCAGCCCGCTTTCTTATAAAAGCCAGGACCACTCTCTCAAGGTGGTACCACCCACAGTGAGCTGGGACCCCCCATCAATCATCAATCAAGAAAATCTCCACAGGCTTGCCCACAGGCCAGTCTGGTGGGGACATTTTCTTAATTAAGGTTCCCTTCCTCCAGATGACTCTAACTTGTTCAAGTAGACAAAAAAATAAAATTGTATAGGGTGTTTTATGATTATGTATAAAGATAGAAGACTACTCCATGATGTTACCTATAAAGATAGGCATTGGAACAATGATTAGATAAATTTCTTCTTCAGAATGTTGTTTCCAGCTGCCTGGTTTTTCTTTGTATGACCAGTTCTTAACTAAATGGTGTTCAGACAACAGATGTAGAAAGGCTTTGTGTTGTCTTTGGATTTAGGAAGCCCCACTTCAGCTAAATTTGATAATCAAAGTCTTACATCACCTTCCCAGGCTCTTCATAGCTCCACATTGTAGGATTGGCTTTGACCTGTAGTGACTTTTGGAAGGGTCAGCTATCTCAGAGGAACTCAGAAGGTTTCCTGGATAGTGAGATGCAAACTTACAGAGAATACCTTGTGTAGGTACAGGAAGTGGTAGAGAAAAGCAGATGCAGTCTGATGGTGGTCATAAACAGAGGAGTGACAGGCAGTGTTGTATGCTGGGAATGGCCATCAGTCATTTAAACAGTAGCTGGAAGAGACTGGCAGAGGCATGTCTCAATGTCATAACGGAAGAGCCATGTCAGCACTGGGTGTGAAGAATGAGTCTCTCGGAGGCTTTGTTCCTCCTGGGAATATATTCCCCTCCACAGAGTATAGGACCAGGGAGGGATGCTGAATAATATTTTTAATACCTTGCTAAAAGTTATTTGTAATCTTTGATGTAAGATTGTGCAAGCAGCAATAAAAGGTCCATTCTTGAACAGTCTACTTCTCCAGAGCATCATTTGACATCTGAACCATTAACAACCACCAGTGCACATGAATACTCATATGCACTCTTCACACATAGCTAGGATGTAGAGAACTGTTTCTCGGTACTTTAAAACTCATACTTCTGTTGTCAAAAATTCAAATCTCTTAGTTTAATTGATACTAAAAAAAATTGAAAAGATTTATTTTTGTTTTCTGTGATGGGTGTTTACCTGAATGTATGTGAGCCATATGCATGCAATGCCTATGGAGGCCAGAAGAGGGCATCAGATCTCCCTGGAACTGTCATTAACAGATGGTCATTAGCTACCATGTACATGCTAGAAACCAAACCTAGGTCCACTGGAAGAGGAACCCATGCTCTTATTGACTAAGCCTTCTCTCCTGCCCCATTATTTACACTTTATATGTAAAGTTAAAATCAAATTTTTTTTATTAAAGTAATTATGTTATGAGACCAGTTCTTTCTCTCACTTTGGTTGATAATAATACCTGGATTTGGCCAACATTCTTAATCATTAACTGTGGCATCTTTTTTCCTTTTGTTTTTCTCAGACATGGTCTTGCTGTTATCCCAGGTTGGCCTTGAGCCCTCTAAGTAACCCATGATGGAATTGATTCTCCTGCCTTAGCCACCTCAAAAGTCTTTACCCTTGTGACTAATTTTATCTCAGTGGTCTTCAGTACTTACCCCAACTATAAAAGCAGAGAGATCTAATCTAAAGGTAGTAAAACATTGTGTGTGTTAGAGCAGCAAAGAATAAAGGTTCTGTAGTATACAGTTCATTTGACTGTAAAGCATACATTGTCACACAGAGATCTTGAAGGTCAGAAGTCTAGAACAGCATTTGTCTTGGTCACCGGTCTTCTATTGCTTTGAAGTGACACCATGACCATGGTAAATCTTAGAAAAGAAAGTATGTACTTGGGGACTTGCTAATTCAAACCACCACAGTGTGGCAGAGTGTTTTAGGCTCAGGGCCTCTGGTGACATAGCTGTCAGGATGTTTCCCGGAACTATTGTCATGGAAGGCTTGGTTATGCTAGGTGGTTGCATCCCTACTCACATTACTACTAGCTAAAGGCCCTCACCTTAGGGAGTTCACAAAGGAGTTTCCTCCAAACTAGATGATCCAACAGAAAGACAGAACCTTACCGTGAAGGTCAGCCATTAGCCCCGCCATGTTTGCTTTGTCATCTCCACAAACTCTGATCAGGTATACAAGGACTACACAGGAATTAATGGGGCCATCTTGCATGTCTTTCACATACCTACTGGCACCAACTGGCTAGCAGATACCAAGTTCAAAAATCTCTTATGCTGGACCACAGCACATGAGCAACTTATGTCCTGACTTTAACATGCCATTTTGCTTGTTACTTTTTTTTAACAATAGAAAATACCTAATAAGCAAAGGATGCAACTCAGTGTAGATCAAGGTCCTGGTTCAACCCCCAGCACTGCATGCATGGATTAAAATATCACACCAGTTAATAGTTATAGGAAGTTCCTGTGTTCAAGGCTACCCTATGCTAAGATAATAAGACCCTGTCTCAAAAACACAAGGAAGGAAATATCCTATATCCTGACATAACTTTTTTTTCTTCTCAGTTGGCCAGGTAAAATTTGATCCGCCCTTAAGGAAGGAGACAGAGCCACACCATGAACTTGTAAGTGTCCTGGTCTTAGATTATTAGCCTCTGAACATAAATCTTAAATTTGCCTTGTGATACATTGGTACTGACTAGCTAGGACTTAATATTTTCATATTTGGAGAAAAATGGTAATTTTAAATACTGAATAAATAAATCTGTGTTGCTGCAAATGGGTATTTTTTAAATTATTTGAAGAGATAAGTTTTACCGTTCTCTGATTAACTGTTTTAAATGCTGGCTTTTTTCTTTTTTCTTTTTTTTTTTTTAATTTGTGTTTGGTTTTGATGTGCTTCTTTTGCATCCACTAGTAAAATTGCCTTGGTCTCTAAACATCCCAGTAGCGTGTGCAGTGTGTAGAACACTATCACACAGACAGAGCAGGCGTGGGGAGCAGTAGAACACTTGTGTGCAAAGGCTCATGAGGCCTCCATGAGGGTTCCAGTGTGCCGCTGTCTAACCAGGGTTCTGGTCCAGTCTTGGGACAGAGTGCTCTGCAAATATCTGAGATATTAATACTTGGTAGAAGAATAAAGATGAGATTAAAAAATAATTTTAATAAAATTGCTTTGCTAAGGCCACATATTATTAGTTAGGTGGGTTTTCCCTTCCCATTTGATAAATTAGAAAAAAATAATGGTTAATACATACTGAAGGCTGACATAATAAGTAGGAGCTTTTTTATGAAGTTTAAATGCATATTTTCACCACTTGACTGGCACAAAGGAAGCCATCAGCTTGTCTTATGATTTCATTGTACTAGCCTGAAGGAAGGGAATGTTAAAATCTTAAAAGTGATGATATTTTAACGTTAAAGCCTGTCATTCCTGCAGAAGGGCAGAAGATTAGGAATTACAAGCAGTCATAATGTTTGTGAATGCTAATTGTGTTTTGTTAAGGCAGTGTGCAGAGTGGATCTGTCCTAACTTAGTAGCTGTGTTATCAAGCGGCTGTTGAGATGGTGCTTGTGTGCAAGCCACTTGCTATCATTTGATTTTGCATTTGCCTTAATAAAATTATGTTAGCAGGACCCAGCTCCCTTGTGAAAATTTCCCCTGTGTGTTTGTGGCTGTCAGTCTGAGTGTCAATAACCTGGGTTTCTTGGTCTCTGCTAAACAGCCCGACAGTGATGGTTTTTTCGACAGTTCAGAAGAAATATACTACACTGCAAGATCTAATCTGGTATTTCTCATCTTCTGATTTTCTTTGTCAGCACTGTTGTAGTCTTAACTCTTAAGCTCAGACATGTGACCAGTTTTATTGTTTTATAAACCAAAGCTTGTCAATTAGCAAGCTTCCATATATTAAAAGATGCAGTAACTTTTTCCCATTACAAGTCAAGTCTACTGAAATGTAAAATTGCAGCAGTAAACAATTTTTTCTTTTATGAAAAAAAAATCAGTATTTAAATTTCTTACCAAATGTAAAGGCTTTTTTTTTTTAGAAACAAGATTTTCCTGTAAAAATGCCCAATTTTAGTGATGTATCTTATTTCAATGAATGATAAATTATTGACATATGTATATATATGCATTCATATATATATCTTGATGTTATATATAATAGCATTATATGTTATATTGTTTTATATTAAAATATTATATATTATATATATTGCATGCATTATATGTGATTTGAATAAGTAATTTATCCCTAAGTTAACAGTGGAGTAAGGTGAAAATTTGAATTTGTTAGAATTACACAATGTCTACTTTTCTCACAGGGATGCTGTCATCCCTGAAGTTGTACATGATAAGACTATCTTCCCGTTGCATAGGAAATGTTCACCTAGTACACATTAGATAGCTAGTGCTTTCTGAAATACTAAGTAGTTCTTTCCATTCATACAGCTGGCCAGAAGCCTGTTACCCCAACATTTACTCCCAGATTCTGCTTTTCTGCCTCTCAAATAGGCTTTTCTTTCTCTTCCTCTCCAACTTGATAGGATAGCTCTTTGAGTTCTGCTTAGTCTAAATATTTATATAAGCACTGAAATCCACATCTTATTTATAAAAGATTTTAGATTTTTATTTTTTGCACAGAGAAGTTCTATCTCACTGGATAAAGCAATACTTTTATATATATATTCTTAGCTGTGCAAGAAAAACATAAGCTCTATTACCAAAATGTGGCCAACTATCAACTGCTGACCAGTGGAGCAGACACAGTGGGTACCATAGAGGTCAGGAAACCAAAAGCTGTCTTGGGCCAATGTGGCCTAATTGACTTGTGAGAGGAACTAAGGCTGGTATCAGTATCATCCAAGATCCATTGTGGACTCGGAAGGAAGGAAAAAGATGGCTTTGCCTGTGTCTCATAGGAGTCAGTGTCACAAACCACAGTTATAGGAGGCATTTGATAAACGTCAGGAATTCAGACACTGTTAACACTACTACTAAACAGGAAAATTAGCTGAAAGAGAGGGAGCTGAATCCTCAAAGAGGAATCGATGGCACTGAAGTTCCATGTGTTGCCTACAGTCAGTGTCTTGGGCTGCAACTGGGTCTGGTGGTTCATGTCTATAATTCCAACACTTGGGAGGCTAAGACAGAAAGGTAACTGAGCCCAAGGTCAACCTGAACTACATAGTGAATTCTAGGGCGTCCTGAGCCTCCGAATGAGAACCTGTAATAAAGAATGTAAAAACTAGCTGTAGGGAAGCAGCAGTAGAGGTCAGGAGGAGGCCATGAGAGCCAAGGAGGGGAACAGGTGTGACTCCAACACAGGAAGCACAGTCAAACAAAGGGTACCTAAAGGAGAGGAGGGAAGAGCCAGGTGAGAGAAGTCCAAGGAAAAGAGGGATTTTTGATCATTTTTCTTCAGAATTAGATATGCAGATTAGAATGACATTTGGTGACTGTTAAGGAAACAGGTCACAGACTAAGAAGTTGAAGCCAGCCCCACTATTTACTAATACCCTCATGCAGAACAGGTGACAGTAAGAGCAGGAATATCAGACATTAGAATTAGAAACATACTTGACCATGTGGAACCAGTCCCAACCTGACTGAGTTACCCACATCCTGCCTCCTTCCCCTAGATCTGCTCCATCCCTGTCCTGGAGTCAGGAGCAGCCTATGTGCAGGGGAGGGGCATGACAGAGAAGGACATTGGGGCCTTTAACCTCCAGCTGTGGAAGAAGGACAAATGAGACACTGTTAGATTCTACAATGTAGAGTCAGCTGTAAGAAGCCCATTCCTAGTGGTAACCAAAAGATTAACATTTAAGTTGATAGTTTACATGCCATGTGTTATTCTAAACACTGAGTATGGTATTTTCATCAACAGTAGAGTTTATCTAACAGAGGCCCCATGATGGGATCACCTACTGATGTCACAGACATCTTGACACATGAGACTATTTTCTTATGTTTCTTGTTTTACAAATGCAACATTCAAGAGGCAAAGAAGCTGAGCAGTTGTGACTGTCCTTCATTAGCTCAGCAGACGTCGGGGTGGCAGCCTCCGCCTGGGCCTCGCCGCCTCTCCTCAGCACCATCAGCGCAGCCTGGCCGAGTGTGCTGTTCTGCTTGCTTTGCTGTGTAAAGGGTTCTCCCTCCTCTCAACATACAAATCCCATAGTTTGTTTCTTTTTTATTTATTTAGTAAAACATAAATATAAAATTTCCTATTTTAATCGTTTTTAAAGGCTCACTGCACAATCGTCAGTGCTCACCTCTCCAGAACATCTCATCATCACACACTGAACTTCCGTGTCTGCTCAGTAGCTCCCAGTACTCTCACTGGCCCCAGTGACCACCAGTTTGCTTTACCTCTATGGGTGTGACTATTTTAGGGACCTTGGATTTCAATGGAATCCTAACTCCTTGTCCTCTCCCAACTGGCTCACATCACTCAACACAGTGTTTCAGCTTCTTTAGGGTTCCCTCACATGACATCATATGTCAGAATTTTCTTTTTTATACTGAAAAATATAGTCTTTATATAAATGCCATATTTTTTGTTTTTATTCATCTGTTGATGGACACTTGTTGCTGTTTCCTTTTGTCTACTGTGGATAATTTAGAGGACCACAGATCTACCTGCAAGTGTCCATTTAAATCCCTACTCTTAAGTACACAGAAGTGGGATTGCTGGGATGCATGGCAGTTCTGTCTTTAAATGTCTCAGCCGCTGTTCCATGTGCACAGGTACACGTGCACCTGTGCACAGGCTCTGGCTCCCCACACCGTCACACGCACTTACTTACTTTTTCCTTTTCCTTTCTCCCAGTGGTGGTGGTAGTCATCCCAGTGAGTGTGAGGACCCATCCGCTTCAGCTCTCATAGATGCCGCCTTGATCCCAGTAGCTGGAAGATGGAGGCAAAAGTTCTAGGTCGGCCCTAGCCACACAGAGCTTGCATATATAGCCTGGGCTTTGACTCAAAAAATGAAAAACTTATTACTTGCCACCAAACACATATGACACCAAAATGTCTAGCTCTTGTCTTAGTGGGCAGCAGATATCAAGATGACAGCCCAGGGTTTGGGAAGCCCAAAACTAGACACATTGACACATTTACCTCGCTGCATAAATTTTTTATTTTTTTTTGATTTATCTGTTTATTGTTTTGTTTTGTTTTATCTTGTTTTGAGGCAAGATCTCTCTATAGAGTTAGGCTAGCCTGGAACTCAAAATGTACTCGCTTCAGCCTCCCAAGTGTTGAGATTGCAGGTGTGTTCCACTGTGCCTGGCTAAAAACCCCATGTTAATTGTTAGGAGAAGACATGAAGAATTATAATCCACTCACTGCCCTGCAGAGTGTATGCACCACCTTGAGGTAGTCTCTCTAAGGATGAACATGAAAATCGTGTTCTTCAGATATATCCCCTCAGTCTTTGCCATTCAGTGGGCATCACCCATCAAACCACATCTAACTCTGCCTGCTTCTCTGACTTTCAAAGGAATTGGTTTTGTATTCTCTTGGATTTGTTCCCAGCTTATTTCCACACATAATTATCCATATTAAAAAGGATTTTTATTAACCATTTTTACTCCTGCCATAGTTTTCTCGTTTTTATTATGAGGAAAACTATTCTCTTCTGCTCTTTTTCTCGTGTGTGTGTGTGTGTGTGTGTGTGTGTGTGTCTGTCTGTCTGTCTGTCTGTGTCCAGTGGTCTCAGATCTGTTGACTTCCTGCTGTTTTCTCATCTGGTATAGACTGTAGTCTTCCACAGTGACGTAACATACCTCTTGAGTACGCCAGCGTTTCTCAGTGGGCTCTTTGTTCTTTCTTAGATCTTACTCACTGTTTTCTTAGAATTGTCACCCTAGATTTACAAGTCCTCTCCCCTACCCCTCAGTGCAAAGAACCTGTGAAATTCGAATGTTTCACCATAAAGTTGCTTAGTATACCCTAGGGTGGCTTTCTCGGATTGTTGTTTTGAGCCCCAGGCTGACTCTTTCCAAGCTTACTGCATGTTTGCAGTACATTGCTACTGCTTTGACATTGTGGTGTAATTAAGCATTGTCATTCATTATCTGTTTAAATGCTGCTCTTTTTTTTTTTTTTTTTTTTTTTGATGCTTGCATGTTCAAGTGCATTCTGATTAACGTACCAAAGAGCCAGATGATGCCATCAGCCTGTTTATTGTTGAGTGCTTTCTGAACATAATTTTGGTAGCATTTTTCTTATATAGAACAGCTTCTGAATGCTTTTTTTTTTAAATTATTATTACTTTATAGTGCATGATGTAGGGGGAGGGGAAAACCATTTTGAGAGCAGAGGTCAGAAGACAATCTTTAAATGTCATTTCTCCCTTGCCACCATGTTAGTTCTGAGGATTGAATTCAGTCAGGCTTGGTGTCAAGAATGTTAACCCACCGAGCCATCTTGATGGCCCACATGGTTATTGTAGTGTACCTTGATTTCAGGAGAGAAACAATAAAGAGTAGCCCCTTTGTTTTTTGGCTTTCCTTGTTGGATTAATCATCAAACTTGGTTATTACATATTCCTACAACTTGCATACTCCATTGGCCTGAATGTATACAAGTCTTTGCTTGATTTTCTATTAAAATATCCCATTCATTATTTTAAATCCTGACGTTGATAGATTTTTATTTTCTGGTTATTACTGTCACCTGCTCTTGATTGTCATCTCAGCTAAGTGGACACATAAACAGAAGCCATATCCCTTCTGCGCACATACGTGCTGCACATACGTGCTGCACATACATGCTTGTGAAGTTGTTGTTTAGGAAAAGCTTATGAAATCGTATTGACTAAAGCCATCATTTCTCTGGCTTGAGTGTTTGGTTGTCTGTCCCTGAAAACAAGTTTACACCTAGAAGCGTCCATAGAGATGAGTACGCTGTTGGCTGAATGCTAGTGCATAAAGTTTAAAGTCATGACCACTCAAAGTCAAAGTGATGTAATTGTTGCAGGCTCGTGACTTGATGGTGTGGTCCTATTAGGATACGTCATAATTTAAAGAGAACAGCTGTCCTTTTCCGTTAGAATTCCATGTTACACCACTTATGACAGTCAACTATCTTTTTCACTTAGGATGTGTTATCTTTGTTGCTACTGGTAAGAACAGTTGCTATATGCACGTCTGAACCCAGACATTGAGGGGGACAAAGTTTGAGCCTTGTCTAAATCAGTATTTTGATTTTCAGCAGATATTTTTTGAACAAGTCTTGAAGTTAATTTTAAAGTACAGTGTGTTGTGTGGAATTGTATCCTAATCTTAGACTTAACAGATTCCAGACTTGAGATGTTTGTGGTTCTGTATATCTGTACGCTGGGGAAGTGTTTGTCTGTTTCCAGGAAGTGAAACAGGTGACATTTGAACAAGTGATTATCACTCAGAGCACAGTCTGTGTGTCCGGTGCTGTGTCACAGATCTGGCCTACTTTTTCTGTGTCTAAGGAGTTCATGGCCTGGCTGTTTTAAGAGACTTATAGACAGATTAAAATTCAGTGTAAGTGCAACAGGAGATCTGTGTGGTAACTGGAAACATTAGAGCCGTGTCTGACTTTGGGAGGTTGCTCCAAGGGCCCCGTTGTAGAGCCCCAGTCATATGTCTGATGTTACCTGGTAAAACAAAAGCATGTCCTGCCATGTTCGACTAGAAGATCCTTTAGCAGCGATCGGAATACAGTGGCTTCTTTAACAGAGGGGAAAGGCAGCTTGGTTGGTGGATAGTACATTTTTCTCAAGAAGGTGTTTGAGTAGAACCTGTATATTACTCATTCTTCTGAATTTTAATTCTTAGCTCTCTCCAGCCTGCACCATTCAGTCAAAATGCTTTTGTAGTCAAGGAGCTCTCAATATTCATTTAAACGTCACTGTTTTAACCTTTAAGATCTTCTTAAAATCTCCTTTAGTGCAGTTAAAATATTAATCACTCGCATGAAGCAGCAATAGAAATATGTGAATGTGTATATATATATATACAGTTATTCTAGATGTCACACACAAGTCAAACCAAGATGGGCTTTGTTGATTATTCTATTTGTTTGTTTGTTTGTTTGTTTGTTTTGCTTCATTGTAGCTTGACAATCCTTTGAGCTTTTTTTCTTTCTACAATCTAAATTTTACAAATACTAATTACAATAGATAGCAATAGCCATAAATAAAACTTTTAGATGTCATTCGGAAAAATTCCTAGAAAAATACTCAAGTAATCAAGATATTATATCTTGTATTTTTGGAAATGCCACCATGTCTTCTTTTTAAGAGTATATAGCAATACAGATTTATTTGTGGCTTGGGGATTTTCTTTTTAAAAAATAATATGTATTATTGTCTAGTGATTGCTACACTGTTATGCTAAATATTTTGCTTTATGCCACTAGGATCTACAATTAGAGTACGGACAAGGACACCAAAGTAATTATTTTTTAGGTGGAAACAAGTAAGTAAAATTTTTTTGAAACTTAAATTCAAAATAATTGTCTTTAATATTATATTTTATATTTAATATGTAAGGTAGTAAATTGTATTGAACTGGTAGATGTTGTGCCTGGACTCTCCCATAGTCTTCCCACTGGCCATCTATATAGTTAGTCAGTAATTGTCTTCTGGGAGGATCAGCCTAAACTTTCTATATTGACCTAACTTGCAGATCTTTCTTGTTACAGTATACCCCAGCTATGATGAATCTGCATCTCAGCAGTCGATTTCTTTCTAAAGTTGACCTGTTTACCCTCTGCACAACCTCTCCCAGATGTGCTGGCCACTAAGAACAGCTAAAGTTATTTAAAATCATTCACCCTGCTTAGAAATCCATGTTTTGACGTTAGCTGTGCTGGTCTTTTAAAGAATACTAGTAAAATAAAATATTAGTAAAATAAATAAAAATAGACATGCATTCATGAAACTATTTCATGAGAGAAATAAATTCAACAGCTTGTAATGACTGCTCCGTACCAGGCACCATGGTGCTGCAAGTATGATATAGTTAGTTTACAGACTTCTGTGAGTTTGTCATGTGCCAGGGGTAAGAATCTAAGACTGCCCTTCCTAGCTTCTTAACTCCTGATTCCATAGATGAATCTTCACTCTATATGCCAATCTGTAAGGGAGTATTTAAATTACCAAAGTCTTCTGGGGATTATATGTGTATTTAATTAGAACTTAAAATTTCAAGTTATTAATTACACTAGAGAACTGAGACACCTGTTGCCATACTTCATGATTGAAGTATGAGAACTGATTCCTGACAGACACCTTCGTCTCCTGGATAGTACTGTAAGCCATGTCTTTCTCTTCTATAAACTGAACACTTCATTTTTTCACTTAAATAGACTTTGTAGTTTAAGGGCTTTTAATGAAAAAGCTAAAGAAGTGTGCTAATTTTGTTTAATCTAAGTTTGTTAGATATAAAAGATTAGGACTTTGTCATTATTTATTAGCCTGCCTTTCTTCTTTAATCTTTTTTGTTGCTTGTTTATTCGTGTGTATATTTTAAGACAAGGTCTCATTATGTAACTCTGGCTCTCCTCAAACTTAGAGTTCCTCCTGCCTCCGCCTCCGCCTCCGCCTCCGCCTCCGCCTCCGCCTCCGCCTCCGCCTCCGCAGTGCTGAAGTTAAAGATACATACCATCTACTCGACTCTGTCTTTCTTAACGTGGAAGATAAATCTAAAACCCACTGGTGGAAATGTAGTTTTACCTGAGCAGTAGTTAATTGCCACTCATTAATTCTTCTGATTTTGGTGAACAACAAAGAATAAATTATGTTTCACTGTGGCATAGTGACATTAATAATTTAGTGATGTTTTCTAAAGATGATGCCATTGGTTTTTTTAAGGACCCCATTGCAACCAAATTTTTGTATACCTGAAGAGGCTGAATAATTTGACTATATGTCACTCACCCTTTCATTTGAAATTAATGTACTTGAAAAATAATGCAGCCACAAATGCTTTTCTAGATTTCCCAGCTCCCGTTGTTTGATTTTCCCATTGTTAGACCTTAGTGTGTTTGGCTACCTTAGCCAGGTAAAATGTTAATAATTTGCCCACCCTTCATTTTCTGATGAATTGGATCCCTGCTTAAGGAACTGTATTCTATATAACGAGTCCTTGGCAAGGTAGGTTGGCCACAGTCTTAGCTCTGGCTGTGTTTCATGTATAAGTGTGTACATACATGTGACATGACCACGGATGTAGCACTTCTCTTACTGTATTGATATGTCTACGTTATTCTCCAACTAGGTAGCCCTTTAAAACCCAGGATTTTCTGCTTTCTCTGTAGGTGAAGGTAGACAGACTCCCTTAACGGGTTTCTGCCTAGTTCATATCCCATAGGAACCTTTGAATTAGATTTGTTGCATGGCCTTTGCTTTGTATAACAGAAACCCAGCTAACACCTTTTCTTTTGAATTCTGGTATCACTGGGATCAGTTCTTCTGATTTTTTTTTTTTAACTAAAGTAGTTATTTTTAAAAAGGAAGCTAAACTGTGTCTGAACATAGTTGTGTGAAACTGTGTGTAGAACATAGTTGTAAAGATAACTGTCCCTGGATAGGAATAAAGTCAAAGTCAAATCATAGTTCCCACAGCAGACCACTAGTAGCCAGTGCGGTACCTCCATTGGCTTTTCCTGTGAAAATTCCCGTGATGACCTTTGTCATCACGTGATCTCCGGTGCTGTCTGCTGTGGGACCTCTAATAGCAAACTGAGCTGCATCTCATTTTCTCTGTTGTAAAGCCACATGGCCTTTATGCGACTTTACAGGCTGTATAACTTGTTAGCAAAATACCTTCATTCATAGAAGGAAGTGAGTGGAAGCACTGCTGTTACAGAGCTTCATGTAGGACTCTTACTGCAGAAGCAGAGTATGGGAGCTGGGGTGTAGCTCCCCCTGGTGTGCACAGAGCCCTCAGTGCATCCCCAGAACCACACCTAAACAAAAACCAAAAATGAATGTAGCGGTCCACACCTGTTACCCCAGCACTCAGAGAGTGGAAGCAGAAGGATAGAATCCATGGCTGTCTTCAGCTACACAGCAAGTTTGAGGCCAGCCTGGACTAGAGAAAACATGCCCCTCCCCCCACCTTGTGCGAGTGTGTACGTGCACAAACACACAAACATACACAAAGCCAAATGCCATGTGGATCCCATTGGTTCTGGTAACAGAAAGTAAATTATGTGTAAACTATCTTATCTTCCTAATTATTTTAATACCTAAAAGAGCTGCACATGCCCAGGGGAAAGTCTGTACTTGTTTGTTTATAAAAGGCTGTTCACTATATAGCCCAGGCTACTGACCCAATTGCAGGCATTTGCTGCCATTTCTGGCTTATCTTCTGGAAGGATACAAAAGCCCCCAGAGACCGTGCTTAACTTGGGAAAGCCAAAGCCGCACCTGTCACGTCTCAGCCCTCTGCATCACCACCATGCTAAGGCCTTCCTGTTCCTAGTGTAGTATTTTAGTATGGAAAAGTAAACAAAAAGTTTTCCAAATATGTCTCGGACCACTCTGCTGCTCCGGGTCAGGGTCTAGCAAGAGAGAGAATGGGGATGAAGGGGAAGAGACGCGAAGAATGGAGACAAAACAGAGGTTCTGATCAAGTCTCAAGTCTCGTTTATTGTCTCTCTCATTGAAGGGAAGTCCGAGGTATTTATTCGCTTTTGCCACGTGCCTTGTACGCGTGGATACTGCGTGCCTTGCAGGTGTGGATACCACGTGCGCCTTACAGGCCTGTATGGCATGGATAGCACATGCACCTTGCAGCTGTGGGCACTAAACAGCAAAACAAGATATGTGGGATAAACAAGATATTTATCAGAGTGTGCTCAGCTGTTTGTAGGCTGTTGACAAACAAGTCTCTTGTCAGGGTATATGGCTCCAGATGGCTACAAAGCTGATAGCCGCTTTCTGCTAAAAGTCAGCTCCCAACACAAATAGATTTATTTAATTATTTTTAAATAATGATATATTTTTATCTTTAATAAAATACATTGTTTGTATAGTTTTTTTTTTTAAAGTCTTACCCTAAGAGACCAGCTCCTATCTGACACAGTACCCATGGTTCTCATGTGTCTGGAACAAATCACCCCAGCCACACCCGTGCAAACTTCTGGGTGATAACAGGCAATATTCTTACGAAAAGAGCTATGTTTTTCCTCTGAGAAAGTAATAATAGTAAGGAAATGGCATTGTTTTCTCTTTTTTTCACATTTCCTTTACTTTCTGCAAGATGGCTGGATTTTCATGTCTTCTGCTTCATTTAATCTGTTCTATCGCATAGCACGTAGTCTCTAGAAAGCCACAGCAGAAGTAAGAGTCGAAAAGGTTCTGTATTCTGCAAACAGTGGGGCCTTGCAGGCCCTCCTGTGGGTGAGTGCTTCCCTCCCACAGGTATCCTTCAGAGCATGGGGATGCAGTGCCTGCTGTGCTCACGCCTCTCTCTGCGGTGCTTTCCTCAGTAACTGTTACTGCAGACCCTTCCTCCACTGCTGTAATTCCCACTTACATGCCAGCCACTGAAGCATGCCTGTTCATGTTAAAATAACAAGGCCACGTGGCCTGCAGAGGTGACAGCTGGACTCAGCAGCCAGCCAGCTTTGTCTTTCTTTGCTGTGCCACTCCAGCCAGAAGCTCCTGTGCCGTGTGGCCCTGGGAGAGCTTCACAGTCAATAAGACATTGAACTCTGAAACCTCAGGTTTTACTTGGAATTGATTTATTGTTTTTCTGTGTCATTTACCATTTCAGATTCATAACTTGTCATTTTGAAAACTTATCAGGCTGGCCTGCTTAATAAACTTGATAGCTAAGCATTCTGCTCATTGTCTACAGTAGACAGCTAACAATGCCTTTGGGGTTTCATGGTATAATAACTGTAAGAAAAGCAATTTAGAGGTACAACCTCACAAGCTTTTGGGAGAGTACATTTCTCCTAATATTTCTCTAAAATAAAAGCCTTTTAAAACATTGCTCCTAAGAGTAAAGCCCTCACAGTTGGTCTGACCCAGCCTTAGTCTCCCAAAAGTGTAAATGTGTTTGCCCATGCACCACCAGAGAACAGTCCTCAGGTGAGCAGGTGTCCTCCATGAAAGCAGACTGCTACTGCACACACATGCATGCTTCTGCAGAGAGCCAACATGCTGAGTTCCATTTTGCAGGATTGCCTGAGAGCATGAGTCTGCCAGAGTATGTCACCCTCCTTAATTTATGAAAGAGAAATAGAATTTCAAATGACAGGTGTGATGTTCCAGGTAGAGTGTGAATCCTAAGACTTCGTGCTCTGCGCCTTCCGCTGTCTTTTTCAGTCCTGTTGCAGCTTTTCATGCTGAGCTGTCTCCTGTTTGAATCAGTAGTTCTCAGTCAATATTAGAATTTATTCTTTTTTGATAGTATCAACCAAAAATATAGGTATCTCATTAAAACATAAGCTTTGTGACATAGAAATGGTCAGTATAGCAAATACATTAGGAAACTGGTGGGTACACAGAAAGTAATAGAGGCGACACACGATACTGGTTCACTCATCACACTCCTTTCTGTCTTTTAGGAGTCTTCTGAAGTCTGTTGAAGAGGAATTACATCAGCGGTAATGACAACAATTAATTAAGCTTGAAATACTTTATGTCAGAGATGAGATAAACCATTTTCTGTTGTCTGTCACATTTGGTTTCTTAGTTTTAATTGTCAGTGTGTCCTATAAAGATGCAGACATCTGTCCTGTCCCACATAGCCCCTCCTGACTCGCCTGCTGTGACTGCTCTGAGGCCCACCGTCTAACCATGCTCTCTGCTCTCTCTAGAGGACACGTGGCACACTTAGAAGATGATGAAGGGGACGATGATGACTCTAAACAGTAAGCTCTGTTGCTCTTTTTGGCAAAAAGAGAAGATGTCATTTGACCTGGTGTTGTAGTTCTAGCAGCTCAATAATAATTTTAATATCAGTAACACGCTGTATAGGTTGTACCAGTCTCTGCTGTCGTTTTTCTATTCCACTTGAATTGATCAGCTTCAGATTAGGGTAGCAATCTGAGTCGATTAGACAGAAACTTAGTTCAGGTGCTAGCTCACTTGGTTCTGATGATGGCCTCCATCTATCTAGCCTTGCACCTACCAGCCCAACCTTGGCTTTTGAGACAGTGTCTACGGTAGCCCAGGAGGGCCAAGAATTTGCTATATACATGTGAATGACCTTGAACTCCTTGCCTTCCTGCCTTCATTTGTATTCATGGACCTTTCCTTGGGTGTGTGTGTGTGTGTGTGTGTGTGTGTGTGTGTGGTGGGGCAGAGGGCAGTGTTCTTCCTTTCTCTTGCTCACCCATCAAGCCTGTGGCCTCTGTTAACCTTAGTGACCTCCTAAAAGCCCTATCCTTATGTATAACACATTGGGAATTCTCTCATCAGTATGTTAATTGAAGGAGATAAAAGTCAGTCTGCAGTTGCTAATTGAAGACATAGTATTAGGAAAGAAAAAGTCATCAACAAAGATCACTTTAATGGTAATTTAGGCTGTTTATTAGTTATTTCTCTCATCTCTGTGATCTCACACCTGACAGAAGAAGCAACATAAGGAAAGGGGTGTGCTGGGGCCCACAGTTAGGAGAGGGGTCTGCTGGGGCCCACAGTTAGGAGAGGGGTCTGCTGGGGCCCACAGTTAGGAGAGAGGTGTGCTGGGGCCCACAGTTAGGAGAGGGGTCTGCTGGGGCCCACAGTTAGGAGAGGGGTCTGCTGCGGCCCACAGTTAGGAGAGGGGTCTGCTGGGGTGCACAGTTTCAGAGAATAGGGTTGGTCATGGGGGACGGCATGGTGGTTCAAGCAGCTTAGTCTGTGGCAGTAGGGGCTTGAAGCTCTGAATTCTCATGTGGTAGTTACTAACCAGGAAGCAGAGATGGGACTGGAAAGAAGATCTGGTTAGGCTGCTTTTAGCAACCTCCATCACCCAGGCACCATGCATGTCCCAGAGTCTAACCTTCCCAGACCTGGACACCAGGATGACCAGCTCGGCACGAGCCGCTGGGGAAAGGTTCTCACAGAACCTTGTCAGTCAGTGTTGGTAGCTCCTGCTACTATAACGCCTGATTAAATTTTCTCTGTTGTGTTCAAATTAGAAAAATAATAAATGCTTTAGCTATAACTCTTTAAAGAGTGAACACATTTACAGAAGTTCAGTGGAAGGATAAGGCTCTTTGTGTAAATTGGTTTTTGTTGGTTAAAAAAAAAAAAAAAGATAATGCAGTTTAACAGCAGACAACAGCACCAGTCTGAGAGCACCAGACTGACAGACACAGTTACTGTGTCATATTACTTTGTCTCTGTGGACTTAAGAGAAGCATGCTTGATCATCCTTTGTTTCTGAAATAAATTCTGGATTATAGTGAATCTTAGCTTTATTGAGATTCTGCTGTCACTTCATAGAATACATATATACGTATAGTTTAATTAAAGATGTGTTATATCTATTGATAGCAAAAATGAAAGGTTAGTATTAATTATCACCCTGACCCATCCAGAATCAAGTGTCAGACAGGCCTCTGGGTATTCCTGTGGTACATTATCTTGATTGGATTAACTGCTGTGAGAAGACCCTCTAACTGTGGGTGAGGGGACCCTGGTTACAGCGGACTATAAAATGGAGAGAGAAAGTGAGCTGAGCTGAGCACTGACTGAACTCTGGAGTGAGCAGCGTTTCAAGTTCATACTGCTTGACTTCCCTGCTGTGACAGAAGGCACCTTGAGCTGGAGCCGGAATGAGCCCTTTGTCCCTTTGTCGGTTTTGTCAGAACTCTATCCTTACAGTAGGAGAGACTGAGACACTGCTGTGTGCAGTGTTTATACTCTTAACCATCCCAGCCCAATGGCTGCCTGTCTCCCTGTTTGCCTTCTGATGGAAGTAAAAGAGAGTTGTGCCCATCTTTCCATTTAGATCCCTTCCCACATTGGAAACCAAGAAGATGCACATCTGCCCACTTCTAAATGCTTCATTCAATAGAATTTGGATATTTTATAAAATATTTTGGAAAAAAAACTCATGAACCCAGAAAACAGTATTGGTCTCTGAAGGCTTTTCTTCTGTGTCTTAGAAAAATAATTGTGTTTAATAATTCATTTGTCAAATGTGGAGTTCTGACTTTATCTTTTCTGTATTTTTAGTTCAACCATGAAAGCAAAAGTTCCGCCTCCTCTGCCACCAAAGGTAGACACACCCACCTCTTTCCCCTCCCCCCTCCCCCCCCCCCCAGCTCTTGTGTGCTTTCCCACCAGTGCTGTCTCGGTTACTCTAGCTGGCTTTTATTTCCCAGCCACAAAGCAAGTGAAGAGCTGCCGTCATTCCTAAGAACATTACTTTACTTTTGTGACAATGACGACTCAGTGCTCGTTTCCAGCCAGCTAGAAATCTTACATTTCCATACGGTTTTTTTCTTGAAAATCTATAAACTTACCATTGATTGATTGTAGAGAGTGGACAAAGGATGAACTACCATCACAGACATTTAATTTTCAGAAAATAATTGTAAATGAAAAATACAAAGATAAGACAGCAGCGTTTGGAAACAATTTAATGACAAAACGCCCTCTTTTCCTTGGCTGCACGGGGGGGGGGGGGGGGGGCTGAGCCTGGGCCCTTCCGCTAGTGCTCTACTAACAAAGTCATCATGGGTAGTGAGTCATCCCGACATGCAAGGTGCATGTAGACATTGTATCTGCAGACTCCCAAGTAGAAAACGAGTTGGTATGGTAGCAATGTGTTGCATTTATCTTACAGATTTATATTCATAACAAGTTTCAGTTATAAAATGAGTTGCATTGTAGTTTGAGTCAGAGCCTTGCCAGTCTTGGCTTCTATTTTATTTTCATTGTATTGCCGAGAAAATCTCAGTTCTCACAGATGAAAGGCACTGTACTTGCTTGTGAAGATTGCTTTGGTTGGCACCTTCAGGGCACACTTGGAAGAATGTATAAATTCTTCAAACCTTTAGCTACAGGAGGAGTCTCCCCTGCCTCACAAGTTTCCCAGGCATCCTGTCTTACTGTGCTAGTGTGCGCTAATACATAAACATTTTAATCACTTTCTTCCATTTTCCCTAATCTGAAAGATGACTCTTTAACATAAATATGCCAAGTTATATAAGGGACAGTTTAGATTAACTCAACAAGTAGTGATTAGCTTCAGCACTTAAAAGAGATGCTGTTAAGCTGGAGTGTAATCAGAAAGAAAGACAAGGATGCTTTTACTTGGGAAGGGTTCTGGGACACTAATAGAAGGGAACAGCAACCAACTCATACCCTTTCACAGCTATAAAACTCAACATTTTTATAGTGTATGCTTTTAGGATAGTGTTTAAGTAATAAGATAGCCTCCTAAGTACCCTTGACATTCCTAGTGAACACAGTTTGAAAAGCGCTGATACATAGTAATATTTACTTCACAAAAGTAATCTTATATTTAATCACTGATTTTCTTTTCTGTGTTATTTCAGCCTAAATCCATCTTCATACCACAAGATACACATTCTGCTGAGGATGGTAATCAAGGAACAATCAAGAGATGTCCCTCATCAGGGAGCCCAGCAAAGCCATCCCACGTTCCACCTAGACCACCTCCCCCCAGGTTACCCCCACAGAAGCCTGCTGTTTTAGGTGAGGGTGGAGGACAGAGTTCAGTCTGTCACAGGGTGTGTTCTATAAGAAGTGAAGGGTACTATCCAAAAGACGACTGAAATCCTTGTGGGAGCAGCAGCTGCTAGACATGCTTTCTCTGACAGGGCCCCTTGTGCCCCAGCCTGGGACAGTTACCCCTGTTCTGTTCATGTGTGTGCTTCACATGCATGTCTGATGCCAGTAGAGGCCAGAAGAGGGTGTCAGATCTGGTGGAACTGGAATTAGACAGTTGTGAGCAGCCATGTGGGTGCTGAGATCTGAACCTGGGTCCTTCGCAAGAGCAGCAAGTGTACTTAACCACTGAGCCGTCTCCACAGCCCTTCCCCCATTAGCCTTCCCACTTTTGGAGACTGCTGTATGCTGTGTTTCATCACTAGCTACAGTATCTAAGTCGAAAGCAGGCTTTGGACAAACAATGTGTAGTGCAGGCTACTTTCTGTTTTTCTTTGACTCCTTAATTTTAGTTAATCACTTTTAGAAAAATGTTGTTATTTATATTGTCTATAAATTAGTAGAACGTACCATTTAATAACTGAAGTTTCCTCTATTGTCCAGAGAAACTTTTTAAAAGAACTGTTACCATTTCTTGATAACTATTTGTAATATGAAATATACATTCCTTAATTATGAATATACTATTTTTCTCTTATTAGAGAAATAAACATTAACTCAGATAAGAGCTGAATTTAAATTTACCCAATATGCCAAAAATAGGTTTAACTGAAAGGACATATACAATACTTCAGGGATGAATGTTCTTAATGGGAGATATCAAATTCAGAATGAACCTCTTTCCTATTTAATAATTGTCTTAATGAAATCCTTCATTAAAAATCATCCTTTCACAATATTTTAAAACATATTTTATTGAAGGAAATGGAGTGAACTCCTTCCAGCTAAATGGTGAACGAGACGGATCATTATATCAGCAGCAGAGTGAGCAAAGAGGCACAGACCTTTCGAGGAGAGAGAAGAAGGACGTACCAGTAAGTGCTGGTGTCTGCACACTCACTCTGTCCCTACACAGTGCAGCAAGAGCCACACTGGGAAGGACTGAAAGCAAAGTGGTTGTGTTTTCCATAATTACTGGATTGATATTTCAGTCTATAATGATTACAGTGACAGTCACCTTTGCTATAGGAAATACACAGTCACCTAGAGAAAGGATGTGCACCAAACTGGTTTTGGGAGCAGTAAGTAACTCTGAGAAGAAAATGGGGAAATCAAAAATAGCTATTGTTTTATTTTATGGTGCTATTCCACTTGTGTATTTTATTCAAAGAAATGAGTTTAAGGTACAGTATTTTCTTGCTAAATAGCAGCAAAATATTATAACACCGTATTTCTTTTCTAGAAGCCAATTAGTAATGGTCTTCCCCCAACACCTAAAGTGCATGTAAGTACTCAGTATCAAATAACTGGTTTTTCAAACTGAATGTAGTGAGAACTGTTTCAGTGTATGTCTTGGATTGTGTCCTCTGCCCCCATCCACCCAGCCCTGACTTGATGACAGGCACCGGCACAGTCACACTCAGGCTTTCCTCATATTTCAAAAGAAAACTTGACGTGTGTGTTCTCTGTGAGTGTGTGTGCATGTGTGTTTCTCTGTGTGTATATTTGTGCATGTGTGCCCATGCTTGTGTGTGTGTGCACGTGCATGTGTGTATGGACATGTCTCTGTGTGTATTTGTGTGTATGTGTACACATGTCTTTATGTGTATATGCATGTGTGTGCACTCGCGCATGTGTGCTCTGTGTGTGTGCATGTGTGTTTTTCTGTGTGTATATTTGTGCATGTGTGCCCATGCATGTGTGCGTGGACGTGTGTGTGTGTGTGTGTGTGTGTGTACTTTCACATATGTGTATGTGTGCTTCTGTCACAGCACACTTGTGGTAGTCACAGGACAACATTTTAGAATGAGTCTTCTCCCACCATGTGGGATCTAAGGATAAAGCTCGGGTCAGGCTTGGACGCGAGTGCCTTTGCTTGCTGAGCCGTCTTCCTATTCTCAGATTTTAGAGTCTGAAGATTTTGAGTTTGAAGTATGTGTGGTAACCCTGCATTTTTTCAGTTTACAATAAGAAATTCAATGATGTTTTGTTGTTGAGTTTTTTGGTGATGTGGTGGGTTTGGTTTTTTGGTTTTTTTTTGTTTGTTTGTTTGTTTGTTTGTTTTTTTGGTTTGGTGTTTGGTTTGGTTTGGTTTGAGGGGATTGTTTTGTTGTTGTGGTGGTTTATTTATTATTTTTGAGACAGGGTCTCTGTGTGAAGTCCTGACTGTCCTAGAACTCCCTCTGTAGACCAGGCTGGCCTCAACTAACAAAATATCAAAGATCTGACTGCCTCTGTTCCCAAGTGCTAGAATTAAAGACACGCCTGGCCTCAAAGATGACATTTTTATCATAAAACCAAACAAGAACATTTTCTTTATGGAGATTATTCGTTTCTTCTTACCTAAGAACATTATGTTGTTTTGATAGAGGGGTCTGATTCTTACTGGCAAGATATTTATTACACAGAATTGATTATTGGGATTGACTTATTTATTGTGAAATGATATACAAAATAAATATGAGATTTATTTCTCTCCAGCAAAATTGTTGTTGTACTAGGAAACTGTATCTATGGCTGTCAAAAAGTTCATTGTGAGTGTCCAGAAAAAAGCTAGATGGATGACTGGCTGACACATTTAACTCTGCAAATTTGAAGTGATCTTAATTTTAGTGTATCCTCGGGTCTCCAATATAGTTAAGCTTTACATGTTATGTTAGGGACTGTTGTCTGTCACTGCTGTGTTGACGAGTCCTTATTTTTTCAGATGGGAGCATGTTTTTCAAAGGTTTTTAATGGATGTCCCTTGAAAATCCACTGTGCCACATCTTGGATAAATCCAGACACAAGAGGTATCACCACAGTTCCTTCTGTTTCTTTTCTTTTTCTTTCTTTCTTTTTTTTTTTTTTTTTTTTTTATGTTCATTAATGTTTGCTTATTGCTCTGTGTGAGGGTGTCAGATCCCCGGGAACTGGAGTTATGGACAGATGTGAGCTGCTGTGTGGGTGCTGGGAACTGAACGCAGGGCCTCTGGAGGAGCAGTGACAATATTTCTAAACATATTTTATTGAAGGAGATGACGCTCTGAACTGCTGAGCCGTCTGTCTATCTGTCCATCTGTCCAGCCCCAGTTCCCTGTTTCTAGCTGCTCTTCAGTGTCTCTCTGAGTTTCATTTGACTCATTTTTTGGGTGTCCTTCTCTGGAAGTTTTGCTGTTTTCTGTAAATTTAAGGTAAATATATTTACATGTACTCTCCTTGTAGTTTGAGCTCGCAGTTAGCTCATTGGAGTTGCCTGACAGTCAGGCCTGCAGAAATGGTTCCTCTGCTCCTGCCCAGTGTGCTTCCCCTCACAGGTGTGACTGAAGTGACTTGGCTACTAGATACCCAGAGTCTAGTGACTGTTTTAGAGGAACTCTAAATTGTAAAGGGATCATATTTGGAGGAATTAGGGGCTAAGCAAGAGCATGGTGGTCTTTCTGCATACCTGCCTCCCAGCAGCTCTCTTTAGCTGTATGAAATACATTCTTATGTGGATGTTCATAAGAAGGCACATATGTATGTATGTATTCTAAAAGTCCAAGTTCTGTATTTTGATTTGACACTGAGATTCACTGCTCCACAGGCGGCAGATGGTAGAGCACTTTGGTTTATCTGACCACAGGTCTTATGCCAGCACCAATCCTAGCCAACCTAAATCAAACAAACCAGCACCAAACCTAAACTGACCCTGCACATTTAGGAGTTCTCTTGTGTTCTAAGTTATTCTTAGCATACTTCAGCCCAGCTAAAGATCAGGATGAATTCCTTTTTTATATCTAAGAGTAGTCAGATAGGATGCTGGTTGTGTTTCTTTTGCCATCTAGAAGATGTAGCCTAACAGATACCCAGGTTTTAGTTAATTTTTAAAATTTTTTCTATTTATTTTTATGTGTGTTATATGTGGTTTTTGCTTGTATGTATGTCTGTGTGAGGATGTTGGATCCCTTGGGACTGGAGTTGCAGACAGGTATGAGCTGCCATGTGGGTGCTGGGAATTGAAAGTCCTGGTTTGGGTTGGTGGGTCTGCTTTTAGATCAACTCTTTAGCCTGGCTGGCTCAAACCTCCTATCTAGTCAGTTATGGTCATGAACTTCTGGCCACTTGTGCTGTGGACCTCCCAAGTGCTGTGATTACATGCCTATGCCACCATGTCTAGTTTGTGTGGTGGTGGATCAAACCCAGGGCCTCTCCTGTGAGCTCTGTCCACAGCAACTATTTCATTTAGTTTGTTTCTTCTGCCTTTCAAGTCCCAGATCCTGTGTTTTTATGTTAGTGCTTACAGTAATAGCCAAAAATATAGTAGACTCAGTCACCATTCTATTGCTGTGAAGAGACACTATGACCATGACAATTCTTATTGAAAAAAGCATTTAATTGAAAGCTTACTTAGAGTTTCAGAGGTTTAGATGTTTACCATGGTAAGGAGCATGTCAGCACACAGGGCACTGGAGCCATAGCTGAGAACTGCATCCTGATCCACATGCCAGGAGAGAGCCGGGGTCTAGGATAGGCTTTTTTCTGAACCCTCATAGTCCACCTCCCAGTGACACGCTTCCTTCAACACAGCCACACCTCCTAATCCTTCTAATCTTTTCAAACCATCCTCTTCCTAGTTACTACTCATTCAAATATAAGAGCCTATGGAGGCGATTCTTATTCAGATCACCACATCTATAAAAATAATTTAGAAAAAGTCGCTGCAGACTCTGGAAGTCAGCCACACCCTCTGCTGAGTGAGTCTAGCAGTCCAGTCCTCCAGCCTGGGAGGCCACGCTCCCTCACTGCCCTGAGAGTGATGTGTGTGTAACTTAGATTGTGAGGTTCTAATTCCACTTTATAAATCAAAAACAAAGTAAAACTTTAAAAATCACAGTCTTTTTCATGGGTAACATTTATTGAATTTTAGTTGATGTAAACCTTTAAAGTATCTTATTTATTGAAGTCAATTAATGAAGTCTCTGTTATTTCAGATCAGTACTTGATATTTGGTGCTGAAGAGGGCATTTATACCCTTAATCTCAATGAACTTCATGAAACATCAATGGAACAGGTAGGCTATCATCTGTATTTCTCTCTTGTTATTTAGACATTAGAAATAAGGTTCAGTTATGATTGGCACTTCTTTTATTTGTAAAACATCCACGGGGCATTGATTTGCTACATACTGAAGAAGGCTACAGTCTCCATTCCTACCCTTGGGATGCTTACACTGTGAGTGAAAGACAGACTCTAGCACTCACACTTGGGTAGCTCTCTAAAGCTGAGTGCAGGATGTAGGCCACAGAGGCAAATGTTGCAGCTCTCAAAGGAAAGGCTCCCTACACAAGTATAACAGCTCTGCTGTGGCAATGGGAGGTTTTCACCAGCAAAAGTTCTGCTCAGAGAGGCATCCTAGCAGACCACAAGGTCACAGAGCACAGTAGACCTCACACAAGAGATGTGTTGTGAGGGGAAAACCCAGGAGAGAAAAAGCAGGGAACTGAGCAGAAGACAGGGCTTATATAGGATTTTGGGGTCGGGGTGGAGTTCCCAGGGTGACCTGGGATTGGAGGAATTGTGTGCCCTGCTTTTGAAGTTCAGGGATTGGTGGGTTTTTTCTGTTCAGGGATTGGTAAGTTTTTTCTGATCAGGGATTGGTGGATATTTTCTGTTCAGGGATTGGTAGGTTTTTTCTGTTCAGGGATTGGTGGATATTTTCTGTTCAGGGATTGGTAGGTTTTTCTGGCAAGCTCAGAGATTGGTGGGTTGAGTGTGCCTGGTGCCCACAGAGGCCAGGAAAGGATGTTGGATCCCCCAAACTGGAATTACAGGTGGCTCCAAGCTGCCATGTGGGAGTTAAGAATCAAGCCCAGTTCCTCCTCAACAGAAGCCAGTGCTCCTAACCACTTAGCCATCTCTCTAGCCCCACATACTCCATCTTCCAGATAAGAATACAGTATTAAAATTACATACTTTATTAAAAATAAAATAATAAGACATAAAAAATATAAAAGTGCCGGGCGGTGGTGGCGCACGCCTTTAATCCCAGCACTTGGGAGGCAGAGACAGGCGGATTTCTGAGTTCGAGGCCAGCCTGGTCTACAGAGTGAGTTCCAGGACAGCCAGGACTAAACAGAGAAACCCTGTCTCGAAAAACCAAAAACAAACAAATAAATATATACATATATATATATATATATATATATATATATATATATATATATATATAATAAAAGTAAGTTAACTGAAGTCACATAGCACTCAAGAAAGTATAGATCTAGGCAAAATATTGCATGTGCCCTTCTTAACTGCTGTGCTCTTTTATAAAACTGAGTGTTTTACCCAGAGCCTAACTCGCGTACTAAAGGAGGCACTGATGAGCTAGAAAACCTTTAGTATTTTTTAACGTGGTTAAGAAACAAGTCCAAATGAGATCCGACACTCGCCTAAAACGAGTGTATTGACAGTTACAAAGCACAGTCCTGGGTTGACACTGATGAGGTCACACTGAGGAAACAGCCAGCCTCATGCTGCTGTCATCTAGAAGTCATTGCCCATCCTGCCAGTGCCTCGGGGTAGCCAGAAAATCCCCGTGTTTGGTTACAGCTCTTTTATAAAAAGCATAAAGAAGAAGATATGTGTTGAAATAGGAATTTAAGACATAGTTGGCTATTGGTTCAGGGTCCACAGTTTTTAGTTTTTCTTGAGTACACACCCTAGGTAAGGGAAATGCAAGCCTTCTGCTTTATTTTGTTTATTTGAATTTTATTGATGAGGGTTTTACTTTGTTTCTTCCTTCTATTATTACATTTTGTTATGACTTGGTGTGTTAATAAGGTAGTCTCCTTAGAGTCTCAACTGTTTCATCATCTCCGTTCTTCCTATTCCCTACCCTCTTCCCAGTCCATTTTGGAAAGACCCAGAGGAATTAGCAGAACAAGCCCAGCAAACAAGCTTGTTAAGTCAGGGTACACAGTCACATCCTTGAACGGCTCTCAGATCGCCAGCCAGTGGTTAGGTACAGTGTTTGGCCCACATTCAGAACTGCTTTGCTGGGGGCGAGTGAGGTCTAGGAACTGGCATTTCTAACACAAGCCCAGATCTGGCTGATGCTGCTAGCCCTGGGGCCACTGTGCCGCCGAGCACTGGTGCTTGTTGATGAAACATCTCCATCAGACCATTGATTTACTTTCCTTTGCCCCAATGCTCAAACATCAGGCTTCCTGAGCTGTTCCCCGGCTCACACACTGCATGGGCAGATAGATGATTCTTCTGTCCTCCTCTCAACTCCCATGTGCCTCACTCCGCCTTTGCAGTTTGCAAGTTTTCCTCATGGTCCCTTCCTCTCAGCCTTTCTCCTATGCAGACCTAGCTGTCAGTGACTCTCATTCTTCTACACCATGTTTCTTTTTGTTCTACATTATACGTGTGCATGTAGTCGATAAGTACATTTCAAGAAGAGTGCACAGGAAAGACTTAATCATTTAACCCCAGGACCAAAATAAAGGAATGGGTGTTATTTAAAATGTTTTTATTCTCTTTAGGGTTATATGGTCCCTCATTACAGGGTGATGAGTTCATTGTGTTTATAATCAAACTCAGACCTTGTTGGAAGTGTGCTTCCTTTGATGTAGTTGTGGACATTCAGCTTATATAGTTCCTGTGTATTTCTTGATGTCGCTATTACTTTCTGTAACTTTCTGTATTTTTTGTCAGCTCTTCCCCCGCAGGTGTACGTGGTTGTACGTGATGAACAACTGCTTGCTGTCAGTATCCGGTGAGTCTGCCTTCCATGCATCCTAGTGAACCTTGTTGCTTGTGACTGCTCTCATGTGGTGCTTATCTCTTTGCAGGCAAAGCTTCCCAGCTTTATTCCCATAATTTACCAGGGCTTTTTGATTATGCAAGACAGATGCAGAAGTTACCTGTAGCTATCCCAGCACACAAGCTCCCCGACCGAATACTGCCCAGGTAACTAGCGTCTCTCTTTAGAGGTCACATGCTCACACAAGCACTTACTCAGCAGAAGGTGAGGGTTTGGGCTGATAGAAAGTCATCATTAAAAAGTTGTTTAATGTATTCTAACAAAACCTATTCATCATGTTTTTGTTCTAAAATTGTTATAATCTGTGCTTTCTGATTACATAAACATTTTCTCCCTCAATTTTTGTTTCTGTCTTTTCTGCAAAAATAAAACTAATTTTTCATTACATACACTGCCTTTGCTCTTAACATGCTTTGTCAACTTACATAAAGTAAAGTTTTCAAAAGCACAGTTTCTAAGCCTGGAAAATCAGAATGATTTGTTGAATTAATGTTTTTTGGTTTTTTGGTTTTTTGGTTTGTTTTGCTTTGGGAGATAATTAGTGGTGAGGAGTTTGCTTTTGTACTTTTGGCATTGTTAACCAAGCTGGGCTCTCCCGTTTGTTGTAATAGTGGTCCTCATCTGCTGAGCAAACAGCCTATTAAGTCAGTCGATACGATAGCCAGTCTTCCTTCCCAAGACTGGCTGTAAAGCCAATGGTGAAAACCCTCAGCTTTCAGGTGCTTTGAGGATCTGTTCTTAACTAAGTTTACAGCACAGTAAGATTGATCGATTTGTGCACAGATATCTTTTGAAGGTTTTTGTTTTTTTATTTGTATGTGTGTGTGTGTGTTTAACCACAGAAGCATTGGATCCCCTGGAGCTGGAGTTTCAGGTGGTTGTGAGCTGCCCAGCACTGGTGCTGGGAACTGAACTTAGGGCCTCTACAAGAGCAGGAAGTGCTATTAACAGCTGAGCTGTTTCTCCAGTCCTAACAAACTTGAAAGTCATTTAAAAACTTATGTTTTTCTATCTTAAAGTAGATATATCAAGTTTAATTTGGTATTTTCATGATTGCTCAGAATTGTGATTGGGGGCTTCAGTTACTATAGTAATAACTGTATCTGTAATTAAGGTTGTAGCCCCTAGTTTTCTTTTACTACCACTTGTGCTTCTGTTTGTCTATCTGCATACCTATTCATTCTTTCCATTCTAACTTTGCAACTTGATAATCCAAAATGTTTGTGGACATAAAAACCAACTACCAAATATATGACTAAGAAACTCATATATCTTGCCCCCATGGACTATATATAAAGCACGTAGACTATGAAGAGACTTTTTGTTGAGAGGGAAAAATAAAGACTGGGGGCTGGACAGATGGCTCAGTGGTTAAGAGCACTGGCTGCTCTTCCAGAGGACCCACGTTCACTTCCAAACACCACATGGGAGATGACGACCATATGTGTGAATTCAGAGGATCACCAATACCAGATCACTGGACACTTGATGATGCAAGACATACATGCAGGCAAACAGTCACACAACGTAATATTTTAAAGGTGTATGTTCTGCTGTATACACGTACACAGGCCGTGTTTAGAGGCCTTTTGGCTTGTTGTTAGCTGTGTTTACTTTCTCTAGTTTTTACTGACTGTACATGAAGGGCCTCTATGTATAGATGAATTAGATATTGCCTCTTCCTTTAAGAAGTTTCCATGTCGGAAGACTTTACCCCTTTGCGTGCATTTTATCTCTAACTCACCATTTTAAGCATTTTCCTATACGGTGTTAGAAATGCCCACAGATCCTTCTTTCCTTTCTCATTTTCATTATCTAAGAATCGGGTACCATAGCATATGCCCCGTAATCCTAGCACTTAGGAGGTAAAGACGGGAAGATAAGAAGTAAGCTAGCATTAGTACGTGATGGGCTGGAAGTCCACTACAGTGACAAGACCCTGTGTGTCGGGGTTAAGAGCATGTAGTGTTCTTGCAGAAAATCCAAGTTTAGTTCGCAACTACCTGTAACTTTAGCTCCAGGGCATCTGATACCTTCTTGTGGCTTCTGCAAGCACCTGAATTCACATGTGTGTATGCAATCACACACATACAGTTTTAAAAGTGAAATCTTTAAAAGATAGAGATTTAAGTGTTTATGGATTTTAAATTGCAGTTTTAAGATCCAGTTGGAAATTGATATTGCCCATTGCATTTGAATCAGGTGTTTACAGAATCCCTGCGAACACATTTGGCAATAAAGGAATTCACTAATACTGGGGTTACTGGGGTGGAGGTTAGAGTCAGGGGGCAAGAAAGGGCCCTGTCAGTGGCTACAGTAACAAAACAACTTTACGTTTTGTCTTTTAAGATTTATTTTGTCAGGCGGTGGTGGCACACGCCTTTAATCCCAGCACTTGGGAGGCAGAGGCAGGCGGATTTCTGAGTTCGAGGTCAGCCTGGTCTACAGAGTGAGTTCCAGGACAGCCAGGGCTACACAGAAAAACCTTGTCTTGGAAAAAAACCAAAAAAAAAAAAAAAGAAGAAGAAAGAAAAGAAAAGAAAGAAAGAGAGAGAGAGAGAGAGATTTATTTTTATTTATGTGTGTTGTGTGTGTACCTGTGTGGGTATATGCACCTGAGTGCAGGTAGCTTCAGAGGCCAGAAGAGGGCGTCAGATCCTCTAGAGCTGGAGTTACAGGCAGCTGTGATGGATCTGACATGGGTTCTAGGACTGAAACTCACTTCCTCTGGAAGAGCAGCACATGTTCTTAATTGCTGAGCAACAGCCAATAAGGCAGCTTTTCACACAGCTGAAGCCCACCACATGTGTTGAAAGGCCCTCTCCCAGCTTCCAGTCTCTCTTCACTTTTGTCACTGGTCTGCTCTGGTAACCCAGAGTGATTGATGCAGTTCACTGAATGCCGTCTGTAACCTGACAGACTAGGGATGTGCCATGAAGACTGCAGCTACCTGTGTGTATTTTTTATGTAGTTTATTGGTTCTGCATTTAAAAGAGAAATCCTAAGGTCATATTCTTCTGAATTCAAAATACTTTATAGTTTTGTTTTTTACTAAATTTAATCCATTAGGAATTGATGGGGACCTAAAAAAGAATACAATATATTTTAACTTTTTTTTATATTTGTGTGTGTGTGTGTGTGTGTGTGTGTCCATTGGGCTTGGTAGTAAATACCTTTCTTTACCCACTGAACCGTTTCACCAGCCCCCATATTCTTAGTTTAAATGGACTTAACAGCACTAATTTTTACCTCATACTTTCCCCACTGATCTGTGACAGCATCTTCGCAGTGAACACTTTGCTTGCCTGTGTCTTATGTTCTTCTCCATTTACATTTAGGAAATTTGCTGTATCAGCAAAGATTCCTGAAACCAAGTGGTGTCAGAAGTGCTGTGTGGGTAAGTAGACCCCAGTGCTGTGTGGCTTTCCTGCATGGCAGAGTGTAAGGGGGCCCTGGGAGGCATATAAACAAAAGCCTTTAAGTGCTGGGGCACCTCTCACTACTTTCTGAAATAGTCTCTTCATTCACTCTAATATCCAATTAAGAAATGGCAGCCTGCTTTTGATTTTTTTGTAATCTCTAGTTTTGGAATATATAACTATTATTCTAAGGATTTTATATTCTGAGAAAACTGATGTTTACTTTTTTGCCTTTTCAGTGAGAAATCCTTACACAGGCCATAAATACCTGTGTGGAGCGCTTCAGACTAGCATTGTTCTGTTAGAATGGGTTGAACCAATGCAGAAATTTATGTTAATTAAGGTAAGCATTCATGACATCTGTAGTACAAACCCTTTGTTAGCCTTGCTCTTCTCTAAAAGAAAACTTCATTTCAGCTAATTCTCAAGTGTGTGTGGATGTGAAAGCTACATGTTGGCTCCATGGAAGTTCTGAAGGAAACCAGGGAGGTACTTAGGGTATGGTAGTGAGGGACTGGAGAGAGAGCCCAGCCCTTCCCATGCCACAGGCTCTCTTTTCCAAGTGGATGGTACTGGAAAGCTCGGCCTGACTGGTGAGGCCTGTGGCCAGCTTCCTGGGACAGAGTCAGTACATGCCCAGCTCTCCTCCAAGAGTGTCTCACACCCTTTCCTGACACTTCTTGAAAGTCCCTTTCTGTGTGTGCTTCATGACTTCTGTGCACTATTCATTTTGTTTGTGAATTTGGTATTTATTTAGTTTTCTTGGTGCTTCTATACTGTAGTAGTTTATTAGGTGCATTCAGATACATTCTTTTGCTTTCTGTATTCTTCCATCCCTTGGTGGCATGTCGGACAGACAGTGTTTGCATCATTAGGCCACATTTTTATTATAAACAAGATTAGATTAAAGATCTCCCAGCAGCACTATGTTCTTACTGTAAAGAAGACTCAATGCTGTTGCTAGAGGAAGTCATATGTGAGGACCCCCCTTAGTCACCAAGAACATGTGGGTGCCTAAGTCAGGAGCCCATGATGCTAGTGACTTTCGCACTCAGCCTAATCATTACAAGAAGCCAAATGCACAGGGAGTCAAAACCTGTTGGCTTCTTACATGCTCAGAAAAAAATATCATTCTCCCTACTTCATTAATCTTAACCACATCTGAAGGATTCTTCAAGTTCTTTCTTTAAATTTCCTGATCATAAATATGGAAAGTTGGGCTGAAGATGGCTCAGCCATTAAGAGCTCCGTGAGCTCCAACACCTCAGCACCTGTAGACACATACATACACATAATTAAAAATTAAAGGTTTTAGAAAAATATGGTAGATTAGGGTCTGAAGAAATGGATCAGTGGTTAAGAGCACTGGTTATTCTTCCAGAGGACCCATATTCAATTTCCAGCACCTATACCCATCTTAGTCAGGGTTCTGTAGAGTCAGAACTTACGGAATGTCTCTCTATATTGAGGGAATTTACTGTGATGACTTACAGTCTGTAGTCCACCTAACCCAACAATGGGCAGCTGTAAATGAGAATCCGAGAATCTAGTAGCTGCTCAGCCCCATGAGGCTGGGTGTTTAAGCTGGTCTCCTGCAGAAATAGACGTGCTGGCAAGTAAGCAAGCAGACGAAGGAGAGGGAAGCTTCCTTCTCCCAGCGTCCCTATGTAGCCTCCAGCAGAAGGTGTGGCCCAGACTAAAAGGGTGAACCACCACGCCTGCATCTGGGACTTGCTTTGTCCCAGGCTGACCTTGAACTCAGGCATCTGGTTGCCTCAGTCTCTTGGGATTAAAGGCATGTTTAACCTTGCCTGGGCCTAAGCTTTTTATGGCCACTATGCCCCAAGATCCAGGTTAGAAACTTGTGTCTTCCAGCCTCAGGATTGTGCCCTCCAATTCTGGAATGTAGTTCATTCTGGATACAGTGAGGTTGACAACCAGGAATAGCTATTACACTATCTGTAACTTCAATTCTAGATCTGACACCGTCTTCTGGCCTCTGCAGGCACCAGGCATGCATTTAGTACACAGATGTATATGCAGGCAAAACACCCATATACATAAAATTAAATTTTTAAAAAATTGTTAAAGCATGGTGATACATGTCTATATCATTCCAACACTTGGGAGGCTGAGTGGGTGAGTCACCAGTTCAGGGCTAGCCTTAGCTACATGGAGAGTTTCAAGGAAATCTGAGCACTTTAGCAAGATCATGTAGAACAGAAAGAAGAAAGAAAGATGTTTTACTTAAAATCTGTTCCCTAAGTAAAGGATGAGTCCCCAGAGAGTTGCAGTAGGGAGGTGTGTGGGTACAGACGCTCCAGTACAGGCCCTGGGGAAGAGCCCACGGCTACATAGGTGTATGCAGAACTGTTCTTTGTGTCTTCAAACTAGTCATTATGGCAAGCCCATTTCACCTATTTTCCTTGGCATGGATGAGTTACCAGATTAAAAAACAAATTCTAGTCAATTGCTTTGTTAAGTATTAGCAATAGCCATTTGGGAAATACAGTTAAAATATGACCTATTTATAAAGGCAACAGAAATACAAACTTGAAAGAATGAGCTTAAAGTATGTGTAAGACCAATATTTTTATCTTTCCACTTCACGTGTGTGTTCCTAAGTGTGAGAGTTGATCTTATGATAATACTAAGAAGTCGGATCAGAAAGTATGACTCAGTACCGCAGTCTTCTTGTGTGCAACGTTGCATTCAGTGACTGCATGGCCCGTTTGTTCCCTTTCCTTGCTCTGGATTTTCTGTTTTGTGTGTTCTGCGTTTTATCCCTGTGGCTGCTGACAGCCAGTTGAATGTTTCTGAGTTCTTCTCACTTTGATGTAGCCTCCCGTGAATGCTCACCCTCATTCTGTAGATTACCTCAGGTACAGCTGAGTCATGAGGAATGCATCTGTTCAGCATTGGCGGCAATGTAGTGAACCTGATGTCTGTTCCCACCACCCCTTACTCCACCCTCACACCACTCTAGTGATTCTGGTGGATATGGGGATACTTTGTTTTGTTCCTGGTTATTAACAAAGTTCATATTTTCTATTTCCAGATCTCCAAACTGGGAATGTATTTATTTTCTTTATAGCAACATGAAACATAATTTAAAGTTATATTTTTTAAAATGGCATTATATCAAAGTTACCGTGTTAATGAAATCACAAGAGCTAGGAGGCAGATTCTTTTAGGGTGTTTCCTTCATGTTTATATGATGATTGGTGTTGCTTGTCTTTCCTCCATGTTTGTTCATCTGGTAAGGAAAGCAGATAAATGTAACTGAAGAGCTGAGATGGGAGACAGTAGGCTGCCACAGAAGTTGGGTGATGCAGGGCCACACTCAGTTCCTAACTTCATTTCTAGCTCTCAAGAGACAAGGCTCACAAGACGCCTTCTAAGCACTAAGATCCAAAAATTGTATAGTTTTAGTGTAACATAAATAAAGATAAGTCAAACTTCATATTTATCTGCACACTCTAGGTTCCTGGAGCAAGAAGCAGTCTTAAGAGCAGAAGCCTCTTGTGCATCTGGGGAGGTTCAGGCCTCCCTGCTGCTCCCGTTGGGTGATGTGGCCTTGGTCCCTCTGCTCAGCATGTTTGTGTCTCTCTCCAGCACATAGAGTTTCCGATGCCATGTCCGCTCCGGATGTTTGAGATGCTGGTGGTGCCTGAGCAGGAGTTCCCTCTGGTCTGTGTTGGCGTCAGTAGAGGGAGAGACTTCAACCAAGTGGTTCGATTTGAGACAGTCAATCCAAATTCTACCTCGTCATGGTTTACAGAGTCAGGTTTGTGACCACTGTATAATTGTTAACAGCAATGCCAACAGTTGTTGTAAAGGCAGTGAGTGTTCTATATGTCCCAGCATATACTGGTAAACTGGAGGAAGAAATAACACGCCATAAAGTATAGTTAGTGTGTTTAACACATTTAAAACAATTTGATTGGAAAACATATGTAGATAGAATGTGCATACACTCTTTAAATGTGGAAATAAATTGGTGTGTGAATCTGTTATGGGTCTTGGTTATTTATATATTATTGTGACCAAAATACATAACAGGAACAACTAAAGAAATATTTATTTTGGCTCATGGTTTCAAAAACTTTCAGCCACCATGGCAGAGAAAGCCTCCTGGAGCAGAGCAGTTCCTGGCATTAGGAGTATGTGTTGAGCCTCCGTGGAGGTCATGTCAGAACAGACATGAAGTAGAAGCCAGACCATTACCCTCAAAGCCCTGCCCCTATTGATGAACTTCCATCAGGGAGTCCCCTGCTTTGTAAGGATCCCACAGCTTCTCAGAATAGCACCAGCAGCCAGCTGGGAGCAAGACCGAAACATGAGGCGCAGCAAGAATGCTCAGTGAATAAAGGTGCTTGCTGCCCGGCCTGATGACCAGACTTATATCCCAGAGACCCACACGGCAGAACACTGACTCCTGCAAGTTGTCCTCAGCTTCCACACCACACTGTGACTCTCATGCACACATACAAACAAATACATTTAAAAATGTAAAGTAACAAGCTTAAGACATGAGCCTATTGAAGACATTTCAGATTCAGACCATAACCGTACATGTTTATTTAATGCCTCTCATAGGAAAACATGCCTTACCGTAAAATAAGGAGCTACAGTGTGGTCTTCTGTTTTTGAGGAGTGTATTACTCAAAGTCACACACTTTAGGTAGCTGTTCATCTCGAAGGCCACAATATGTCTAAGTAAGCATTGGTTGCTTCTGTAGGCTGCCAGTGTGGCTGGGTAGTGGAGTGCATGTTTAGTGCATGTTTAGTGCACAGGATGCACAAAGCCCAGTGTTGGGGGCTGCAGAGCAGCACGGCCCTGAGGGACACACACTGCTCTTGCAGTTCGTTTCCTAGCACCCATGTGAGGCAGCTCACAACTACTTGTAACTCCAGTTCCAAGGGATCCAACGGGGACCTGCATTCATTTACACAAACTCCACACATATGCATAATTAAAATACTAAAAAGCACACACACACAGAGTCAGGAGTTCAATCCCAAGCACTCTGTCTTCCTCCCTTAAAGTACAGAAATCATACTCATTTCTAATAATTTTACTTGGAAAAAGCTGTATTAATATGACCAACTGAATCATGGTTCTCAAAAATCATGATAGAATAGTTTAATGCATGAGCAAATAGTCTTAACATTTTGATAGCGTTTTCTATTTCTTTTGTACTTATTTTAGAGTTTTACAGAATTCAATTATTTGGTGCTACTATTCATATAAAGAACAAGTTTTTCTGAAATGCATATTAATGAAGAAACCTTTCACAGGGGCAGATACAATGGTGTACACCAAGAATCCCACCACTTCAGAGACAGAGGCAGAAAGATGTGATTCCAGGGTTAGCCTGAGCTACTTCACAGGACCTTGTCTCAATTTAAAAACAAATAGACATTTCTTAACATTGGTATTTTCAAGCATTTAAATATAATTTTAAGTGGAATCGATTTAATTTTTTCTTTATTATTTAACTCCAGTTGCCCTGTTTATATCATCAGTTAATTTTACCATTTCAGTCTCTGTCACATCTTAGTAAGGATGTCAATATAAGTGGTCCCTGAGTAGTTAGTGCAGGCCAGTGCTTCCCAAATGTGAGCTGACATCAGAGCATTTCTAGGCCCCAGATCCAGAGTGCTTCCTTTGGTAAGCCCATAGTCAGTGCTGGTGATGTTGAAAAGGAGACCACCTTGCTTTAAGAGCTTATGTGTTAGGGTGGAGAGATAGCTCAGTGGTTAAGAGCACTGACTGATATTCCAGAGGTCCTAAGTTCTGTTCCCAGCAACCACATGGCAGCTCACTGTAACTCCAGTTTCAGGGTTCTTATGTCCTCTTATGGCCTCCTCAGGTACCAAGCATAGAAGTGGTGCACAGTCATATGGACATACATGCAGGCAAAACACCTATAACACATAGACAATAATTTTCTTTCAATTTGTGCACACACAAATCTCAGACTGATAGAAAAGATGCCTTCAAAGGGAGGCTACAGTGACCCACACGTGCAGGTGTCTCCTATAGTCAGTACTCTACAGTGGCCCACACGTGCAGGTGTCTCCTATAGTCAGTACTCTACAGTGGCCCATACGTGCAGGTGTCTCCTATAGTCAGTACTCTACAGTGGGCCACACGTGCAGGTGTCTCCTATAGTCAGTACTCTTGTACTCAATATTGTTAATGAAACTTAAGTGACTTAAAGTTAAGATACTTATGGAAGTTAATTACTATTTCTGAAACATTTGTGAGGATTTTTGAAAATAATTCTTACATATTTTCTCAAATATTAAATGTATGTTGTCAACTTGGTGAGCAGACACTTCATGACAACTAACCATAATTCCCTTACAAGTAATGGGTCCACATAGTCTTCTTATAGAAATTTGATTAAAGTTTGAAACTCGTATTGTACTATAGCAAAATAATAGAAATAGAATGTTAGTTTTGTGGTAAATAGATCAGTTTGAACTCTCACACTTAAAGAGCATAAGCTTTCAATATCTTATCTTTAGTTTTTAAACAACCTATTGATGGTGAAAAGCCCCTTTTACTTTTTTCTTTTTAAAAATACTGTAGAGCCAAGTGTGGTGGTACATACCTGTAATCCCAGCACTTCGGAAGTGGAGGCAGGAAGATCAGGAGTTCGAGACCAATCTGAGCTACATAGTGAGTTCGAGGCCAGCCTGGACTATATGAGACCCTCTCCCCAAACAACACAGTTAGTCATATACACGCATACATGTGTGCGGACACCTATGGGATGTTTTGTTATGTGATAGAGAATGCACACTTCACAGGAAATGTAAAACAGTTTTCTAGCAAGACATGGTAGGCAGGAATTTGTGGGAAGTCTACGAAACTGTTAATAACAAAAGAGTGAGCCAAGGCACAGCAGCTCATGTGTAACCCAGCACTCAGGAGGTGGGAGCAGGAGACTGGTGGAAGTTAAGGCCAGCCCAGGCTACATGCTAAGTTCCCAGCCAGCCTGGACTGAATTGAAGAGTGACCCCTGTCTAGAAGTGGATGTGGATGGGGCTGAGGAGGAAGAAGAGAGAGAGGGACGGAAGACAGAGCGCACATCTTCCCCTCGAAAGATAACAGACACATGCACCACACACTGGAAGCCCAGGTGTTACAGCACACTGCACCTGAGCAGGTTTCTTCACAGACAGTGTTTGAAGGAGGTGAGGCAAGCTCTTTGCCATAGTATGAGGTTTCTCTTTGGCTTCCTCAGACTCTCTCACATTCTCATCACTCTCTGCTCAGGGAGACGTCTGGGACACACTTGCTGTCCAGCTTCATCTTAACAGGAAAAGGTTGCTGGATGAGAAATTGTTTGCTGTCAGTCCGTCTCAACTAATGCTCTCAATGCCTTAGTTCTCTGAAGTATGATAATTTTAAACACAAATGAAAGGTCTCATTTCCTGACCAGACCAAAACAGCTTCTTCCCAGAAACTTCACTTGGTTTATCTGAAGGATTTCCGTAAATACGGACATTTCTCTCTGAGATCAGGAGATACAGATACAGGGAATGGTTTTGGCTTTTAACCTCTATAACCCCAAGTCTCTTACACTCCAGTTAATTCAGGAGAGTATTAGCCAGGCACCAGGGTTTCCTAAAGATAACTCAGTCTGCGGGACGGCTCAGTGTGCGCCCTGCTGCTGTGTAAGCATAAAGACCTGAGTTTGGAACCCTGGTGTCCACATGCTGTGCATTTTGACCTTAGAGTCAGGACAGTCATGGGGACTTGTTGGCCAGAAAGTTTCTGGTTCGGTGAGAGACCCAATCTCAAAAGAATGGGAAAAGGATGGAACACATCCAAAGTTGACTTCTGGCCTACACACAGAGACAAGGCAAACATAACACACATACACCATATACGTACGTACGTACATACATACATACATACATACATACATACATACATCTCACAGACACATTGACTTTCTGAAAAAAACTGCTTCAATATTTTAACTTATAGTTAAAAAGTAATTTGTTTAACTCTTCAGTTCTTTCATTTAATACACACTGATCACATGAGCCAAGCACTTGCTTGCATCTGGTAACGGTCAAAGTACAGCCCAGATGGTCTGAGTTTAATATCAGCAATTTGCCAGAACTGTAACTTACAAGACAGGACTCCTCATTTCAGATGTATATATAAATATCATTCTTGTTAGCAGTAGAACTGAAGGGCCAGCTCTGCTGTACCTGTTGTCCACATCAGCATCAGAACACAAGCATCCCAGTGCAGCTCTGCAAGAGATGCCCACCCATTCAAAACACTGCAGTCTGCAAGGCCTTTTATGTTTAAGAAAAACTATATTGTAAATGTTCTATATTTCTGTAAGTTTATCCAGCTGTATTTGTGTCGTAGATACCCCGCAGACAAACGTCACTCATGTGACCCAGCTGGAGAGAGACACCATCCTCGTGTGCTTGGATTGTAAGTTCCTGTTTGTGCGTGTCTGCTGAAAAGATTTCTCTCCTCTTACTTTCGAGTGACTTTTGTTTTTCTCTAGGTTGTATAAAAATAGTGAATCTCCAAGGAAGATTGAAATCCAGCAGGAAATTATCATCAGAACTCACCTTCGATTTCCAGATAGAATCCATAGGTGAGTCATCGTTTTGTATTTCTTTGCATTATGAACTATTTAAAATTATTTATATGATAATTACTGACATTGTAAATACATACTACTGTTAAAGACTTTGAAATTTGGATATAATAACTATGCTTTCTTACAAATTTTTCAAGTGTGTGTAGCAGTCACATGCACTGTAAATGTTGCCATCCTTATGTGTGTGCCATTTCTGAATTTACATTTCCTCCAGAATCCTATAGGTTCCCTATAAGTATTTAAAATGTGGCACTTGGTATCTCCTGCTGTGCCGTTGCCGTCACTGCCTGCTGCTAAGAGAGTTTTGTGAACAGTTCTTCAGCCAGAAGTAGTTATGCATCCCTGTAGCCCCAGAACTCAGGGGACTGAGATAGGAAAGATTGTGAGTTCATGGCCAACCTGGGCAACAGAGCAAGTTCTAGTCCAGCCTCAGACCTACAAGACCCTGTGTCAGGAAAACAAAAGAAAAGTTAAGTTACTTGTTGCCATTTTCTCATGATCTTTGTGTTCTCTGGTGGGATTTCTGGCAGTGTCTCAGGGTTTCTGTTGCTGTAAAGAGACACCATGACCAAGGCAACTCTTACAAAGACAGCATTTAATTGGGGCTGGCTTACAGGTTCTGAGGTCCAGTCCATAATCCTCACAGTGGGAAGCATGGCAGCATCCAGGCAGGCACAGTGCTGGAGGAGCTGAGAGTTCTACATCCGAATCTGAAGGCAAACAGGAGAAGACTACTGTCTTCCAGGCAGATAGGAGGAGGGTCTCAAAGCCCACCCCCACAGTGACACACTTTCTCCAACAAGGCTACACCTCCTAACAGTGCCACTCACCAGGTCAAGAATTTTTAAATCACCACAGGCAGGATCAGTAAAATACTGAGAAGGTAAAAAACAACAGTGAAGCATGGTGCAGAGGGAAACAAAGCCGTATGCACTTAACTCGCACAAGCATTGAGTCTGGGGTTTGAGGTGTTTATGTATTTTACCAATAAAGTAGTTTTTACATGTACATACATTGGCAGAGAGTAAGGCCAAGAGCAAACAGTGTTTGTCAATACAAGTATAAACAGAAAGGAAAATGGAACGGAGAGAGGGCTAGCACAGAGCCTCATATGAGTGGGAACTCGGGTGCTGTGTGTCGGTGGGAAAAGGAGGCCAACACTGTTAGTTTTCTGCAGGAAACAATTGGATTTCTTCCTCGCAGTTACACTGTATCAAAGAGCTAAATATAAAACTGAAGTCTGCCTTATCTGTGCCTCTGCCTGTGTCCCACTGTTTTTCTAATGCAATGCCCTAGGAAATATTGTGCAGGTTTTCAGAAATATGAACAAGAATGTCTATTGTGCCATCATTTATAAGGAAAAGTAGAAATAATTGTTCATCGTTATAAATGGATAACTGTTGGAAACATAAAGCTTACCTTGACAGTGTGGAACTAGTTAATATAAACACATCTGAGAATGATAAATGCAGAAGTGATTACAGTTCTGTCCAAGAGAGGTGGGCTTGGGTTGAGTACTGTCCAGAATGAGGTCAGGGTTGGGTTGAGGGATCCAGCCGTTTTCTTTGTTCGGAGCAAAAGCAATTGTAGTATTTATCTGGTAGTTGGAAGAAGTGTGTGTGTGGCTTCTCTGCTGTAGTCTGTGTGCTTCTGTGTGCTCATACGACTTTGGTTTTTTTCAGTCACTTTAAGATAACAAATTTCAGTAAGTTTTTTTCATATCAAAAAGATGAACACACTATGTATATGAAATGTTTTAAATTCAGAGGTAAAGACGCCATATCAATATGCAATACTGAGATAGATTACCCATGGAACCCTCGCTGTGTGGGATAGGTGGGGATGACAGGATGCTTGCCACTGAATATCTGTACTTAACAGTAACTGAGCTGTCCTTGTCTGCCAGTTTGTCTACAGGACAGTGTGCTAGCTTTCTGGAAACATGGAATGCAAGGTAGAAGTTTTAGATCTAATGAGGTAAGTAATCTCTTGAAGCGTGCTATTATGTAGTCATATGACCAGGCATGGTAACCTGTGCCTGTTGTCTTAATGTTAGGAGGCCCAGGCAGGAAGATCATTTGAACTCAATAATTCAGGTCCAGCCTGGGCAACATAGTGACAGCATAGTGAAACCTGTCTCCTTTAAAAAGAAAAAATTAAGTAGAAGACATAAAATCTTTCTCAAGCAATTCTTTCAACACTATAAAGTTCCCAGGTGATCCCATAAGTGTGTTCAGGCTTAGTTTGTAGAGTGCAGTGGTAAGGTCAGCATACACTCTGTGCGCTAGAGCAGAGGTTCTCAGCCTTCCTGATGCTGCACCCTTTACTACAGTTTCTCCTGCTATGCTGACCCCCAACCATAAAATCGTTTCATTGCTACTTCATAACTGTAAGTGTACTACTGTTATGAATCATAATGTGAATATCTGTTTTCCAGGGGTCTTAAGTGACCCTGTGAAAGCAGCCCACAAGTTGAGAATCCCTGTTCTTGAGCCTTCTCTATTAGCCAATGGACTTCAGTCTGTAACTCTCATGTTTCCATATAACTACCCTAGGACTCCAGACAAGAGCCTCTGACACTGCCAAAATGAGCCAGCCGCCTCCTCGGCTTCCCAGACCTGGGAAGAAGCTCTGTCTTACACTTTACAACAGCAACATCTGCACACAATTAGTAACAGGCTTGCCTCCTGATTCTGCTGTCTTCATTCAGGAGCCATGATTGTTGGCCCCTTTGTCTGAGCCCTTCCTACTGTGCAGAAATAACTTTTACTCTAAGCTACATGGCATACTTAATTCAGCTCAGTATTTCTGCCGGCAGTGCTTTAGCACAAGCAAGAGGAATGGTTGATCCTAAAACATTATTGGCAGGTAAAGCCATCAAGACTTCCCCAGGACGCCCCAGCTGATCCCAGGAGCGTCCCCTGAGCACTGAGCAGGTCGAAATAGAAGGGTTCAGGAGCAAGAGCTTGTTCAGACACCACCTGGAGGCCTTTCTCAGACGACATAATGAGACGTTCAACACGCCTCATGAACTCCACATCCTTCTACCCGGCAAAGCCCTGTGTCCCCTGCAGGTACAGGCCAGAGCCACCACTGCAGAAGTAAAGGAGTTTCCTTCACCAGCTCGGTGTTAATGCTAGAGGTGAAGGAACACTAGTGTTTGTAGAACAGCTCATTATAAGGTTTTGATGGAATAAATTTTATTTCAACATCAAATTGAATGTTTTAAGTTTCAGCCTCACTATTAAAAGAGTTATTGCTAGAGGCATAATTTGGACTATTTTGTGTTTTATAAGCCATCAGCATTGAGTTCCTCTTCTTTTTTTGTGGTCTCAGTCTTTATTGCTCAAGTGGTTAGTAGTTGGTCACACTGAGGATGCATTCCATCAGAAAGTGGTCCTGAAGAGAGCAGGGAACAAGTGGGAAGGGAGCTGTCCATCGTGAGCACGCCCCAGACTTTAGACTTGCTTGTGCTCACAGGAATGCTGTCCCCCACAGCGTGCACATCTCTGAAATCCCAGCTCACAAATCCACACTCTCTGCTGGCCTCTCGATGTTTACTCCGTACCACATAGCACATAGCAACCGCTTAACACACAGAACCAGGTTCGAATGGCTGGATGGTGTCTGTGCTCTTGCCACTCACATTAATGTAAATGACAGGACACTTTGGATAAAAAGAAAATGAATTTTGTGCTTTTCATTAAAATTTTCTCTGAAGTCTATGATCTAGCAAGTAGTTTTCCCTCACCAGTATTTGAGGATTAATTCCAAATTCGCCACATTTTCCCTAAACTAACAAACTGATGTGATCACAAACTTACAACACATAATAATGAGGGGAGACCTTTTCCCATCCTACAGATTGGTGGAGGTCAGAAGGGGGCTGGGCGTTTGCTATCATGTTGCCCATGAACTATCCAAACAAAAGTTTGTATTTTTGGATTCAGGTGTGGTGCCTCATACATGTAATCTACTCAAGAGACTGAGTCTGAAGGATCTGGAATTCAGGTCTAGCCTGGGCTATATAGCAAGATTCTGTCACAAAAGAAGGGAAGAACTTTTAAAAGATTTTGTATCTTTAATTTGAACAATTTTTAAAAATTATGTTTTAACTAAACAGGTAACACAAGAGATTTCAGATAACACAAGAATCTTCAGACTCCTTGGATCTGACAGGTATGAAGTTGGGCTTCACAGAATGTCTGGTACTGAATGGGCTCCCAACCCAGTGTAAGGCTGCTTTTTGGGAAGAACTGAAATTTCTACATGTTCAACACTGTTTGCTTATTTTTTTACTATTGAAAACTAGTAATGGGACCCATAGTTCTGACAGTGCTGTCACCTCAGCCTCACTGTTGATAGCAACTTATAGCAGAAGGCAGGCAGGTTGGATGTGAGCAGACAACTCTGAGCAGGCTACGACAGATCATAGTCCTTTTTTATTGTTATTCTTTTATCCTGAATTGCCTTTAGGTTGGTAACCTGCAGAGTATTTTAGGACCAATAGGACTAGGCCCCCGCCCCCGCTACTCCTGTATAACTGGCTTCTCCTCAGCCCTTGCCCTCCACCCTCGAGTCCTAGAAGAACACTGATCTAGAGGTAGGCAGTGGGCACCTCCCAGGGCTGGAGCCAGAGTGACTACAAATGGATTCTGCCCTTAAGGCCAGTGTTTAGAGAGGCTTCTGAAAGAAAGAAGCTTGCTTGGTTGCTTGGTTTGTTTGGTTTTTTGGCTGATGTTAGTTTTCATAAATAAATAACTTTGTTCTGTTACGTGTTTCTTATTACCTTTAGGGTTGTGGTTTTGGAAAGTAGGCCAACTGATAACCCAACAGCAAATAGCAATTTATACATCTTGGCGGGTCACGAAAACAGCTACTGAGACACCGTGTTCTTGACAGTGACCTGTGGAGACGGTGACCATGGCCGCTGCAACGTCAGTAGATGCGTGAGGCTATGCAGACACTGCAGGAACCTAGCTTTCGTTCCTTATAATTTATTGTGGCATGAGGCAGATGGGAGAGCATTTTGTTTTAAGTGGTGTGAATATATTTAGCATATTGAACCACACAAGTGCTTAATCCATTGTTATGTAATCTTTGTACATATAAGCAGTATTTTTCTGTGAAACTTCATATTGCTGAAGGCATACACTAAGAACTGATGTAGATAATGTACTTTTATGAGATGTAAAAGTGTCTTATCTGTACAGATGTAAATGTTGATTAAAATGCAGCTGGGGTTAATATTTTAAGAATCCTTTAGTATATTCTTGGGTGTGGTCATATTACAGAATGGGATGCTGGCAATGAGACAAGACATTAACACTATTGTATTTTTATTATATGTAATTTAGTAATATGGACATAAATCTTGTAACTTTTAAAATGGTAACGAGCTGTAGTCATTTTATAATCTTATTTTTAATTTTAATGCACGTGCACTGGTGTTTCTCCTGCACAGAGTATTGACATGTGATGTGTTGTCACACAGAAGCTGTGACACCCGCCATGAATATGCATTTGGTCCTACAACATCTTTTTTACATGTATTTGGATAGTTTTCTACGTGAAACAAACCAGTTAACCACCTGTTGTAGTAACTGATCTTTTTATATTTAAGCAGAATCGTGTACGATAGCTTGTCTGTGCTTAGGATACACCTTTGCAAAAACCTTAAATCACGAATGGCGGTACCACAGTAGAACACTGCGGGCTGACAGTGTGCACAGTATCAACCAGCATTGCTGGGGAGCCCACCTAGACACTTCACAGTCACACTGAAGAGCTGCCACATTCCACAGTGAAGGGATGGAGTTTCTCGTGGACCTTTACTTCTGTTGGCCTTATTTTCTTATCACTTCCATGTTTCTTTTGATTTAGAGTATTAATACATGGCCAAAATAATTTAGTTACTACCTCATACAAACATTATAATGGTTACTACAGATCACAGGAAGTTAGTTTGGTTAAAATCATTGTTGATTGGTTTTTTCCAATGGAGTGCATCTGTCTTATCAAGATAGATATCAAGCTGTTAGCAAAGTGCACACCTCTGACTCTTTGGTATATGTTCATATGTTCTTTATATTTTGATGTGAGTATATATACACTAAGAACAAGCTAAATTGTGATTTATGCTTCATTTATTTTAACTGATAATGGTTTTAAATGTGTCCCTGATTGTACATACTGTAAAATAAACATGTTTTTTAACATGCTGTTGAGCAGTTGCTTGTCATCTGGCTTAGTAGCATTAAAGGGAAATGGTTTGTGAGCAATCAGATCCTAAGTATCCAGTTCTCCCATAGTCATCATTATTTGATCTATATTTTTAATATAATATATAAATATTCCCACATTTGAGAAAGGGGGCATCTTATGTAGGATCTTGAATTCTTGTCAGTAAAATCAGACACTCATAGTGTTTTGGTTGAAGCAGGAGTTGGCAATTTATATCTTAGGCAGATCTAGCCCACCTTCTGTGTTTGTCAATAAGGTTGTGTGAGGACACAGCACCACCTATGTACTGACCTGTCGTCCAAGGCTGGGCCTATACTCCAGTGTCACACTTGCGTGGTTTCAGAGGAACAGACCGGCCCGAAAGCTCTGTGTCTACTGTCAGACTCTTTATAGAAAGCAGGCTATGACAGCCTGGGGTAGCACAGCAGAGGAGTGTTGGGACGCAGCTCTGAGGGGCGGGACAGGAAGTGGGAAGAGCTGGCTGAGTAACCAGGCCACACCGTTTCCATTACTTCTTCCACAGTCTATTAGGGTGACCTTGGATCATTTACTCCAGAGCCATTAATGTGTCAAAGAATCAGAGCAATTATGGATATTACTTTCTCTAATAGAAGTAATCAACATTAATTATTAATGACACTTCTTAAATCCACTTACATGAGAATAACATCACTAACTAGCTGAAAAACAGACTTGGGGAAAAGTTTTTAGGAACCCAGATTCTGCTCTTAGTACTGCGGGGCAGTTGGTGCTCTTAAACCTCAGCTGAGGTCTGTTCTTTCCACTCCAGTTCCTATACATTACATCTCGGAAATGGGCGTGTTAAACTGCCCAGCACTTAGAAATACTGTCCCTTCCTAAAAATGTGCATAACTCATTGCTTCTTAACCATAAGCTCTTAAAAGATATCTTTGGACTCAAGATATCTTTAGGGAGTAAAGCCCACTAACCTTTGTCTTTATGAAGTGTAAATTATTCTGATATGCACCACAGAGTAAGAACCACTGGCAGATTACATCGAAGTCAACAGATCACTGGTTTCAAAGAGTCATTTATGTGACAGTTTCAAGTACAAATTCCTGAAGTTCCACAAAGGGATCTACTCATATCAGCGGTGGGAGCAGTCTTTCTCTGTCTGCTTTCTTGTTAACTAATTGTGTCCTTACTGGTTTCGAAAGCAGTTGCTTGCTGGTGGTTTCGGTGGACGTGTACGAGTCATGTTTTAGTAGAGACCACAGAAATAAAGGTTTTAGTCATTCTCATCATTACCAATACAGAAGGGGAAGTATGGGTGGGGAAAGTAGCCTACGTACACTGAAAAGACTTCTAACATTTGTTGGTGATTTCCTATTGAGGTACTTTTGCAGATTGGAGACAAGACAGAAATCCATCCAGTTAGTGTGCTTGGGGAAGATGAAGGTATGCAGAAGTAAGGAGTGTAGTTAAGCATGTCTCTAATCCCAGCTGCCATGGACGAGCGTGAGTTTAAAGCCGGGCTAGAACTATAGAGCAAAGTACTCTCGTGTTTTTTCTGTCTCCCTCTTCCATATAGATGTACACATGTATAAAAAACACAAACACATGTTATATGTGTGTGTGTGTGTGCACAGCACACAAATAAGAACAAAAGATATCTTGGATATGCTTTGGGGAAAGAGAAACTTACATATAAACAGCTGTAGACATCCTTGGTAGAGGAGAAAGAATGTGATGTGCAGGGATGGGCTGATGGGAGATGCTGTGGTTCAGACATGCAAAAATATGTTCAAGGAACAGTGATGTTGAATACAGCAGAGCTTTAAGTATGTGGACATAGGACCTGACACAGTGCTGGAGAAAAAGAGTGAAGAGTCTCTGTATAGGTAAGTAGCTTAGAGAAATCAGGAGTGTGCACACCTATAGAGACTGGAGACTCAAGTTCGGTGTCTTCCTTGGCTACATAGAAAGTTCCAGGTCAGCATGGGCAACATGAGATCCTATCTCACAAAAAGGTGGAAAGAAGCCAGTTCTTGTGATCTTTAATACCAGCACTTAGGAAGCAAAAGCAGGCAAATCCCTGAGTTTAAGGCAACCTCTTGGACATTAGCAAGTTCAAGGACAACTACCAGGACTCACTTGTCTTAAAACAGGGGTGGGGGGGGGGGGGGGGGGAGACAGCTCAGGGGAAGTGAAAAGACTTGTTTGAATCCCTGGAATCCATGTGAAGCTGGTCTCCATCATCTGTAATCCCAAAAGTCACAGGCCAGCCACCCTGTCATACACAAAAGAAGACAAAGACACTGTCTCAAGGTGAGAAGCATGTAAAACATACACACACACACACACACACACACACACACACAGAGTCCAGTTAAGAGTAGACTCTTGGTACACCTGATAAGAAATATTTTCTAGCATAAAGGCAGAAATCATATAAGAATGGGTAAGTGTGAGTTTAGTTGAATTTAGTGGAATCATGTCCTGGTCTTGAGTGAGGTAAATGTGCTTTCAGTTTAATTCCGCTCAAGATGTGATTCTTGGGCATATTATCCCCAAGGGAATGGGGAGGTGAGGTAGAGGGGGGAAAGGAGACACCTATTAAGAAGGAAGTTCGAACGACCTAAATATATCTGACAAAGAGAAGCATATGGTAAGTGTTTGTGTGTGTGCCTTCATTTATTCTGTGGGTAACGACTGAAATTCTCTTTCCTGAGGTTAACATGTTTATCTCAATGCCACATTCAATGACATCTGCTCTTCTACTCTGAATCCGCCCCGGGTTTCTGGAGCAGCAGCGTTGCTGAGTATGGTGTTAATGAGCCACGGCTGGCTCCAAACAGCACTAGGAATGAGGTAAGAGCTAAGGGTGATGGAGGGAAGGCTGCCCTGGCTGGGAGTGAGTTGTGTGGAAGCTGCTCGGCTCCGCGTCCCGGTTGCCCCAGCGACACTGCAGTGGCTCAGTCTCTTGGGAGTTCTAGGGTGGCAGCACACTGCGGGCTGGGGCTCCCCGAAGCTGTACGCTGCGTCACCGTTGCCCGAGGCTGTGCGGTAAGTTCAGGTTCCCTAGCTGGGGAAGGCGGAGAGCGGGGTCTGCAGAGCTCGGGAGAGCACGAGGGGCGCATCCGCGGAAGAGCCACCCGTGGCCTCGAGGGCCGTGGGGGTGCCAGGGAAAGACAGGGACGCACCTGTGCATCTAGAGACCGCTTGTGGCCTGGACGCAGAGAAATGTGAAGGCTCGGAGGCTTGGAAATAAAGTGAGGTTTTGTCAAACTGCCAGTTCTTTTGTGTGCACGCCTGAAGCGTGGGACATAAAGAAAATGAGTTGTGTCGATTGTGCAAATTACGTGGTGGGCAATTTTAACAAGATCGATTTTGTTGACAAACAGTTTCGTGAGCAGGTGTGTACTTTTAAATTGTAACTCAGTAAGACAAGTCGGAATGATAGATCTATAGAATCCATTTTCCCGATCAAGTTTATTAAACATAAATGCATGTTTGGTTTTACTGGAAGTAGTTTAACTACAAACTGAGTAGCATCCTGGGTGAGCTTCCCTGACCTTGAAACTGTCCTTGACCCTCGACATTTCTAAAGCCAGGGATTGGTCGTGGCTGGTTTTTTAAGTTTCCTAGGGCCTCTTAGGTTAGGGAAGTCATTTGTCCACTCTTCCTCGCCGTCTTAATTTTGTTTGCTTATGTATTCCTCGTGTTTCTTCAGCTCCCAGGACTTAGTTTGTGAAACAGCCTTGAAAACTAACCTCCAAGCGTTCTTTTCTCCTTGGTACTTTATTTTGTAAATCCTTAATAGTGAAGAAATTCTGTAGCAACTTTCTAAGGAATTTTAAAATCCGGTCGTTTCACTTGACCCCCTACCCCTGTCTGCGGGTCTTAAAGTCGCACGCTGGTGGCCCCCAGCCTGTTCCTGCCCTTGCCTTTGTAGACAGAACTCCATTAATTCAAGGGTCAATTACTTACAAATTCTGAAGTTAGGAAGGCACACCACGTGAAGCTGAAGGCGACTGATAACTATGGCGAATATTTTCAACCAACAGCTATATTCATTTAATCTTGCGCAGGTGCAGTGCTAATAATAATAATCAACACGCTCCTGCAGCTTTTGCCTTTAAAGAGAAAATTAGAAAATAAAACTTTAATAAGACTTAGACTACTGTATGCCAGAGAATAGGGTGGCAATGCAAGCCCGCTGCGATGAATCGTGTTGAGGAGGGGGGGGCAGGGCTGGGGTGGGCACTGTTAGAGTCAGCTGTGTAGGCGGGGCCTGGGTGGGCACTGTTAGAGTCAGCTGTGTAGGCGGGGCCTGGGTGGGCACTGTTAGAGTCAGCTGTGTAGGCGGGGCCTGGGTGGGCACTGTTAGAGTCAGCTGTGTAGGCGGGGCCTGGGTGGGCACTGTTAGAGTCAGCTGTGTAGGCGGGGCCTGGGTGGGCACTGTTAGAGTCAGCTGTGTAGGCGGGGCCTGGGTGGGCACTGTTAGAGTCAGCTGTGTAGGCGAGGCCTGGGGTGGGCACTGTTAGAGCCAGCTGTGTGGGCGGGGCCTGGGTGGGCACTGTTAGAGTCAGCTGTGTAGGCGGGGCCTGGGTGGGCACTGTTAGAGTCAGCTGTGTAGGCGGGGCCTGGGTGGGCACTGTTAGAGTCAGCTGTGTAGGCGGGGCCTGGGTGGGCACCGTTAGAGTCAGCTGTGTAGAGAGGGGATTGGACGTTTGAGTTGGACTGTGAGAAATGAAGACTGAAATATGACTCAGAAGGGTCGGGCAGTGCAGACCGAGACATAAGCAGAGGGGGCTGAAGATGTCTGGACTTTGAGAGACAAAGTAGGACAGGTAAATGGGTTGGGTTGGGAAGGATTTAAGTGTATAGTTCAAAGTTTATTCTGCAGCCTTTAGAGGCCATAATGTACTTTAAAAACAAATTGTAGGGCTGGAGAGATGGCTCGGTGGTTAAGAGCAGTAGCTGCTCTTCCAGAGGTCCTGAGTTCAATTCCCAGCAACCACATGGTGGCTCATAACCATCTGTAGTGGGATCTGATATCCTCTTGTGATGTGCCTAAAGATAGCTATAGTGTACTCAAATAAATAAATAAATAAATAAATCTTAAAAAAAAAAATTTGTACTGGGGATCGAGATGACTCAATGCTTAAGAGTGCTTGCTGAACCCAGCACTTGGGAGGCAGAGGCAGGCAGATTTCTGAGTTCGAGGCCAGCCTGGTCAACAGAGTGAGTTCCAGGATAGCCAGGGCTACACAGAGAAACCCTGTCTCGAAAAACAAACAAACAAACAAAAAGAGTGCTTGCTGTTCTAGAGGGCCTGAGTTTGGTTCCCAGCACTCACACTGGGCAACTCACAACCAGCTGTAACTCTATGTTCTAGGGTATCTGATTCCCTACTCTGACCTCTGTGCAGACATCCACATGTGCACACACATTCACGCGCGCGCTTGCACTCACACACTGGCCTCTGTGCAGACTCATGTCGCATGCTCATGCACACCACACACACATGCACGCACGCACATCACACATACACACACAAATAAAAATAAATCTTTTTTTTTTTTTTTTTTTTTTTTTTGGTTTTTCGAAACAGGGTTTCTCTGTATAGTCTTGGCTGTCCTGGAACTCACTCTGTAGACCAGGTTGGCCTCGAACTCAGAAATCTGCCTGCCTCTGCCTCCCAAGTGCTGGGATTAAAGGCAAGCGCCACCACTGCCCAAAATAAATCTTTTAAAATATTTATTATTAATGTATGGGCATGCCACAGTGCATGTGCAGAGGTCAGAGGACAGCTTTGTGAAGTTGGTTCTTCCACCTTTACAGGGATCCAGGGATGGAGCCCAGGTCACTAGGCTTGTATGACTAGTGCCTGCACAAAGCTCTCCTCCTCCTCTTCCTCTTCCTCATCCTCCTCTTCCTCTTCCTCCTCTTCCTCCTCCTCCTCCTCCTAATTTTCTTCTCTTCTTCCTCCTTATTTTAACATAACCACAGTAGACTTTGCCAAAATCAAGAATGTAAAGCCAAGACCACATATGGAATTTAGATTTTTTTTTCCAGTTGCCTGAGGATTGCTCTTTGCAGACCTTTCCCCCACTGCAGAAGGGAATTGTGGAACGATGCTGCATTTCCTCCTCAGTCTCCATGAATCTGGAGGTTTGGCCGTTGTCCTTCCTGACCGTGGCATTTCCTAGTAAGAGTCCAGGCCAGTAGGAGCCATTCCATTGTGACTATGCCTTCTGAAAAATAACACAAAGGAGATGCTGTATCCATCTCAGTATCTTGTGTTTTCTAGAAATTTTATGCATATAGAATTACACAGTGCATGTGGGTGGGTATGTATCTGGTGCGACCTTAACCTGGCTTTACATTCTTAGATTTGGGGGTTTGTTTGCTTTATCTTGTTTTTCCTGTTTGTATGTATCTTGTTTATTGCATTTGGGGGAGTCAGTGTTTTGAAATAAGGTCAAGCACTGTAACCCAGGCTAACCCCCCAAGTGTTGGAGTGAAGTGCATCTTCAGTGTGCCCTATGACATCACTGTCTCATGGGCCTGCTTGGTATTCCTTTCACAAGGATATTCATTTGTCCTGATGTCATTTGTGGAGACTCATCTGTCCTTCTTGAAGCACGTTGGCACCATTATCAAAAGACAATTAGCAAGCACTGTGACTTGAAATTGCTGTGGCTCTCCCAAATCTATGTTGCAGTGTAATTACCATCAGCTGTGTTGGGAGATGGGTCCTTCAAGAGGTAATTAGGCCATGAGGCCTTGTGGGCAGGACGAGTGGGTTATTAATAAATGCAGGACTTCAGCCTCCTTTGCTCTGAGCTACCCACCTCCCATCATGTATGTGACAGAGCAAGAATAAGCCAGTGTCTTGATATTGAACTTCCAGACTCCAAGATTATAAGCCAGTATATGTGTATTCATTATAAATTATCGCGTCACAGGTGTGGTGTTATAGCATCAAAGACAGACTAAAACAAACATAAACTTAAAAGGTTAATTAATTCTTGGCTCACTGTTACGCTCCAGTGACACACATATCTCTGTGTCAATATCTCACTTGGTTTACTGTAACATCATTAAAATAATTCCTAACTTCGGGAACCTTTGAGTCAGGTGACATAAATCTCCCAGGTTTGTATTCTGCAATATTAATTTGGCTGCCCAGGGGTTGTAAGCACTGTCATATAAATTTCAAATTTATCTGATCAACTTCTAAATTAAAAAAAAAAAAAAAAAAAAAAAAAGCAGATTGGCAGCCACGGCGCTGTAGTTCGTGCCTGGAATCACTAGTTAGGTAGGCTGAAGCAGAAGAATCACCACAGTTTGAGGCCAGCCTGGGCTACACAGTAAGATTGTCTTACACACCAAAACTAAAACACAACAAAAAGTCTTTCCTAAGAGTTGGCATCTTGTTCAGTTTTCCATCAATGAACTTAACATTTTTCTCCCTTTATTTTGGACTTCCTTTTAATTTCTTCTGCAATGTTTCATAGTTTTTAGTGTGTAAGTCTTGAACATCACTTGTTAAATTTATTTCTAAGTATTTTTACATCACTGGGAGTAGACTTGTTTTCTTCATTGTATTTCCAAGTTGTTGCCAATATAAAAAGTCAACCGATCATTGCATGCTAACCCTGCATCCACTGCATTGCGAACTTGGCTATTAGTTCTGATAGATTTTCTGTTGACTTGTTAGCATTTTCTACATACGACAATGGCAAATTTGCTTTTCATTTGCAGTCTACACACCTTTCTTTAGTTGTGTCATTAGACGGGCAAGAGCTTCTGATAAATCATTAAAATAAAATGGTATAGCTATGGGGGGGGGGCATGCACACACCTGCAAGCCAAGCAACAGAATGGCAGAGGCAGGGGGATCACTATGAGTTTCAGGAATACATAATGAGACTTTGTCAAAAGAAAGAAAGAGAGAAGCCAGGCAGTGGTGGCGCACGCCTTTAATCCCAGCACTTGGGAGGCAGAGGCAGGTGGATCTCTGAGTTCGAGGCCAGCCTGGTCTACAGAGTGAGTTCCAGGACAGCCAGGGCTACACAGAGAAACCCTGTCTCGAAAAACCAAAAGAGAGAGAGAGAGAGGAAGGAAGGAAGGAAGGAAGGAAGGAAGGAAGGAAGGAAGGATAAAACTGTATCTGTTCTGAGTCCTAGGAACAAGCATGCAGATTTCTATCACTAGGCATGGCACTGACTGCAGGTTTTACACACATACCCTTGACATCCCTTTCTTTCTCTTCTTAATTTGTTGAGACACTTTTTGTGACTGACAACTGAGTTTGTCAAATGCCTTTTCTATATCTACTGAGATAAGTATGTGATTTTTTTCCTTCTATTTGCATTACCAATTTTTTTATAATTGACTTTCACATATTAAACCAACCTTGCATTTCTGGGGTAAATTCCATGTGGAAAAGTCATATAATCCTTTTCATATGTGTCTGTAGTTGGTTTGAGAGTTATTTTGCTAAGTGTTCTCATGTGTGTAGTGATTTCTTTGATTTTTTTTTTAACCAGGATGATATTGGCCTATGGAGTAAATTGAGAGTGATTTCTCTCTCTTTAGGAATATTTAGGAAAAATTATAATTTGCATTGATTATTCTTTGAATATTTGGTAGAATTAATCTATGAGCCATCCCATCCTGGACTGTTCTTTGTAGGTAGATTTGTAAGTATTAATCTTCTTTTTTTATATGTCAGATTTCTGTTTCTTCATGAGTACTTTTGTCTTTCTAGATAATTTCAAGTCAACCAACTTGAATACTTTGGTTCTGTGAACATGTCTGCTCTGTTCTCTTTAATTTTTAGCAATGTATGAAGGGTAACCATGTTTGTTTCTTGGTCAGTCTTGCTGATCTTGACAGAGGCCTAGCCCTGTGTGGCTGGTTTCCAAGCTGTTCTCTGACCAGCTATCAGACAGCTGCCTCTTTTCTGTTGTTTTACTAAAGGTCTGTGGTTTGCAGCAGTGTGCCCTGAAGGAAGGAACATCATGTTTGTCCTATCTGTATCTTTTTCTTTTTATAATGTATTGAACTTTTTAAAAGTGTAGACCAATGTTCTTCATTCAATTTAGAAAGATTTGGCCATTATTTTATCAAAAAAAAAAAAAATCCTTTTTCCCCCTCTGTTTCACTCCTGTTTTTTAAAGGGTCTTTTCATGTGCATGCTGACTCTGCTAATTTTGTTCCATGGGTTTCTGAACCTCCCTTCATTTGAAAGTCTGATACAGTGAGCAGATAAAAGCACTTATTGCACAAGCCTGGTGACCCGAGTTCAATCCCAGGAACCCTTTACAAAAAGAGAAAAATGGCTTTAAAAGTTGTTTTCTGACTTTCATAGGCATGTCATACCATGAGCACATGTGTGTTCACCTGTGCGCGCGCATGCGCGTGTGCACGCGCGCGCGCGCGCGCGCACACACACACACACACACACACACACACACACACACAGACAAACTAATTAAATGTATAAGAAAGACCAAGGAATAAACTTTGTGGGAGACTAGACAGACAACGTTAGTCTTAGATAATAGAGGTTTATATGCCTTCGATTTCAGGGTTCTTCTGGGTCTTGCAAAATCTCAACTGTGTCCACTTGTTCCTTTTTCTCTTCACTTTTGAGGCTCTGATGGGTGCCTGTCCCCTCTGCCTTCTCTTCTGGCCCCAAAGCGTGACAACTACACTGACTGGCATCAGTACAGGTGCACTTGATTTTGAGTCTGTCCTGGACCTCTCCCCACTCTCCCCTTTGCTCTGTATAAACTCTTTAAAAGGGCATTGAAAAGACGCCTCTTCCCGAGTTGAGCTTTGCTTTGTGATTCATTGTAGAGTCCACTTCTGTTGTTGAAGCATTGGGTGTATGTGGTTTGTGTTTACTGGTTGATTCGTATAGCTTTGTGCACTATTTACAAAGAGATCACATTGTGTCATCTCTAAGTAAGTTATTTCAGTATGATGTAGAGTATGCTTGTGAGCCTTAGATAGGAAGAGGGCCAGAGAGCAGAGCCGACATCTCTTTAGTAGATTCCCATGTCAGGACGACCCCACCCAATCACATAGAGATGCGCATAGTGCATGCGCATTGGAGAGTCAGCCTGGGCTCCAGGTAAGAGTGGGAATTACTGCTTCTAGAAACTGATAAGAGTTAAGTAAACAGGAATTAGATCCATAAAGTGCTTTGTGGAACCCCTGCCTCCTCTATCTAGTTCTTGCTGAGATACATTCAGATTCCTTGTATAAGGGAAGATCACACTGAGAAATTCTATAAAGCACTACTTTCTGAGACAGATCTCACTGTGTAGTCCTGACTGGCCTGGGTGTGTTATTCAGATCAGTCTGACCTGAAACTCATAGGCCTCTGCCTCCTGACTACGGGATACCATGCTTGGCTGGAGCTTTGCAGCAGTTTGGTTGATGTGACAGAGATCTGATCAGGTGGAAGAATCAGTCAGTAGTAAACAAACCTGCTGGACAAAAGTAGGAGGTATAGATGATTGATCACTATCATAGAACAACTTACCCGGAAGGAAATGAGAAAAGGATGCATAAACTAAAGCCAAGCATTCAAGAAGGCAAGACAGAATTAGAAGTTCAACATCATCCTCCGCTACATAGTGAGTTCGAGGCCAGCCTAAGTGTCTTAGCTAAGGTTTTACTGCTGTGAAGAGACACCATAACCAAGGCAACTCTTATAAAGGCAAACGTTTAACGGGGGCTGGCTTACAGGTTCAGAGGTTTAGTCTATTATCATCATGGTGGGAAGACATGGTGCTGGAAAAGGAGCTGAGAGTTCTACATCTTGATCTGAAGGCAGCAGGAGGAGACTGGACTCCACACTGGAGGAGCCTGAGCCTTCCCCACAGTGACACACGTCCTTCAACAAAGCCACACTTCCTAATAGTGTCACTCCCTATAGCCAAGCACTCAAACACATGAATCTATGGCGGCCATACATATTCAAACCACCACACTGACTCTTTAAAAACAAACAGTTTCATTTTAAACTTTATGTTATGCTCACAGATTCTCCCAGTAGCTGCAGTGCTTATAAACTAGGTGAACTGATGAATCTATGAAGTTCTATACCAATAACCTTCCAAGCTAATTTGGCAAATGTATACACACTACCTTAAGTTAATGATACCTCTGTAAAGAATACAATGTAGGGCTGGAGAGCTGGCTCAGTGGTTAAGAGCACTGGCTGCTTTTCCAGAGGTCCTGAGTTCAATTCCCAGCAACCACATGGTGGCTCACAACCATCTGTAATGGGATCCAATGCCCTCTTCTGGCCTTCAGGTGTACATGCAGAAAGAGCATTCACATACATTAAATAAATAAATAAATAAATAAATAAATAAATAAATAAATCTTTAAAAATATATATAATGTATACAATAAAGTTTCCCAGATTTAATATCTGTCGTGGATTTCCCTGTTATTTTTTGTGGGGTTTATTACTTTCACCCTTTAATAGGGTTCAAATCCACTATTTAAAAAATAACAAAGTCGGAAAAACCACTATAGTAGTAATCACTTACCCAGCTAAACACTATTTCCCATAATATATTATTCTTTCTCTTTTTTTGAGACGGTGTCTTACTGTATAGCCTATTGTGTATAGTGCTCTGATAGTACAGTCGATAGACACTGTATAGTGAGTGGTCTGAAGTTCACCATGTAGCTAAGGGTGACCCTGACCTTTCTGATCATTCGCCTGTGCCTCTCCCCAGTGCTGGCATTAGAAGTATGCACTACCATGCTCTCAAACCTAGAGCTTCAACATGCTAGGCAGGCATCCTACCTACTGAATCACACACGCGCCCCTAGTGTGTCTTCTCATGTATGAAATAAGGGTAAACCATTTCTCTCTCCATTGAGATTACCTATGAATGAAAAAGATTGCAAATCAAAAACCATCTGAAGTGTATATTTATTTGGAACATGAAAAATTTTATGTGACTTGTGTTGTGTTTTGTAAAAGAGAAGAGGCCAGGGTGTGTTTTGGTAGAGGTGCTAGGTATGGTGTGGGGGAAGGAGGTGCCTCTGCGGGCCCATGCTGAGACATCCCTTCCCCCTGAGGTACCAGCCATACAGCATGTATAATAAGGAATAAAGTTTCCTTAGGGCAAGGGGAGGGGATTTGAGAAGGGAGTAGGTAGAGAAAGGCAGAGAGAGAGGGAGAGGGAGAGAGAGGAAGAAGAAGAGAAGGAGGAATAAGAAAAGAGGAAGAAGAGAAGGATGAGGAGAGGAGGAGGAAGAGAGAGGCAGGAAGAGGAAGGGGGGAGAGGGAGAAAGGGGTCAGAGAAAGATGAGGGCAAGAAAGTAAGAGAGAGAGGAGGGGACAGACAGACACTTTTATAGTAAGTCAGGCACACCTGGCTGTTTCCAGGTACCTGTGGGGTGGGGCCTAAAAGGAATGCTAACATTCCTCCATTTTGGTTTAATTTAAACAAGAAAAAACTAGAAAGAGGTGATGGTGAAGCAGGAATAGGGCCGTAGTGACCTTTAGTTACTTCCTGCTGACTTTGGGACACTGTGTCTTAGGGAAACCTAAAAAATGGGGATGGGATGTTGGTCCAGTCTTAGGAGAGTTGCCTCTTTCCTTGATGTCCAGGGTCTGTGGAACCATCTATGGATAGGAAGGAGCAGGTCCAGTAGGAACATCTGTGTCTCTGAGAGTAGCCTGAAGCATCCATAGGTTGCTTCTCTGGAGCTATCCTGGATGTAGATTTTGAGTAAATGCCTGGAACAAGATGCTGAAACACACACACACACACACACACACACACACGCTAAAGTTAAATGCATTTGGGAGAAAGCAATTTTTCTTAGGTGTACATTTGAAGGCCTTAGGTCTTGGTGGTTGGGGTGAGGGAAGTCACAATGCCAGGGCACAGGAGAGGAGTCTCACCCTCTGGAATAGGTAGCAAGAGGGAACTTAGGCTGTTGATTGGCAGGTGTACTTGTCTGGATGGAGTCTGTTTGGTCCACAAGAGACAGATCTGAGTGGGTTTCCTGGAGCTTATAAGTTTACAAAAGAGATAAGTTTGCATGAACAGTCTTTAAGATAAGCTCAGAGAAGTCAAAAACCTTTTGTGAAGCAGAAGGAACAAGAAGGGCTTTCTTCTGCTGGGGGACTGAATATAAACTTAGTAAAATGAGAAACAATTTTAAGTTTGCATTTAAAAGACAATTAAAGGAAACTCAAAGCCTTGACTTTGTGAATATGATAGTTAATCAGAGAGTTTAGAGTGAGAAACACCTTCAAGTCCATAGTTGAGAGGCAACCAAAGGAAACTTTTGTTTGTAACTATGATAGCTAATAGTATATGTTTAGCATGAAAAACATTTTAAGTCTATACTTAAAAGACAAAAGAAACTTAAAATTTAAACTTGTGATTATAAAAGTTGCATCCTATAGTGGAATTTTTATTAGAGTTAGGCTAATTTATAAGAACTCTATTGATCAATGTTAGGACCGTAGCATAACGAGAGGAAGAAATATGAAGTATCTAGTCACTGGAAACTGAGTTTAGATAAGGAAGCAACAGAAGTTGCATCTGTGAAGGCTTACATCGGAACTTATGCATCTTTATCATGAAGTCTGTGCGTTAGGCAAACCTTTCTGTAACAAATTGCCTAATGAGCTAATGTAGTGGCTGATCACCTTGGGGCAAGGAGCTAGAGGTCTTTTTTCTAGCTGTCAGGCTACAGCTTAGCTGTTAATGTAGTCAGAAATCTGGGAAGAATAAATTATCATCTAGATGTCATGTATTAATTAAAACGACAGAGGTTAGTCAATAGATCACTACCTAAACAGTTCCCAGGCCCCTGTGGTCTCCATAGCAACTTGGGCAGAGTCAGTCTGGCCCTCAGGCCCAGAAGACAAGAAGCTTTTTTCTGTGGAGTAGGAACGTGAGACAAATGACTCGCCTTGACTTACGCAATATGAGATTTAACTCTCTGATCATCCTCCGATTGTCCACCGTGTAGGCCAAGCCCTGGCAGTGGGCAGGGCAATGGAGCGGTGTTTCTCAGTGGTTATCATGCCACAATCCAGGTAGAATCTTGTCGCTGTGCCCGTATCTTCTCTGATACCTTGGAGGGCAAATTGTCAGGATTTGAGAGTCTCTATCATACTAAGCTTAAACATTTAACATTTAGCAGATCTATGACAAGATTGAAGGCCAGTATCTATTAAACATGTCTGAGTTAGACAAGGAATGCTAACCGTTAGCTCCTCCACTTAATAGTACTACTACCAAGACCAAAACAAAACAGTTCTTTAAATTGTGCTTTGTTTTGAATTAACCCAGAGGCAGGGTGGCACGATGATTTCAGATGTACACTGTCGAACCCGGAAGACTCATTGTAATTCTGCACTTGCTTCACTGGGTTTCAGTTTTCTCATCTGCACAGCTGGATCAAGCAGCCCTGGAGTTTTTGTGTGTGCAGACTACACGTAAATAGGCAATGATGTTTCAGGCTGGCACCTACAATTATTAGATTATACATACAAGATTCTGCTGGATAAAGGAGTGGGCTTTTTGAGGCTAATTACAGATTTTTGTAATGTTAATTCCTACCCTGATTTGTTTAATTATTTTGACATTATTTGTTATTGTTTAATCTAGTCACAATTATAAACATAAACAATGCAAAAGATAGTAAAATTGAGATCCAGTATTTTTCTAGAAGTCCTGTGGATATGGAAGTATTGAGGGAGAATTAGAAAATTTGACCTTCTTTGTGTTGTATTATTATAATTATTTTCTTTAGGGGTGGTCTAAGAATTGATCACCCCAATACAAATAAAAGCTAAGAAGAAGAAAGGGTGCTTTACTGGGTGGTGTTGGCACACTCCTTTAATCCCGACACTATGGAGGCAGAGGCAGGTGGAGCTCTGAGTTCAAGGCCAGCCTGGTCTACAGAGCAAGTTTCAGGACAACTAAGGCTACACAGAGAAATTCTGTCTCAAAAAAGCTAATAAAACAAAATAAAAGAAAGAAAGAAGAAAAAAAAAAAAAGATACAGTGCCTTGGCCAGCAGAATGAAACAGATTATAAAGGCATGTGCCAGGAAAGTTTGCAACCTGGTCACATCCTGGTCACATCCTCAGGACTACATGGCAGGAGAGGACGAGTACCCACAAGCTGTCCTCTGACTACAACACTCTGGCTGTCACACAGACAGACAGACAGACAGACAGACAGACAGACAGACACACACACACACACACACACACACACACACACATCTCATATCTGTACCACATTGACTGCCTTTTATACAGACATATACACCTCACATTCATATCATATACACACACATCTCACATATACACAATAACAGCAACAACAACAACAATCAGAATAAATGCAATCCAAACATTTTAAGGAAATGTGAAAACCTGAGAAAAGTGGCGTTGCTCAACGACCATGGGTTTCCCTCTTCTCTCCACCAGGTGGGGGTGTCGAGCTTTGTGCTCTGTCTTGTTGCGCCCTTCTTCCCCTTCGCAGTGGGGAGCTAGCTAGGAAGGCAAACAGCTTATTCCCGGGTATGAAAGTTCAGCTCCTTCAGCTGCACTTTACAGCCCTGTATTTTAATCATTTGCTCCAGGTAATAAAAACAATAAATCGAGCAAGGCTCTTCCCCGAAGTTGTTTTCACTGAACTGTGGTCAGCACAGAGCCACCATCAGCAATATCCAGAAGAACAGAGCACTGTGCTAACAAATTACCATTTGGGCACTCACTTCTACCGCTCACAGAAAGCAAACATTAAAGAGTGGAAATAAACCTTTGGCAACCCAGGCAAACTGTCCTGTATCGCTTGATTGAGAAAAGTCGTTCTTATTTTCCAGGTGCAATGCCGTACTTCAAGTCGATCCCTACGCTAAATTAAGTCGCTTTAACTAAAATGGAAAAGTACGAAAAGCTTGCTAAGATTGGAGAAGGGTCTTATGGGGTCGTATTCAAGTGCAGAAACAAATCTTCCGGACAAGTAGTAGCGATCAAAAAGTTCGTGGAATCCGAAGATGATCCTGTCGTTAGGAAAATAGCACTGCGAGAAATCCGCATGCTGAAGGTAGGTCCCGCCCTGAAAGGCGGCATCTGCCTCTCAAGGTGTTGGGTGAAGCGAGCACACTAAACAACCGAGAATCTTAAAGTCCGACTTAACTCCTGCAGATCAGCCACTTTGGGAAACATTGTTGGACTTTGGTTTCTGACTTTTATCTGTATGTGTGAGTAGGGGGTTAAAACATCGAAGTATTGTCCAACCAGATTCTGATTGGGAAACATCCACTCTGTCCTGAGTGTCCTGACCCCACTATTTACCAGCTGCCTGCCCGTCTTCTGGACTCTGCCCCACACACTTTCCCAACCAAACAGCAGACCTACAGGGAGCACTTCCCTTCCCCGCAGAGAGGGGCCCCCAGTATCCTTGTAGAGGCCACACTTCCTGGCAGAGAGAGGCCCCCAGAACCCCTGGAGGTGTCAACAGGATCCACCTCCGCCTAAGTATCACCCAGCCATGTTCATGGTTTATACATTTTTTCTTTTGTTGCCATTGTTTTTTCTCTGATAGAACTCCATGTAGAAGTTGCATATGTTCTCGATGGAAATATATTCCCAGCCTAAAAATCCTTACATTTTTAAAGAGCTATCAGGCCTGGGGTATGCTTCTCCAATGTGAACATCTATGGGAACCCCTAGATCTACTGAAATGCAGACTTTGGAGGTGGAGGGATTTGGGATGGGTCCCAAAGTGTCTCATTTTTAACAAGCTCCCAGCGGTAGAGACACCTCTAACGGGTGAGCACACATCCATTATCAAGACCCTACAGTTTGAAGAGCACACAATCAACCTTCATTTTCTAAGTATCTTGTGTTATTTTTTAATGGAACTTCAGCTCGTAAATGTAAAGAACAATTACATCATTTCTACTTTTCAAATATCATATGCAGAAGTCTTCCCCATCTTTTGCTGTTTCGTTTAAAATATAATTTGATTTTTTTGTTTGTTTTTGTTTTTTGTTTGTTTGTTTGTTTGTTTTTCGAGACAGGGCTTCTCTGTGTAGCCCTGGATGTCCTGGAACTCACTCTGTAGACCAGGCTGGCCTTGAACTCAGAAATCTGCCTGCCTCTGCCTCCCAAGTGCTGGGATTAAAGGTGTGCGCCACCATCGCCTGGCATAAAATATAATTTGGTTTTTTAAAAAAAAGGTTCCATCTTAACACTTGGTCAGCAGAGGGCGCTACTGAGCCTGTCTGCTCAGGCTGTCTTTGTTGGGCTAAACTGTAGTATCTCCCTCCCTGTCTCTGGTCTTCAGATAAATCTCATACCTAGGTTTTTGCTTACAGGTTTAACTTCTGGTTTAAAACATCCCCAGTCTAAGGGTGAGCCCTAAGACACAAACTAGCCCAAGCGTCATTCCCTCTTCCGGGTGTCTGGTGATGGCTCAGAACAGTTTGCCTGCCTCTTGCTGTTGTTCCACTGCTAGCTGAGAACACATCCCTCTTTATTTTCCTCACATTCTCCTCCTATTTAACCTGGATTGGCCTCTTCCTCACACTACCTGTTACACCTTAGGCAACCACAGTGCGGTCTAAGTCAGCGTCATTTGCTAAGTAGGTGTGAATCGCTGGCCTGCCCACAGACAGTTTGGCCAGGTTGCAGTGTCTGTCAACCCCCTGTTCACCTAGCAGGGAAACCGTCCAGCTTCCAAACCATGGTTTTGCTAGAGCACAAAACAGTGGGTCTCTTGTGAAAACACCCCTGTTGCCCTTTGACCTTCGGCCCTTTCAGCCAGTGGCACATACAGAATGCAGATTGACCTGGGGCTGTGGACACATTCCCCATTTAGAATAGATTCTCATTTCCCCAACTATTGAGCAGCAGTTGTCAAGGTGAATTTTGATGTTGTTGTTGTCGTTGTGTGTTGGAAAATTAATCTGTCTGCTACATATACAACAAGGGAAAGGGGTTACGGCGTGGTCATATGTCCTGGCTTATAGGTTTTGCCATAGCTCCCTGTGTAGCTAATACCCTACCACTTTTGGAAGTGAGCTAGTGTGTACACTAAATTATTTGGCCTCTCTTGGCAGAGGCAGAGTAGCCATATGTGGACTCTTGGCTACAGTTATTCTGGTTTCTACCTGTTAACATTGACTTCTATACTAAGATTTTTATAGTCACTCTAGGGAGAGATTATCTAAATTCATCAGCAATTTAATTCTGGTTTACAGTATTGAACAAGGGGCTGGAGAGATGACACAGCAGCTAAGAGCACTTACTGTTCTTGCAGAGGACCTGGGTTTAATTCCACAACCACCTATAACTCTAATTTCAGGTGATATGATGCTTTCTGGCCTCTCTGGGCACCAGACATAGCAGTAGTGCACATACATACTTACATACATACATACATACATGCAAAACATTCATTCATATAAAAATATTTTCTAAAAATACATGTATATGATATTATATTGCACAGAAAAACAAAAAAGAAGGAAGAGAACATAAAAGACAGCTCTCTGAACCATTTCTATGTGGCCATAGAATGCCACAAAACATCTGTACATCAGAGCGAGCAGCAGAAGCAACCAGAGGACAGAACTCAATGAAAAGCATCTCTAAATGCATGAACCTGGGAGACTCCTAAGATAAGAAGTGTAACAGAAACTTATGACAAGAGCAGACAGTAGAAACCAGACTGCATTTAAATCCAGCCAACACTGGCCTAAGTCCATGGTGAGGGGGACTGGAGAGATGGGCTTAGATTAAGAACACGTACTGCTCTTGCAGACCACGGAGTTTTCTTTTCAGCACCCACATCAGGTGGCACACGACTGCTGTAACTCCAGCTCCTGGGAATCTGGTGCCCTCTTCTGGACTCTGTAGCCACTCACATGTGTGTGCATATACACACACAACGCACTGCCGGGCAGTGGTGGCACACAACTTCAATCCCAGCATTTGGGAGGCAGAGACAGGCGGATTTCTGAGTTCGAGGCCAGCCTGGTCTACAGAGTGAGTTCCAGGACAGCCAAGGCTACACAGAGAAACCTTGTCTCAAAAAACAAAAACAAACAAACAAAAACAAACAAAAAACCCCCACATACAACACACAATTAAAAATAAACCTTTTTTTAGTCCACGATAATGTGTAAGGTATGTAAACACTGATTATTTTATAGTCTTTTGCACAATAATTCAGTTCTCTAACGCGCGCCTCCCGTGTCGCCCCACGCCCGTGGACGAAAAACACGAGAGACAGTATTCAGGTAGTTACTGCAAACGAGGACTTTACTCTGTGACACACACGTGGAAAACTCGGAAGGATGCGGGAAGAAGTGGAAGGGCTGAGACGCGGAAAGGGCCTAGCTTAAAATACACCCTAGAGTGACGAATTCACTTCTGATTGGCTGTTCGCTCACCACCCAATATTACGCCTCGGGATTGGCAGTGACTTTGGCAGGTTCTCTGCCTTTGCATCTGCGCAGTTAATTGTTTACTGCTGGGAAAACACGAGGCCAGCGCCATCTTGGAAATGCAAACGTATAACCACTGCTAACAGCGGCTTCCTACATAATTCTTTGTTTATGTTGTATATTGTGTGTTCATGGTTTTGTACACTGCGCAGTGCCTTCACATTAGTGCGTTGCTTGCACTTGGCCCTCACGAGGGGGATTTAGACAGTTTAGCTACTATCATTACTGATTTGTTACAGATCTTAAATTCATTCAACACTGAAGCTGATGGCTCAAAGAACAATCAATTGATCTTAAACTGTAACAAAATTCTGTGTGAGAGGCTGGAGAAATTGCTCAACCAGTAAAGTACCTGCTGTACAAGCATGAGGGCCCCAGCTCGGATCCCCAGTACCCATGTCAAATACTGTGCTCAATGGCATGTGTCTGTAAACCCCCCACCCCTACCCCTGTCTGGAAGACAGAGATAGGAGGATAACTAGGGCGTGCTGGACTGCCAGTCTCGCTGAGTTGGTAGGCACCATATCTCAGCCTCAAAGATAAAAGGGAGAGGGGAGACAAGATGGCTTAGCAGGTAGATGCTTGCAGCCAAGTCTGACAACCTGAGTTCAGTCCCTGGGACTTAAGTGATAGAAGGAACCAGTCCCCACAAGTTGTCCTCTGACCTCCACACATGTGACATTGTACATCCATGGGTATGCAGATGCCCATGCACTCAGACACACATATTAATTAGTAATAAAATGTTAAAGGGAAGTGTTGTAGTAATTATTTAAAAACGGCCTCCAGTCAAGCTGACTATCTAAGGGGGCGGTGTCTCTGCCTAGCTCAGCCACGTGCGCACCGCAGCTAGAAACAGCCAGCCACTAGACGCCATTGTGGGAGATGGCTCTGCCAGTCTTCCACACTGTCTCTGCAAGGCTGGGCATTGCCCAGACTATCCTGCCAACCACACGGGCTCAGTACAGATGAGACTCTAATTCTTAGATTATCCAAAGGCTTATATATTTAGTAATGATCAATAACAAGATACCCTTACAATCAGTGGTGTAACCCAATGCCCAACCTAGATATACCAACCACCTTTGACTGCTACAGACAAGAGAACATCAGCCTCCATGGTTCCCCTCTCTCATTCTCTCCCTCTTAGCTCCTCCTCTTGCCCTCCTTTACTCCTCCTCTTCCTCTCCTTACTCCTCCCACCTTAGCTCCTCCTACAGGGAAGAACAATTAAGAACACCTGATGTTGACCTCTAAGCTCCATATGCACACACACACACATACACCAACACACAATAAAAGAAAAAAAACCTTCTGCCCAGATATAGAATGATTAAGGGGCCTTGTCCTCTTGACATCAAGGCAGATCTGGGGCAGCTGTGGGTGAAAACCCATCTCTAACCAGTGCATTTCAATTCTTTTACAGCAGTTGAAACACCCGAACCTTGTGAATCTCATCGAGGTGTTCAGAAGAAAGAGAAAGATGCATTTGGTTTTTGAGTACTGTGATCACACACTGTTAAACGAACTGGAGAGAAACCCAAATGGGTAGGTGATATGGAACCTGGAATTCTGTGGCCGGTTCTCTTCCATTCTATGTGTAGCCCCAAAGAGCACCCAGCCCGAGTCTCCCAGTCTCCTGCCCCACCCCTAACCCTACCCCATCCCCAGTTACTCTGATGCTTTCTTGGCTACCACCTTCCAGCTTCAGGTATGATGTGCTCAAAGGGTGATGGCTGTTAACCCAAAGTGTAAGCAGAAGAATAAATAGGCAGCAAATATAAGCCCCAGTGTAGCTTGAGGGGAGAGCATTCACAGGGTCATCTGACCTCAAGGAGTGACCATAATTCCATGTGAGGAAATCCAATCATATGGCCTACCAGTGAGTCAAAGTATAAAAGCACCTGTTGGGGCTGGAGTGGCAGTTCTCTGGTTAAGAACAGCAGGTGCTGCTCTTGCAGGGGACCCAGGTTTGGTTCCCAGTACCCACGTGGTGGCTCACAGCCATCTGGAACTCCAGTTCCAGGGGATCTGATATCCTTTGCTGGCCTTCCTGCACAAGTTGCATACATACATGTACGTAAACAGTCAAACACAATAAATAATAGTTAAATAACTTTAAAAATGACTAAAGTGATTAAAAGATTTTACTGAAATGAGCACAATTTATGCCTACTATAAATGCCTACTATAAAAGTATGAACATGTTGTCTCATCAATTTTTTTTTTTTGTAGCACAAAACTCTAATTAGAAAAATAGGATATTTGTGGTGGTTTGTATATGCTCAGCCCAGGGAGTGGCAGGATTAGAAGATATGGCCTTGTTGGAGTAGGTGTGTCACTGTGGGTGTGGGCTTTAAGACCCTCATCCTAGCTGCCTGGAAGTGAGTATTCTGCTAGCAGCCTTCAGGTAAAGATGTAGAACTCTCAGCTCCTCCTGCACCATGCCTGCCTGGATGCTGCCATGCTCCCACCTTGATGATAATGGACTGAAAAGCTGAACCTGTAAACCAGCCCCAATTAAATGTTGTCCTTTATAAGACTTGCCTTGATCTTGGTGTCTGTTCCCAGCAGTAAAACCCTAACTAAGACAATATTTTTTTAAACTTGAAAAAGTTAGAGCCAAGAAATTTTTTTAAAGAAGGAAAGGAAACAGGGTCAACAATGTTTAAATCATAGAAGTTTTGCCGGGCGGTGGTGGTGAACGCCTTTAATCCCAGCACTTGGGAGGCAGAGGCAGGTGGATTTCTGAGTTCAAGGCCAGCCTGGTCTACAGAGTGAGTGCCAGGACAGCCAGAGCCACACAGAGAAACCCTGTCTCGAAAAAACCAAAAAAAAAAAAAAAAAAAAAAATCATACAAGTTTTGGCGATTGTTTTTATAAAAAATAAAGCCATGAATAAAACTGAAAAAAGAATGTCAATAAACTATTAATAATTCAATAAGTTAATAATTTTTCAAATTGGGTAAGATGGGTGCTGTGGTTTACCAGAGGCTGAGACAGGATGATTGCAAGTTGGAGATTAACCTGAGCAACTTTGTCAAGACCCTGCCTCAAATATTTTCAAAAGGGTTAGGGATATAGCTCGATGGTACAGAGCTTGCCTGGCATGTATAAGGCACAGGGGTTCCATCTGAAGCCCACCCCAAATAAAACAGGTATGCAGGCCTCCTCCACCTACAGAGGGTGTAACTAGATAGGTCATTTGGCAACGAGGATGAATATTTTTAAAGCTGTTGTCAACAGTAGAGTCAGCAAATCCCTGATGGCCAGCTACTCTAGCTAAATCAGTGAGTTCGAGGTTTAATGAGAGACCCTGTCTCAAAATAATAATAAATTTGGAGAGATGACTCCGCTAGTTAGAGCATGGACAACTCTTGCAGATCTGAGTTTGATTCCCAGGTACACACATCAGATGGCTCATCACTGACTGACAGCAGTTCCAGGGAATCTGACACCTGTAGCCTCCAAGAGTACCCACACTTGAATTCACACATATACAGGCATGCACACATGAAAAATTAAATGTTATTTTGTTAAAATTTAAATATAGAAGATTGAAAATATATCATTAGAAATAATAATTAGGCCAGGCAGTGGTGGTGCACGCCTTTAATCCCAGCACTTGGGAGGCAGAGGCAGGCGGATTTCTGAGTTCGAGGCCAGCCTGGTCTACAGAGTGAGTTCCAGGACAGCCAGGGCTACACACACAGAAAAACCCTGTCTCGAAAAAAACTAAATAAATAAATAAATAATAATTAGATGGCTAGAAGAAGATCCGAAGAAACCAATCTCTGGCATTCAACACACACATGTACACACCTATGCATGCACATACACATGCGTCTCTCTCACACATGCACACGTGTGCATGTATATACACACACTGGAGCGCACACACATGTATGTACATACTCAAACACCTATATATGCATTTCTCTCTCTCTCTCTCTCTCTCTCTCTCCATCACGCACACGAACACACACACACATGTGAATCTGTAAAGATAGTGTCATCTTCAGGTGACTAAAACTGCAGTTCCTAAGCTGGGTAGCTGAAGTCACCTGGACATTAGCTTCAAGCTTTTCACTACTGCTTTTAATATTTGTCTTTATGCTCAACTAAAGTATAATACTTAAACACCAAGTATCCACCGACTTCTGCAGGGAGCTGTATTTCACTCCATAATGCTTTGAAAACTGCTGCCTGCAGCAGAGTGGCGGAGTGCTCTCCAGTCTGGACCTGGCGTGTCTGTCTACACCCTCTACAGTTCCGCTCCTCCATAAAATCAGTGTGACTCAACCCTAGTGCATGTCATCCTCCCAGCAGTGGACTCTGCCTCCTTGGCATCTGAGCTAAGTGGACAGAACCATGATGTCCCAGTAAGAAAGCTTTGCATAGCCTACTAACAACCGATACCCCTATTGAGTTAGCCCTGCTTGCTTTCTCATTAACAGCATCAGCGGTCAGGGTTCTGAAACATTTCTGACTCCTCATACCCTCCTTGTTTCCCAGGTTCCCTCACCTGGCGTCTCCAGGTGCCTACCCAGGATCCTATGTGTGTTGATATCGCTGCCTAGTGCCTGTGCCCATTCCCTGAAGCCTGAAGCCACCACTCCCCCACCACACCCACCATCTATGTTGTCTGGGTTGCTCTGTCCGCTTCCTAATTCATTTTTCCACATTTACTTCCCAGCAATGTGTCACTTCTTGTTTGATTCTTTCAGTGGCTTTGACTTTAGAGCAAGGTTCTGGAAAGTTTTGGGGGACTCTACCTTGCTTCTGCTTAGTATTTCCCCCACACTCCTAGTTCTTTCTCACCCCAGAGCATCTTCTACCTTTGGGTCCTCTAGTCACTGTGCCTGGGATGTGATTATGTCTACTGGTTTCATCTGACCTCAGACCTTCATCTCCTGAACACAAGTGGATGCTAGGCTGAAGTATTTGGGTGGTAGCATTCTCAGTGAATTGAGGGTATTATTCCATTTCACAAAGGAGAAAATGGAAGCTTCCATAACTTTCTGCGGTTATAAAAGTAGAAAGTACATAGTGGGGTTTGAAGTTGAATACTCTGCCTTTCAGTGCCCAACATGACTATGGTCACCCTTCCACTTTATAAAAAAAGAAAAGCTGTCACCTCAGGTTTGGGTAAGAAAGGGTGGGCATAGACAAGATTATAACAAAATTCAGTACAGGAAGTAGGAATGGCTATTTCATATGGAAAAGAATTTACACTGAGAATTAGGTGTCTCATAATATTATTAATTAAGAGTGGAATTAAAGGTTGCCACCAGGTACCAGACTGTCAAGGGCACGATACTATAGTCAGGCCCTAAGATAAGGAACTGCTCTGAGAAAAATACACGCCCCCCACACACACACATCCATTGTTCTGAATAGAGCAGCCTCATATGCCAGCACCTTGTTCCCAGGGCTGACAACCTGAGTTCAAGGCCAGGAATTCCCATTATGGAAGCAGAAGGCTAATTCCCTCAAGTTGTCTCCATGCTACTGACATATGCACACATCTACCCAAAATGAGCAGATTAAACTGTCATTTAAAATTTAAATATACAAATTAAACCTTTGGGTCTCTAGTTTCTGAAAACAAGAGTCCTGCATACATCAGCAGAATTGAAATGATGAACAACACACCAAGAAAGAGATCCGCAGGGTCTGTAAGAGAGCAGGCCACACTGAGCGTGTAACTGCTAAAAGACAGTAGCCCAGCACTGGCTACCTGATTTAAACATAGCAGCCACAAAGAAAAAAAGTCCAAGTAGGAGGGGCACACGTCAGAAAGAAGTGGGAGGGTGGTGAGGATGATCAGGGACCCGGTTATCTAAGTGATTCGATGTGTGTGTATACACATGTGTGTATGTATATATGTGAAATTGTACATGAAAAATAAATTATAAAAACAAAACAGTTGCAAATGAAAAGAAAAAAAGGAAGAAGAAGGAGGAAGGAAGGAAGAAGAAAGAAAAAGAAAGAAAGAAAGAAAGAAAGAAAGAAAGAAAGAAAGAAAGAAAGAAAGAGGAAAGACAAATCCAAAAATGACAAATCCAAAAATGGAGGCTAGGGACTGACTTAGCAGTTAAGCACTTGACATACGAGCATGTGGATCCCCAGAACCCCAGGTAAATACACAACCCACCTGTGACTCCAGCATCAAAAGGCAGAGATGGGATCTCCAAAGCAAGCTGGCTAGCAAGACTCGCCATACCAAAGAATCTTGATTTGATTGTCAGACTGTCTCGAGATAAAAAACAATCAAAGATGATTCCTGACACTATCCTTGAGCCACCTTATGCATGTACACCCTTGTATGCACACAAACAAAACCACACATGCACACCCTATAAAAAATGAATAAGGAGGGCTGGAGAGATGGCTCAGCAGTGAAGAGCACTGACTGCTCTTCCAGAGGTCCTGAGTTCAATTCCCAGCAACCACATGGTGGCTCACAACCATCTGTAATGGGGTCTGATGCCCTCTTCTGGAGTGTCTGAAAACAGCAACAGGGTACTCACATAAATAAAAATGAATCAATCAAAAATTATTTTAAAATGAATAAGGAAAAGGGGGGAATAAAAAGATGAAATGGAAATACACAAAGGAGGAAGTGTAGGGCTCAATGATCACATGAATATCAATTTAATTTGAGGCAGTCCCATGCAGCCTAGGATAGCCTCAGTCTTGCTATGTAACTGAGAATAACCTTCAGTTTCGGAGGTAGAGGGAGGAGGATCAGCTCCCCTGTTCCCCAGTAAAAATAAGAACCAGCCAATAACTTGCCGATACTCTGCACTCGGAAGGCTGGTTCTGCCAGGGACCAGCTCATAGCCTCGCATTCTGACACGACTTTTATTCTCTCTGGGCTCTTCGTTGAGCGTTGAACCCTCCTCCCTTGTGCAAGCTATGTGGCCTTTACACAGCAGCACAGCGCCTGCTCTGGTGTTTCCCACCAGGCATGTAGCTGGTGCACAAACATACAAGCAGGCAGAACCATACAGATGGCTTCAGAACTATCCCACTCCCTTCCACTGTGCCCTTTGCTCCCCCTGCCCCCGCCCCGCTCCCAGCCCTTGCTCCCCCTGCCCCCGCCCCGCTCCCAGCCCTTTGCTCCCCCTGCCCCCGCCCCGCTCCCAGCCCTTGCTCCCCCTGCCCCCGCCCCGCTCCCAGCCCTTGCTCCTGGGACCCCCGTCACAGGAGTTTTTTCATTTCTGTTTTTGACCTTTCTCTCCAGAGTTTCTGACGGGGTGATTAAAAGTGTGCTGTGGCAAACCCTTCAAGCCCTGAACTTCTGCCACAAACATAACGTGAGTAACGTTTTCTAATGCTGGAAGCTCTCTGTACCGACTCTTCTGATGGAGAGAAAGAAAGACCCTGAGGACTAAGATCAAAGCAAGGGCCATAGGAGGAAGGCAGTTCCATCACTAACAGCTCGTCCCCTGGTTCCATGAGAACCAAGTTATGATGGCTTGTGAATCCAAAAGTGTATGGACTTAATGTTTTCCTCCACCACAGAATTGATTCCTAGCATTGTTTAAATTGGGTTAAAATAATTTTATATATTGTAGCCGGACGCATCATGGCACGTTTGGTTTTCTTCTTACCATAGGACTTCTGGGCACACACTAGCATATGTGCATATATGCACAGTACGTGTGTGTGTGTGTGTGTGTGTGTGTGTGTGTGTGTGTTTTGTTGAGTTGAGGGTACAAGCATGCACATGCGTGTGAGAGTTGGCTTCCTGAGGGTACATGCCTTGAGTGCATGGGAGTGTGCATGTGTGCGCACTTGCCTGTGTTGTGTTGGTTTGGAGGTCACACGCATGCATGTGTATACACGAGTGCAAGTGGTTGGTTGGGGCTCATGCATGTGTGTACGTGGGTGCATGTGATTGGTTGGGAAATGCGCATGGGTGTGCGGTTGCTTAGGGTCACATGCATGCATAAACATTGTGTGTGGTCGCTTGGGGCTCATGCATGTTCATATGTGCAATGGGGAGGCACACGCCACAGTGTGCATGTGAAAGACCAGAAAACAACTTTGAGGAGCTGATTCTCTCCCTCACCTTCACATGGGTTCCAAGGATAAGCCAGACTTGTGGAATGAGCTCCTTTACCTGCTGAGCAAATAAGAACAAGAATTCCTAGGCAAACTTAACAACCCCAAGATGAAAATCTCTTCTCAATGTCTCAATATGCTGGTTTCCTTATGCCCCTTGGTTATCATGTCAGTGTCGCTGGGGTTTGCCCTTTTGCTTCCAGCTTTTCTTTTTCTTTTCTTTTTTTTTTTTTTTTTTTTTTTTTTTTTTTTTTTTTTTTGGTTTTTTGAGACAGGGTTTCTCTGTATCCTGGCTGTCCTGGAACTCACTCTGTAGACCAGGCTGGCCTCGAACTCAGAAATCTGCCTGTCTCTGCCTCCCAAGTGCTGGGATTAAAGGCGTGAACCACCACTGCCTGGCTGCTTCCACCACTACTGCTTGCTTTTCAAACCTGCAACATTCAACTTGAATTGTGGTTCATGAATGGCGTGGTTCTTGGTAAAGGCACATGGACTCTCCTCTTGTTTCTGTTTCTTCATCTTCTACTGAAGTTCAAACAGGCACAGTGAAAAGTGAACAAACGTACTATATTGTGTTTCCCTCTTCAAAAGATCCAGACAGACGCAGTTTCTATGTATAACAATGATAGTTTTGGGTTTTTTTATTGGTTTGGTTTGGTTTTGGTTTCTGAGTCAGGGTTTCTCTGTGTAGCCCTGTCTGTCCTGGAACTCAATCTGTAGATCAATCAGGCTGGTTTCTAACGCACAGAGGTCCTCCTGCCTCTGCCTCTCGAGTGCTGGGATTAAAGGCATGTACCAACACTGTCCAGCTAACAATTATAGTTTTAATCTCTTTGATAATATACTGACATTTAGATAAAGTTTTTCTTTTACTTGACAAGATTCATACATGAAAATTGACAATTTAAATTTTTCCAGAAAAATGAAGGCGATATTTATCTGCTTTTCTTTCTTTCTTTCTTTCTTTCTTTCTTTCTTTCTTTCTTTCTTTCTTTTTTGTTTGTTTTTCAAGACAGGGTTTCTCTGTGTAGCCCTGGCTGTTCTGGAACTCACTCTGTAGACCAGGCTGGCCTCGAACTCAGAAATCCACCTGCCTCTGCCTCCCAAGTGCTGAGATTAAAGGCGTGCGCCACCACTACCTGACCTATTTGTTTTTCAATTGCAAACCGTGTATCTAACATTTAGACTAATAGGTACTGTTGATTCTTTGTCATTTTGATGGCTCAGATAATTGATCAAATATTATCTTACAGTGCATTCATCGGGATGTAAAACCTGAGAACATTCTAATAACCAAGCAAGGAATGATAAAGATTTGTGATTTTGGATTTGCACGAATTCTAAGTAAGTATAATCCTGTTTTACATTCTACCAATCTATAGAAATTGGTATCATTCATAGTCTTACTTAACCTAATGGATGGACACTAAGGTCTTTTTATTCAATGAAGGGGAAAACCTCATTTTACCCTTTTAGAGTCAGCTGACAATTCAGCTAGAATTTATTAGATGATATCTTTGCGAGCTTGGCCCCACAGGAGTGGAAGGGAGTCCTACGCTGCATTTCTGCTCTATAGGCACTTATAACCTAAAGTAAACGAGCTGAATGAATAAAGCAAGATGGTTGGCCATGAGGCACTAAACCAGATGGCTCCCTGGAGGGAGACAGCAACATGGGCTTGAGTGGCTGGAAAAACTCCACAGAGCTAGTGATGCTGTAAGAGTCAGCTGGAAATTACAGAGCCTCCCGGATTCGGAGGCAGTACTAAGGAAAAGCATATCAGCCCAGGCAGTGAGGGCCGGAGGGAGCAGGAGAGAACTAGTTCTAGAGAGAACTCCTGGCAGCACGCACTTTACTGTGACAGTGAGGATCCTTAGTGCTCCAGTGGTACCCAAAGGCGACCTGAAGCAAAACTGGCCAAGAGTTTCTGAGGCTGCTGTGCTCTGTGGTGCAAAGCAGTAGGACCCAAATGATACGCAGGTCCTGTCCTGCGGCTGAAAAGAGAAACTGACAAACTGAGACACTCCTAAGCCAGGAACTATGTAATAACTGCCTTCATCTCATGGAGTAAAAGATCCTGGTTAGAAATGATGGTCACAGATTTGTCAGGGACACTAGGAAATGTTCAAAGCCTAAAGAGATAGCTCAGGGTAGAGCACTTGTCTGGCTACATAGGGAGTTTGAGCTAGCCTGGGCTACACAAGTCTGAGGTCCAGAATTCCAATTCCCAGAAGCCATGTGAAAGCTGGATGCATAGCACGAATCTGTAACCTTGGTGTTCCTGGGACGAGACGAGAAACTGAAATAGGAACTCCAGAAACTCGCAGGCACGTAGCCTCAAGGACGCAGCAGAAAACCAGAGACTGCCTTGAACAAGGAAGGTGAAGGCCTGATGCCGGAGGTTGTCCCCCTGACCTACACGCTTGTGCATACACGTGCAGTATACACATACTCACATGCACATACCAAATTTAAAAAGAAAATGTTCAAGACATCATAGGCAAAAAAAAAAAAAAAAAGCTAGCTAAAATTAGACAGGCAACGTGAGTGAAATTGCACAGGAAACACATAGCGAAAAGGGCTGGGGCTCGGTTGGCAGAGTGCTTGCTTAGTGTGCTGGAAGCCCTGCACAAACCAGGCATGGAGGAACATAGCTGTAATCCAAGCACTTTAGGAGGTAGAGATGGGAGGATCGGAAGCTCAAGGTCATTGGTTAACCTTGACTAAATAGGGAGTTTGAGCCAGCCTGAGCTACACAAGATCTTGTCTCAAAAAAAAAGCTTATATAATTTTATGAAAGAGCCGCAGATAGTCAAGGCTGTTCTCTGTTCTGCATGTGGGGACTATTGATTGATGAGCTGCAGCCCTTGGATTCTGAGCTGTCTTCCGTGGTGGTCAGATTGCTATCTGGGTGTCCCTTACTAAGAGGAACTGTCACCCAGGTATAATAATGTACACCTGTATGTCCCGCTGTGTACAGATGAAGCAGCGGGATCCAGACTTCAAGGCCAGCATTAGCTACAAAACTGAATCTTGTCTCAAGCTGTAGTCCTGAGCTCAGGAGGTGAGGCAGGCAGAGTTCTATGAGTTTGAGGCCAGTCAGGGCTACATAGTGAGACCCTGTCTCAAACACACAAAACAAAACACATAACTGCCTGGCATGGTGGCACATACCTTTAATCCCAGCACTCGAGGGACAGGGACAGGCAGATCTCTGTGAGTTAGAGGCTACTCTGATCTATTTAGAGAGTTCCAGGACAGACAGGGCTATATGAAGAAACCTTGTTTCAAAAAGGAAAAAAGAAACATATTTATTCAGAGTGTGTGCATCCCACAGAGCACCTGTAGAGCTTAGGGACCTGACATAGTGAGTTCTTTATTACTACCGTGTACTTACCAAGGAAAGAATTCAGGTGGTCAAGGTTGGCAGCAAGCACCTTTACCCACTGAGCCATCTCACTGGCCCAGACCTATTTGTTTAAAAACAGAGTGGTACCCATTTCCAGTTCCTGCAGGCCACTATTTTACCAATTTTCTCCCATGTGACTCTTACCATTGAAAGGCCTATTGGGATTGTCCATAAATTTCCCTCTAGCCTCAGAAGAGAAAAACTGGGAGTCCAAGACCTCCAGCTCATGTAATATGGTGGATTGGGTTCCACCTACCTGATCATGGGCAGTGCAACCCTCAGGGCAATAAGACATGTCTAACCAGAGAGATTTCCCTAGCTCTCCATAGTCTGTCCATCAGACAGGCATGACTCATAGTCCAAGGAGTCAAACTGAGTTGTCACAATAGTCACAAAAGATGAACATAGAGAGTCATCGGGTGCAACCATCTAGGATGGCAGTGGTCTCTATGGCTGCCAGAGTGAACAGCCACAACCCATGGGGCTTAAAGCAGCAGAATGTGATCTCTCTTGGTCCTGGAGGTTCCTTCCTGCACCTTAGGCTGTCCTGTCTTCCACCTGGCAGCCACACCCTTCAGCATCTGCTCTAACTTACTGTTGTCCGGCTACCTCTGTGTCCCTGTGAGGCCACCTTGTAAACATACCAGCCCTGGGACTGGGGATTCAGCTCAAATGGTTAAGTGTTTGCTGTACAATCATGAGGACCTGAGTTCAATCCCCAGAACCCACATTTAAAAAATAAAAATCTAGATATTATGTTGTACGCTTACTTATAATCTTGGCTCTGTGGAGACAGAGACAAGCAGATCCCTGGCTGTGCTGGTCAGATAGCTTAGGCAGATTGGGAAATTCCAGGTAACAGTGAGAGTCTCAGTCTCAAATCAAGGTAAGGGTTAGGGATGTGGCTCAGATGCTGACATGTCTACCTAGCACACATGAAGTGCTACATAAGCCAGGGGTGCAGCTCCCCTCTAATCTCGAGGCTTGGAAGGTAGAGGGATGGGTATCAGGAGTTCAAGGACAACATGGATGCTTGAAGCCTGTCTTAAAACAACAACAAAACAAAAGGGACAGTGGCCTGAGGAATGACACCTGAGGCTGATCTTTGGCTACACACACTCATGCACGTATACACTCCCTCCCCCACCCTCCATGGGCTCCTACCAGTCTCTGGATTCAGGGTCCAGTTGACTTCACTGTGGCCTCACTGTAACTCAATAACACCTGTAAAGACCCCATTTCCAAACAAGGTCAGATTCACAGGTACCAGAAACTTCAAAACCTATGTTTTTTGGAGTTAACACAGTTTAGCTGACCACAAGCACTGTGCTCATGAAAAATGGAATCAAGTGGGGCTGGAGAGATGGCTCAGAGGTTAAGAGCCCTTGCTGTTCTTCCAATGGGCCAGGGTTCGATTCCCAGCACCTACATAGCAGTTCACAACTGTCTGAAATTACAGTTATAGGAGATCCGACACCCTCACACAGACATACATGCAGGCAGAGCATCAGTATACATAAGATCGTTTAAAATGTGTTTTAAAAAAAAAATAGAAACACTAGCTTAAACATAACAGAAATCCTCACACCTCACACCTGCCTGGGACAATTCTTTCACATTCTCCAGCTCAGTGGGGCCTTGGTTCAGTGAGTATCTTACTCAAGTGTCTGGAGGACAGCTGCCTCTGACTGAGCTGCTGCTCCAGGGAGTGGTCAGAGGTGCTGGGGCCGTGGGATGATGATGCTCAGCTGTCTGATGCTCTCCTTCACAGTTCCAGGAGATGCCTACACGGACTATGTTGCTACCAGGTGGTACCGAGCCCCTGAACTTCTTGTGGGAGACACAAAGTACGGTTCCTCTGTGGACATATGGGCTGTTGGCTGTGTTTTTGCAGAGCTCCTAACGGGTCAGCCACTCTGGCCAGGAAAATCAGATGTGGACCAACTTTATCTGATCATCAGGACACTGGGTATGGGTTACGCTTTGTGGCTTTCGTGTTCAATGTAGCACCTGCATGGCAGATACTGGAACAAACGCAAGAAGCTCACTGTTTCTCTAAGGCTCTGTGGGGAAGTCCTCTGGGCTGTCTGTTGTAGCAGAAGCCCAATCCTGTCTGAACACACAATGTCAGCAATGAGTCTACAAAGGCCTTGCCAAGAAAATCCACTAAGTCTGATCTAAATGGCAGCCAACATTTAAAGGGATATTAACACAATTCACTTGTATATTACTTTAAACATTATGAATTCTCAGTTTAAAGAAAAAAAAATCCTTGTAGTCTTGAGAGATGGCTCAGGGGTTAGAGCATAGATTGCTCTTGCAGAGAAGCAGTTTGGTTCCCAGCACCTGATTCAGGTGGCTCATAACTGCCTGTAACTCCAGTTCCAGGGGATTCAACGCCTCTGGCCCTGTACTCATGTGTGTAACCATCCACCCCCAACATACACATAAGTTAACTAGAATAACTCCCTTTCCCCAAACTAACCTTTTATTATTTTCTTAATATGTTTTTAATTGAAATAGAATTATATCACATTTTTCCTCCCTTTCCTCCTTTCAGCTTCAGCTATTTTCTTCCTTCCAACTCCTCACGTGCCCTCCCCCACTCTCAAGTTGATAGCTTATTTTTCTTTGACTATTACTGTTATATACGTGCACATATACGTATATGTGTGTGCTGGCTGGTTCTGTGTCAACTTGACATAAGCTAGTGTCATCAGAGAGGAAGGAGCTTCAGTTGAGGGAATGCCTCCATGAGATCCAGCTGTAAGGCATTCTCTCAATTAGTGATCAATGGGGGAAGGGCCCAGCCCATGGTAGGTAGTACCATCTCTGGGTTCTTTAAGAAAGCAGGCCGAGTAAGCAGCACCCTTCCATGGCCTCTGCATCTGCTCCTGCCTCCAGGTTCCTGCCCTGCTTGAGTTCCTGTCCTGACTTCCTTCAATGAGGAACAACAATGTGGAAGTGTGAGCCAAATGAACCCTTTCCTCCCCAACTTGCTTGTTTTGGTCACGGTGCTTCCGCATAACAGAAACCCTAACTAAGACCATGCGTATTACACATGCACACGCACACGCACACGTGCACGCGCACCCCTGACGAGGCCGACTCTCCTTCTCCCAGCAGCCATCAGTACCCCGTTGTTCTTTGGTAGGAGTCAGACCCCAGGGAACTTCCTCCTTCCTCAGTAGCATGGCTGGTGCTGCTGCTGTTTGTTTAAGCAGCCATTTCTAGAAGAGACTGTTTGCAGCAGACTTCCTGGTATTCTGGCTCTTACAGTCTTTCCACACCCTCTCCTGGATGTAACTTGAATCATAGATGTAGAAGCTGTGATGTAGATGTATCCGTTGTGGGGGGCTCCCCATGATCGGCAGAGCTCAGTATGATCCGGTTATGGTTGTCTGTGATGGTCTCCATTTGCCATAAGAGAGGCCTCTTTGATGAAGGGTGGTAGCTGTACTTGCCTGTGGGTGTAAGTGCAAGATTTGAGTGTGGTAAAGAATTATTGCTGCTCTATAAAAGTGGCTGCAGTAATTCTATCTAAGGTCATGACCTCATTTGGCCAGGGAAGCCGGTTAGGTTTCTAGTACCCTTCCACTGACTAATGGGCCTTCAGTCCAGTCAGACAACTGTTGCTTGCCTCCGACCCATGAGTGCCACTTATTGCACCTTTCTGCATCTCTTGCCATGTTGATAATTGTCCTGGTTCACAGATGTTGCAGCTGTTTAATTGCTTCCCTTCTTTGGCAGCTCTCACTGTATTTTATATAAGTAAAAAAAAAATATTAAAATCATTTTTAAAAACTGTTAAGGATGTTACATTTTATTTAAAGATTTGCTTTATTTTGGCCAGGTATGGTGACACATGTCTTTAATCTCAGCACTGGGGAGACAGAAGCAGGAGAATCTCTGTGAAGTAGAGGCCAGCCTGGTCTCCATAGTGAGCTTCAGGCTAGACAAGGCCATGTATAAAGACACTAGCTCAAAAAATAATCACCATTAACAACAACACAAGATTTGTTTTAGTGTGTGTTTGTGTGTGTGTGTGTGTGTGTGTGAGTGTGTGTGTGTGTGAGTGTGTGTGTGTGAGTGTGTGTGTGTGTGAGTGTGAGTGTGTGTGTGTGTGTGTGTGTGAGTGTGTGTGTGAGTGTGTGTGTGTGTGTGTGTGTGTGTGTGTGTGTGTGTGTGTGTGTTTGTGTGTGTATGAGATTCTGGAAGCAAGCCCTCTTCCACTGAGCTCTCCACTAGCCCACTTGGAACCTTGTTTCATGAGCTTTGGTCACTGTGTTATCCTTGACAGTCAGAAGTTAAATCTTCTGTGTCTGGAAGGGGATAGCCCATGTAGACCACAGACCCACTCTAGGAGCCTGCAAGTAAACCCATTGGCCCCCCTGTGGATGAACACCAGAATCTTTCCATCTTTCCTGAAACTGCTCTGGAGTTCCACCTGCTGGTCGGTTCTCTGCTTCCTCTCTAGCTCTTTCTCCTGGGCAACAGGAACTTATGGGCAGAGCATCACTACAGGGCACACCGTCTGTGTGTGGGTCTGTTTGCTCAGCTCCCTAACTCCTTAGACAGACCTGAAGTGAATCCTGTTCACATGACCAGCTGATGAACCTCCTTTTCCTCACTGATGCAATGGAGATGAGAACTCGCAGTTCTCAGGCTGGGCTCCAGTGGTAGAGTGCTTGCAGAGCGTGCATAAATGCCTAGGTTTGATCCTGGCACTGCATGACTCGGGCATGGTGGCCCATGCTTGTGATTCCAAGATGTGGGAAGCAGAAGCAGGAATATTAAAGAGTTTAAGGTCAGAGTCAAGGACACCATAGGAAAACCTATTCACAGAGACTGATCTGCCAACTTCGGAACATGCATGGGACTAACCTAGGCCCTCTGTACATATGTAACAATTGTGTAGCCTGGGCTTCATGTGGGACTCCTTACAGTAGGGGCAGGGGCTGTCTCTGACTCTGCTGCCTGCCTTTGGGACCCTTTCCCCCGATTGGGCTGCCTCAATAGGGGAAGATGGGCCTAGTCTTACCTCAACTTGAAATGCCAAGGATGGTTGATATCCACAGGAGGCCTGCCCTTTTCTGAAGAGAAAAGGAGGAAGAGTAGATGGGTGTGGGAGAAGGACTGGGAGGAGAGGAGGGAGGGAAACTGAGGTCAGGATGTAAAGTAAATTAATTAAAGAGTTCAAGATCATGCTTGACTTTGAGGCCAGTCTGGAATAGACAAGACCCTACCTCAAAGGAAAACTAAAAAGAACTAAAGAAAGGAGGGAAGAAGGGAGGGAGGGAAGGAGGGAGGGAGGGAGGGAGGGACCAGCAATTCTATTGAGAGATCCTTAGGAAAGCAGATGAAGAGCCCAGTGCTCTGTCACTTAGTCTTAGATGGAACCTGACTGGTGTTAGAGATTAGAGCTAATGCTTTGAATCTATGTGTCCACACACTGAAGGTCCTTGTCCCCAATTGGTTTTTGATCTATCAAGAGCGTTGGATAGAGAGTAGTCCTTACCTGAGCATAGGGGCCTTTGCCCAGGCTCACACTACCCCTGTCTGGAGAAAGCACTCAGGCTTCCTTAATACCAGCATCTTAGGGGATTTTATGATACACTTTATGATTTTCATGAGCTTTGTGGTTTGTATTTTACAGGAAAGCTGATCCCAAGGCATCAGTCTATCTTTAAAAGTAACCAGTTTTTCCGTGGCATCAGTATACCTGAACCAGAGGACATGGTAAACGGCTCTGTGTTAGATGGTTTATTATTTGTGCTGTTTCTTTCTGTATGGAGGTGGTTGTTTCATGTGTATGCTTTGGGCTGCTGCTTTCCATATGAAACACAGATGTAAAATTAAAATAAGTCAGTTTAAAATGTATAAGCCACACACAGTAGGAGACGACAGAATTCCCAACTATTCAAGGTGCTGGATATTTGAACTCAAGAGCTCCAAGCCAGCCTGGGCAGTTTTAAGGTCCTGACTCAAAATTATTTCTAAAAATCCAGGCATGGCAACATGGCTGTAATCCTGACACTCAGAAGGTTGAGTAACACAGTTTGATGCCAGCCCCGGCTATACAACAAATTCTGGAGTGCAGCAGCCAGAGCTATATAGTGAAACTGTCACCAAAAAACAAAATCAAAACAACAGCAACAAAACAGGAGCAGAGATACTCACAGGATAAGAGTGGTTGTCGCACAAGCCTGGGGATCCGGTGGAAACAGGTGACTGTGGCTGTACCTACCCTCAGCCCCAGTGGTGGGAACAGGGAGCCTTAGAGATTGCTGACTGTCAGTCCAGCTTAAAAGCAGCTCCAGGTTCAGTGATAAACGGTCAAGGGAGTAGGGAGGCGTATGACAGACTCCCAGTGGCCTCCTCCGGCCTCCTCGTACAGGTATGTGGTTTTACACATTGTCCCGCGTGTGTACCTACTCCTCCCCCACATGATATTAAAATAATAATAATTAATAAAGATGATGGGAGGAAAACAAGTTTACCTGTTTTATCTCTTGCATTATTCAAATACATTTAAATTTAAATCATGCTTGGTACCCAACACAACACCTTGATGTTTTTGCTCAAACACTGAAGTTAACTTTGCATCAACTAATTACTTTATCATAAATAGTGCTTCAACCCATTTTCTTTAATTTGAAGATAGGCTCTGCCTTTATTATTCCCCAGCTTATAGAACAAAGCTGAGAGAAACAGAAATAAATAAAAATATTTTCAAGTCCAACTCAGTTTACTTATGTAATCCTAGCACATAGGAGACAGTAACAGCAAGATCATGAGTTCAAGTCCAGCCTGAAACATAGACTCTGTGCTATACATCACCCTCCACAAAGCAAAACAAACAAAAAACCCATACCTTTTTGTTGCAGGATATTTGATCACATTGTGAACTCTGAGGTTGTTTTATTTACTAAAACAAACCTTTTTCTACTTGTGATATGATCCAGCCTTTAATACACATCTTTAATCCCTCTGGCTGGAATATTGACACACCCTTAGTACACACCTTTAATCCTAAACAATGAAAGTAAAGTTAGTTTGTAGACATGAGAAACACCCATATCTGAAAGGGATGTCTAATTGAGTGGCAGACAAAGTGACAAATCAGAGAAAGATTTGACAGGATCGGATATGCCCAACCCTCACCAGGAGAGGAAAGGGAAGGTACTTAAGAGAGCAGTACAAAGAGGGGAGAGGGGAGGGGGGATGAAGGTGAGAGAGGGGAGGAGGAGGGGAGAAGGGAAGGGAAGAGGGGAAGAGAAGAGGGGAGGTGACTGTTTAACTGGGACAGTTACAAAGAGACAGGTTGCAGAGAGAACAAGCTAGACATGATGAAGATAGAACATGCCAGAGAATAAGAAGCCAGAAAATTAGGACAGATTTCCAAAGTTAGTTTGAGGCCACGCAGAGCAAAAAGTCAGAGGCTGAGAGAGAAGCCAGATTGAGTCAGTCAGCTTGGAGAGGTGTTTGAGCCAAAACAGTTTGAGTTGGACCAACCAGCACCAATTACAGCACTTAATTACAAAATTAAGAAAGCACTCTATTTTTATATTTCTTGAACCTTATACCATACTATGAAATTATGTAAAAACATGTTTTTAAAAAAACTTCAAAAGGGTTATCAAGCATACTAAGGGTGTTTCTTCAAAGTGTTCTAATTGTCAGGTACACACACAGGGTGGAAGAGTGTTTGCCTAGCATGCATAAGGCCTGTAAAGTTCCCCAGGACTATGACATACATACATACATACATACATACATACATACACACACACACACATATTCATTACTTTGTGGTTATGTGACACTAAAATTCTTTGTTTTCCAGGAGACTCTTGAAGAAAAATTCTCAAATATTCAGCCTGTGGCTTTAAGTTTCATGAAGGTATGTGGGAATTAACTATAAATTATAATGATTGGGCCTGTATATAATTATTCAGCATGGAGGTGGGGAGTTGTGAGGAATACAGAGTCAATGTAGGAGATGGCAATGTAAGATGATAGGAGGGGAAGGGTGATAATGGCGGGGGGGGGGGTGGTGGGGAAGGCATACCCATGTGCCTGATGACCTAATTTTAATCTCTGGAACCCCCCACAAAATGGAGAGAACTGGCTTCACAGAGTTATCCTTTGGCCCCACCCCTCACCCCAACATGTTCCACAACATACATGCCAGGCATATGCATCCTCTCACACACAAACAACGTTTAAATTACCTTATAGAAAGAAATGAACTCCACCTTGGATGTTGCAGTCTGTCACACTCTGACTCCAGACCTTTTACCAGGTTTGAAGCTTGCTTGCTGAAAGGTGCACTTCCAAGGACTGGTCCACATTATCAGTGCTCAAATGAGCAAGACACTGTTCTCAGTCTGAAGCTCCAGAGAACTCAGAATGGCAGTCTCTTCTTAGACTCTGAAAATGCTCTTTAAATAAACACAACTCATTTAGTGGACAACATCTCCATAGATTGGAAACCCCACATAAGAATGTGAGTGAACTCAAGATGTATTTGAAAGTGTGGTGGTTAGTTTTAATTGTCAACATGTTTATAGCCTAAAATCACCTGGGAAATGAGGGATTATCTAGATTAGGTTGGCCTATGGGCAAGTCTGTGGCAGATTACCTTGATTAAATTCATTGAGGTCGGAAGCCCTGCCCACAGTGGGTGGAACCATTCCCTGGGCCTCAGCTCCGATTGTGTGAGAGTTGAGAAGGTAAAGTTGGGCACTAAGGTGAAGCTCTAACTCGCCAATGTCTGCTCTTGTAGATGTAATGTGACTAGCTCCTCCCCAGTCCTTTTTTTTGTTTTCTTATCTCTTCAACAACACTGATACTAGTATCTAATATATAAAAGGTACTTATTATATATCACTGAAATAAACTAAATAGATGAATGTTATTTACTAATAAACCCACATGGTAATTTTCAATTTCCCAGAGGCTGATGGTTGACACATTTTGTGTTTGCTCAATTGTCTATCTTTAGTGTAATTTTGGGTCATTTATCTGATTCTTACTGTGTGTATATACATACTCAGGCCACAATGTGTGTGGAGGTCACAAGGCAGCTTGTGGAAGTTAGTTTTTTGTTCTCCTCTGGGGGTTCCTGGGATCGAACCCTTGTCAGTCTTGGCAGCAATCACCCTTACTCTGATCCAGGCAACCAGCTTATGCTGTTCAGGGATCAAACCCAGAACCTCATGTGTGCTAGGCAAGGACCCAACCACCTACGTCCCAGACTGGACGCTTGCCTTCCTAAACCATGTCTGCCAACCTCTTAAATCTCTTTTACTTTTTCTCCCTTTCCGAAGGGGTGTCTGAAGATGAATCCCGACGAGAGGCTGACCTGTGCCCAGCTCCTGGACAGTGCCTACTTCGATTCTTTTCGAGAGGATCAAATGAAAAGAAAAGCCCGGAGTGAGGGGAGAAGCCGAAGGCGGCAGCAGGTACCTCTCTGTTCCCAACTTGAGGCAATAAAATTGATTTCTCCCTTTTCTGCTTTTTCCAAGTGAGGCAGCAGCAACACTTCTGATTTAGTTGTATTTATCTCAGTAGATATTGGTGATTGCTGTAATATAACCTACAACTGTGAGCTTGTTGAAGAATCTTACTCTAATCATACATCCCTACAGCAGGATCTGTCAATCATGTTTCCCAGGTCAGTCTCCAGTTTGTCGGCTCAAGTGACCCTCCTGTCTCAGCCTTTCAAGTAGCTGGGATTAGAGGTGAACAGTGTTGTGTTCAGTTTGCGTTTGAATCACATATTGCATCCTTTCTGCTACATTGATTGGATATACAACCTGCCAACGATGTACCTAAAACCTAACAAGAGCACCCTGACCACAACTGTTGAATTTCCGCCACCACTGGGACAGACTCCACCCCTTCCGGTAGCCTCTAGCTGCCTGTCTCTTGCCCATGTAGGCAGCCAAAACTGTCTTTTCTAGGCTTCTCCTAGAAGCCAAGTACTAACCTTTCCAGATCAAAAGGAAGACGCCAGGGCTGGGACTAGTTCAGTGATGAAGCACTTGCCCAGCAATCAAGAACTATCATACAGTGAGCTAGTATTACAGAACAAGATGGCAGACTCTCATGAGAAGCGTTGACTCTACCAAAAACTTCAATATTAAAACATAAACCATGATAGTAGGTTTGTCTTAAATTTTTTTCTCCTCATCAGTATCAAAAATAAATAATATCTAACCTATAAAAGGCACTTAACACATATCATTGAAATGAATTAATAGATGAATGTTATTTATCAATAAGCCTACATGGTAACTTTCAATTTATCAGTGGCTGATGGATGATATATTTGTGTTTACTTAATCTGCCATCTTTGATCTAATTTCTGGTCATTTATTTGTTCACTACCACATGATCCATAAAGGAAGTGTAACTGGGACAAAAGGTCATGTCCACCATCCCTGAAAACATGGAAAAAGCCTGGTACTCCTTTGTTCTAGGGGTTGCTCTGCAGATCTTGTCTGAGGGTAGCTCTCCCCCCACCCCCTCCCTCTTTTTCTCCATGTCTGTCACATCCCACTCTCAGATGGCTTGGCCATCCTGGCACATACTGACACTGCTAGTCTCTTAATAAAGTCCTTTCCAGGTTTTACAAGAAGCATCTCCTTCCCTTGAAGGCTCAATCATATTTGTCTCTTACACATATCATACCAGCTCTGTCTAATACTCTCCCCGCCCCCTACCTCAAGGCCCAGTCTCAGTCTCCAGGCCCTTTCTCCTAATAAACCTCCTCCCAAAGGGTGGTTATAGATCAGTATCCTTTCCGGGATGAATGGCCGCCATTCCGTTTTCATTATATATAAAAGAAAGGACAAGGAAGGAGGAGGAAGGGGGACTAGATGTGAACTCTGGATCCTTTAATGGTAAGCAATGACTTCCTTAAGACCAGTGTCAATGGATGTAGGAAAAGACCTACATCCATTTAAAGCATGATATAAGCAGAAATGTTATCTCCAGGGATTCTTGTGGAATAGCTGGTGGAAAATGCAGTTTTAAATATCAACTGCATACTCAGAAATACCATACTGAGGTAAGTAACAGTATGCCTGTAGGAACCCCAAAATAACTCACAGAACCGTATTTCCCTTCAGGTATCAAAGGAACATGATTTTTTTTTTTTTTTTTGAAAACAGAACAAGCATAATTTTAAAATTGGTGACTTTTGACATCTTCGCACTGTGAATGTGTGTTTTGCTGTTTTTTTTTTTTTTTTTAAACACTTTTAACCCAAGTGGTACCTGTGGGAATGGTTTTCAGATTACTCTCTCACATTTGTCTTGTTCTGTTAGAATCAACTGCTGCCTCTTATACCTGGAAGCCACATCTCCCCAACACCTGATGGAAGAAAACAAGTCGTCCAGTTAAAATTTGATCATCTTCCAAACATTTAGGAAGACGACCCCCCATCCTTCCCAGTGCATTCTTTTACTATGTATACATATGTACACAATAGGGAGCCTCGGCATCCCAAATGCAGTGAGCGACGGACGTGAATGTGAAGGCATCTCTGATCACCACAGGCTCTTTCCCTGTGCTTTCTTCATGCCAACTTCATCTCCTAGAACATTCTCTTTAAACACTGTAATGCCAAATGGCACATGCAAGAGAGAGACAGAGACAGAGACAGAGACAAACACTGACACTTCCAGTTTCACTGGAGCTGGACTTCCTTAGGCAATCCGTGGACTTAACGTTTTGCCTTATGGAAACATTTCCACATAGTGTCTCACTTCAGCTGGCTATGTGACATTCCGAAGCAGACCCAGATCTGTTGTCTGTGGAGGGGATGGCCCTGAGCCTCCGCACTGGAATTTCTTCTCAGTGTAGCTGGATCTTACTTTAGTCTGCGTTTATGTTGCTTCGGCATGGTGGTCATGAAAGGTGGTCTAGGTTACCTCTTGACTCCACAGCAGATGCCATTCTCCTTCTCATGGGGAAATGATGAGTCTGCTTTTAAATGAGCTAGAGAAAATTCCAAACAAGACCAGTAGTGGACAGACTACAAGGAATCATCCACCATCTCACAGTAATGCCCCTGAGCCCCTGAACCACCCCTGGCTGCCTACTCTAAGGCTACCTGGTGCACCACAGTTTCTTTATTTTTTTTCTTCTTCTTCTTCTTTTTTTTTTTTTTTTTTTTTTTTTGTTTTGTTTTGTTTTGTTTTGTTTTTTCGAGACAGGGTTTCTCTGTGTAGCCCTGACTGTCCTGAAACTCACTCTGTAGACCAGGCTGGCCTCGAACTCAGAAATCCGCCTGCCTCTGCCTCCCAAGTGCTGGGATTAAAGGTGTGTGCCACCACCGCCCAGTTTTTTTTTTTTTTGTTTTTTTTTTTTTTCCGTTTTAAAATCTATTTGTGGATATGAGAAAAAGGAAAAGGAGGGGAGAGAAACCGCATGTGTGAAAGTTGAAGGATAAGCTGGAGGCCAGCCTGGGCTACATAGCAAGGCCTTATCTCAACACCTATTCCCTAAGGTTGCTTGAAGCAAGTCCTTGCTGCTGATTATATAAAATATGAATAATTCCTACATATGTAGGATGTCATTGTTGTCATTGTTGAAACATCTAAAGATCTTGCTAGAGGTAGAAGTTTACTAAATGTTCTTCACATTGGTGGGTATCTGACCTCATTACAGTTAGATTGAAATATCAAAGGATGAGTATGTATTACTCTACATCTTAGAATTACACCTGTCTCAGCTGCCTTAAACTCCACAGGTTCAGTTACGGCCCCAGTGAAAGGCTGGGGCCGTAACTGAACCTGTGGAGTTCTCACCTACGTGCAGGAAACCCTTGGGTTTCACCTCCAGCATGGAGCAAAACAGCTGTAGTCACACCTACCGGAAAGTAGAAATTCAAAGTCACTGTCCTTGACTGCGTATACAACTGCGCTAAACTTCTCCCAGCATGAAGGTCCGTGTTTGTATCAGGGCAGAAAGGGAGATTCCACGGTCAAGGCCAGCCAACGCTGCTTAGTGAGTTGAGGCTTTTCCCCAAAACAAAACCAACAAAAAGCAAACTAATGGGAGTTGTTGATGGTAGTCGCTGGCCATTTTTCTAAATATCATCTCGCTGAAGAAGATGCTTAGTTTATTTTAGAATGCATTAATGTGGACACTGGTTTATTTCAGATCGCTTGAAATGGTATCTATTGTTAATTAGCATTTAATAATTACAGTGGTAGTCTAAACTATTGCAGTTTACTACAAAGTAGTTTTGATTGAATTATATTAAACATAATATTATGGATTTAAAAAATTTAACTTAAGATGTTTTGGAAAGCTATATAAGAATTAAACACTTTAGTGACTTCATATTTGTGTATATACCTTGACTGTTCTTTAATTTATTTTAATAAAAGCCAGAAACATTTCCGTCTCCTCATTTTTATTCAAATCAATAATTGATTATCTAATGCTCTATACTTAAGTGAGAAAAACTGTCCTCTTTCTGTGAATTCTACCATGTGCTTTCCAACAGTTTGCAATATCTGAACAGCTGACACAGCAAACTGTTCTTGTGGGGATTTTTACAAATGGGAAACTAACAATCTCTTCCAGGCTGACCAGCCAGATACTTAGCCCTGAGAGCATCTTGGCAACTTTACCAGGAGGCTGCAAGAATCTTTCAATTTTAGTTTAACAGCATATTTCTCTGCCCTTATAGTCCTACAGAATGCAGCATGGTCCTGGATCTTCAGTTTTAGCCTGCAGCGCACTTTCTGTGTGGGCTTACGAAGGGGAAATAGACTCAAGATCAAATGCAGAGCAGCAATCAAAGAGAGAAGCATTCGTAGTGAGTGAGGGGTCAGAGCTGCCTTACTCTCTTAAGTTATCCTTTCTGCTTTCTGTGTGTGAATGAGTGTGTGTGCATGTGTGTTTGTGTGTGTATTTGTGTGTGTATGTGCACACACATGTTTATGTGTGGTGTATACATGCATACACCTGTGTATGGTATACTCACCCGGTGGGCAACATGTGGAAGTCAGAGATGAGAGAGATTCCTCAATCCTTTACCTTATTCTTCAACATTTATCTATCCATCTATCTATGTATCTATCTATTCATCAATCCATCCGTCTATTCCTGGCCATCAAGAAGTGATGGCCCTTCATCCCACCTCACCCTCCATCCAGGATTGCTTTGTGACCTCGTGAGGCACAGACTAGACTGAGCCTTTAAAGCCTGGCAACTCTCTTTCTTCTCTCTGGGAAGGCAACCTAGCATGCCTGAGGCCCTAAGTTCAAACCCCAGCACTGGAAAAAAAGAGAAGAGTATTATATGACACAATAAGAAAATGGAATTAATACACCTTGTAATCTAAGAAGTATTATTCTCAGCACCCTCTAAGACTTAAAAATTTCTTTAATTACACTTGTTTCTTTAATGTGTAGGGAGGGGCATTATGCTGAGGTATGTACTCGGAGGTCAAAGGTCAACTTAGGACCTAGTTAGCACAGAGGAGGAGGGTGAAGGAAGATATGGGGTGGGGGTGGGGAGGGAAGCGGCAACAGCTAGCTTACCACTAGAACCAAGTCCATGCTTATTACCTGTGTTGAAGCCGCTGTCTGGTGATCTCTACCATCCTCCCTTTGCTTCAGAGTAGAAGTCCCCTTTCCATTTCTAATGTCTCCCAGGACCCAGGCACCAGTCCCCGGTTAGCTTGGCTGGGTAACATCTGGGCAACATCTGGGCACCATAGAGTAACCTCGACTGTAACTCAGTAGATTGTGTTTTGATTTTTGTTGTCTGTCCTTGCTGCTGCTGCTGCTGCTGCTTTGTTTTGAGACTATCTTTCTGGTTGCCCAGCCTGGTCTTGAACTTGCTCTGTAGACAAGGCTGGCCTGGAACTCCTGATCTTCATGCCTCAGTCCCCAATCCTTCAGTGCTGAGATTACAGGTGTTCATCATCACACCAGCTCTTTTGAACTCTTTGTGGCTTGAAATTGAGCAAACCCAAAACTAATTATGACCTACTAAATGGCTAGCCTAAAAGAATTAAAAAAAAAAATCTCCCCCCAACATTCTGCCTTAAATATGTTACATGAGACTCTATCTCAAGAGAGAGAGAGAGAGAGAGAGAGAGAGAGAGAGAGAGAGAGAGAGAGAATGAAGAAAAGAGAAAGAAAAGGAGAGAAGGAAGGAAGAAAGGAGAGAGAGAGAGAGAGAGAGAGGAAGAAAAGGTTTAAAAATATGTTGAAAACAACAAAGCAAACCACCCAGCCAGAGCTAACTGCAAAACTACCACACAGCTCCTAGACAGCCTTCGTTTTCTCAAAGTTGAAAGTTAGGCTTTTTTTTTTTTTAGAGTAACCCATAACCCCAGGCTTGAAATATTAATTTGGTGCCAGCGTGGGGCCTGGCCCTTCCTTTCTTCCAAACAAATCCACTGGTAGAAATAAGAACCTCTGGCCTCTAGAACCAATCATGCTACTAACTGCAATGACCTTCAGTGGCTTCATGTAGGCAATGAACAGTCAAGCAAGATGGCTTTTAGGATCTGTCCCGTTCAGATGTATTGTGAAATGACACAAATGGCTTTTTCTTCGGTCTGTCATAGATGGAATGGCAAGGTAAGGACAGAGAAGGGTGCCCTAACCAGGGCGCATGCTCGGCCAGCATTGCTAAAAGCCAGTGCAACATGCATGTTCTCTGGCTTCTTAGTCTACTGCGAGAGTCCCGTACTCTTTCCTGACTGCAACAAACAAGCTAAGTTTTGTGGTGTAGAATTCTGGGTGGGGTTGTTTTACAAAAGAGGAAAAAAAAAAAAAAAAAAACAAGCCCAACTTTCAATTTTGAGAAAACTAACCCTATCTAGGAGCTGTGCGGTGGTTTCGCAGTGAGCTCTGGCTGGGTGGTTTGCTTTGTTGTCGCTGTTGTTTGGTCTTGCCTTAATAAGCACACTCAGGTTCTTTGGCCATAGACAATGACAGATCACAAATAGACCTGGATGCCCCTCTGGAATAAAAAATGCCCAGTAAGCGCACAGCAGGCTCTCTGAGGAGGAATGTGGATGGTAGAGAGAATGCCTCCCAAGTCCAAATTGGAATGGAGCTTCAGTTTTCCACTGTGACATTCTGAAGAACAGGAAACCCCTGGATTCACAGGGTGTCAACCAACTACTCTGTATAATTTTTTCCAAATATTTTCTCACAATCTCAAGAAATTATCAAATTAAATGCTTAATGAATGTTTTGTCTAACCATCCTTCAATAGTGTTTTGCAGCTGAATTGAGTCTTTTACAAATTTTCTATGATGAGTGTTAAAAATAGCACTGGCTTTTCTTCTTACATAAATAATGTAGACTATGCCTAGGCAATCTGTAAAGTATAGATAAACCCAAATTTAAAAAAGAAAAGAAACAAAGAAACAAAGAAAACCAAAGTAACAAAGAACAAAGACTCACTCCTGACCTCCAGAACTAGAGATAATAATGGCTGTTTCTATTCTAAACATGTACATTTTAATGTTTGTACAGATACCTGTGTTTCACAGAAATAAAATTATACTGGTCATAACTTTTGTAACTACCTCTTCTCACTTTGAAATACTGTGGATATTTAAATCTGTTACATATTCATAATGGTGGCTAGAGAGATGGCTTAGTGGGTAAGAGTATTTGTTGCTCTTGCAGAGAGCTCATATTCAATTCCCTACCACCCACACATTGTCTCACGGCCATCCGTAACCCCAGTTCCAGGGGATCCAATAGACTTACACGTGGTGTACATACACACAGACAGGCCAAACATTCATATTCATAAGGTAAAATAAGTAAATTTAATTTTTAAAATAAATATTCATAATTTTATAGGCATTCAGTTATTCCTAGTTTTTGCTTTTTTTTTTTCAATCAATGCCTTGATTATCTATGTGGCTAAATCTTTGCAAGCATCTACTGGATGAGATTTCCATCAAGATAAACAGCTGCAAATGGAACTGCTGGGTCAGCAAGTCTGCAGCGTGTCACTGCATACGGTACACGTTGCCAGGACGCTCCTCAGGAAGGTAATGCCCCTTCCCAGCAGTGGTACGAGGTGGTGGTCACTCTCCACACTTGCAGCAGGGTCACATGCTATTATCCTGGGGACTCACTGTTTCTGTGTTACTGAAGAATGGCAAGGCTCTGTTGTAGATCCTCAGACTGCACTGGTGACAACCTGTTCTCTCTGTCCATTTCTTTATCATGTACAGATGTACACATAATTTCTTAATTTGCTAAAATTATATAAGAAGTGATGGCTAACAATACAGACCAATACGACTGCATTCCAGAGCCTTTTATCCATAGCCCTATATAATATAGTATTCTTCATATTTAATATCCATTTTGGCTTTTTTGGGTGGTGGTGTTGTTGTTTTGAGACAGGGTCTTCTATAGCCCAGGCTTGCCTCAAACTTATGTAGTGAAGGATGACCCTGAACTTCCGCCTGCACCTTCTGAGTGTTAGAATTACTGGTGTGTGCCAGCAGCCCTCAGTTCTGCAGTGCTGGGAATCAACCCAGAGCTTACTGCATGCTAGGTGCACACTGCCGGCTGAGCTGCTCTCCTCTCTCCTTTTGTTTTACATCTGTATTTAAGTTAGCATACACTATGATGGCCATTGTAGCATTTTCATACATACTTCCCATTATATTTTGTTCTTATTTGATTCCTCCCCCATGGCCATCCTCCATGTCCCTTGACCCTGTCTTACCTTATATGTCCTCTCCTGCTTTAGTGCCCCATGCGTTCCACTGCCTCTCTTCCCCTTCTCCCTCCATGCTTTATGATGTCATCTTTGTTCTTCCAGCCCCTCTCTACTTTCATGATCTACACTCACACACACTCACACATACATGTAGCAGAATATCCCCCCCCCCACACACATTTTACAATAAACTTGGTAATTTGGGAGGAGCTAAGGTGGGAGAAGCAAAAGAGAGGAAGAGGAGGAGCTAGGAGGAGAGAGAGATGTAGGAGCCATGGAGAGCCATGCCCGGGTCCAGAACAGTCCTGGGTAACAATTTATATCTTAAAGTTAGATATTGGGAAACAACTCTAATTGTGTGGGCAAATTGTTAATTGAGCATTTCTAAATATATAAAGCCTTTGGATAATAATTAAGCATTAGAGTCTCGTTTCTAATGGGTACTGTGTAGATGGCGAGATGGTCTGGGCTCAGCCAAGCTTTGTTGAGACAGTGCGATGGACTGGCTGATCTAGCCACCACAATGTTGTCTTGTAGGTGCCAGGGCCAGTGCTTCTGGCCAGCCTGAGCCGTGGCAGCTTCAAGAATATGCCACCGTTCATGGCCTCAGGCCTTGTCTAGTTGGGAACATGGCGGCCCCATAACAACAAGCCAGATTAAGCCATGCCATTTTAAATATTAACCTCAACACATACATGCACAAGCACACATACCCACATGCACATTCATACACACATGCATATTCACACACATATATGCACTCACACAGACACATGCACATATGCACATGCATGCACGCAGGCACACACACACACACACACACACACACACACACACACACACTACATTTAAATTCCATATATGAAGAAAAACATTCTGCCTTTGTCTTTCCAAATCTGGTACTTCGAATAACAAAGATCTCCAGGTCCATCTATTTTCCTGAAAATGTCATTATTTCATTCTTTATGGCCAGAAAGGATTCCATTGTGTATACCATACCACATTTTCTTTATCCATTCCTCCACGGATGGACAGCTAAGCTGATTCTATTTCTTAAGTATTATGAATATTGTAGCAATAAACATAGATAATATAGTACCTTTTTAAAATGTTTTTATTTGTGTGTGTGTGTGTGTGTGTGTACAGTGTGTGTGTGTATGTGTGTGTGCACACACGCACATCCTCAGGTGTCCTAGCATACATGTAGAAATCAGAAGACAACTCACAGGAGCCAGCTTTTTCCTTCTTCTGTACAGGTCTGGACTTGAACTCTGGCCGTCAGGCTTGGCAGCAAGCGCCTTTACAGTCTGAGCCATCTCACAGGCCTCAATATCCGCATTTTTAAAATTAAAAAAGTTGAGTGGAGAAGTTAGATACCCGGCCTTGGGCAGTCAAGCTAATGTTCGGGTGTCTGTTCTCAGAGCCCCCGTTCTAATGTCCACTAGGAGCTCCAAGGTGGACCTCTGTTCATCTATCATTGAGGAAGACCAGCTTTATTAAAGGCAGAACATGTATCCCTACACAGAGAATTCATTGCATTTAATGAAAAATATGCTTGTGTATACAATTAATTAGATAACTAAGCTGAAGAGAAGAGGAAGAAGCAGAAGCAGTTTTCCTAGTAAGCCATTTCAAATAAAATATGTGGACACGCCTCTTTAGAGTCAGAGATCAGCTCCCTTCCCTTGGAGTATGGGGTGGGCGTCATGTTTCATGCTTCAGGACTCTCCTAAGGAGCAGATCATGGGAATGAGGAAACAGTAATGTCTTAGTGGAGGGACCTGGAGGCGCCACCGTAGCCACGTCATCCAGGTATCACCATTGAGAAATCATGATCTTTGACCTGCAGTCTCAGCCCCATAACCCATAACCTCAGTCTAACCATGAGAAAAGAGCATCAGATGAAGCCAGACTGAGGGAGAGATCTGCTAAACATCTGGTCAGTACTCTGAAAAACTATCAAGAGCAGAAGCTGGAGAGATAGGTCAAAGGTTAAGAGCACTTTTGCAAGGGGACCTGGGTTCTGTTCTGTTCCCAGCACCCACACTAGCGGCTCACACCTGCTGGGCATCTGTATGTAATGTACATATATACTCAGGTACACACTCACATACGTTGTCCTGCTTGGTTAGTTTGCTGATTTGACACATGCTAGAGTTATCTGGAAAGAGGAACCTCAGTTGAGAAAATGCTGTCAGATTACCTATATGCAAGTCTGAATTTTCTTGATTAATGATTAATGTGAGGCCGGGCAGTGGTGGCGCACGCCTTTAATCCCAGCACTTGGGAGGCAGAGGCAGGTGGATTTCTGAGTTCGAGGCCAGCCTGATTTACAGAGTGAGTTTCAGGACAGCCAGGACTACACAGAGAAACCCTGTCTCGAAAAAACAAACAAACAAACAAAAAAAGATTAATGTGAGCAAACCCTGCCCAGGGGGGCAAGTGGAGGCCTGGGATGATCCACCCTTGGGCAGGTGGTCCTGAGTTGTAGTGGAAAGTAGGCTGAGTGAGCCATGAATAATAAAAACATTAAACAGTATTTTTCCATGGTCTCTGCTTCAGTTCTGGCCTCCAAGTTTCTGCCCTGACTTCCCTCAGTGATGGTGAGTGACCTGAGAGTTGTAAGATGAAATAACACTTTCCTCCCCAAGTTGCTGTTGGTCGTGGTGTTTCTATGTGTGCCTTAAGACACACATAGAAATAACTGAATCTTAAAAAGACACTGCATAAACCAGATGTGGTGGTCCACAACTATGAACTCAGAAGGTGGAGCCAAGAGGATCAGGAGTCCAAGGTCACCCTTGAACTATAAAGTTAGTTCAAGACCAGCCTGGGTTACAGGACACCATCTGTCAAGAATGAGTGTCATCTGAGCCAAGCAACTGTCATCTGAGCCAAGCAACTGTCATCTTGGGGCATTTAGCTGCACTCCCTTGTAAAAGCTCATCCCAGCTGGCCTTGTTGTCAATTTACATCCCTGCCCAGGGGGCGGACTAGGGCAGGATTCTTGCCTTGAGTATCCAGCTGTTCCATACCATCTGGTACTGCTGCAGATGGCCTGGGGGAGGAGCTAGAGAAGATAGAGGAAGGTTTGAATAGCGGGGCTCCATCTAGGCAGCTGTGGGAAAAGCCTCCACCATGCGACATAAGGCTTTCAGGTGCAAGTGCCCAGACCTCTGTGACTTCTCACCTGAGCTCCACTGGTTCCCCGGAGCAGGTGAACTTTGGCAAAATTGTGCCTCAGTTTGTTGTTCAGACCTTGGGAGGATGGGTAGACAAAACCCCTGGAAACACATCTCAATCAATCATCAACCAATCAAACAAACACAAAAACCATCAAGGTTATGAAAAAGAAGGACCACAAAGAAAAAGAAACTACCACAGAGTAAAGGATACATGATCAGGGAAGAAAGGTGTGGTCCCAGAGTGGATAGTGGGGCATGGGAGGGGGAGGGGCAAAACTTTTTTTTTTTTTTTGGTAGAAAAACTAGAGAAATCCAAATAAAATCTGTCAATAGTAATGTGCCATTGTTAGTTTGGGTGCCACAATAACCTGCGATGTTACCATTAGATATACCTCATGTATCATGGAGGAATTACCAGTATTATCATGACAACTTTTCTGTAAGTCTAAAATCAGTCCAAAATAGATGGGTTTTGCTTGTTTTTAAGATTGCTTGTTTCAGTATGATCACTACCGTAATGAAAGGGACGAGACGAGGTGCGGCCACAGTAGGCTTTTAGGACTATCTGGACTTGAACCTGTCTCTCTCCTTGACATTGTTTCCCAGCATCCATCTGGCAATGACAGAAGGGAAACTCAGATGGGACAGACAGAATGATCTCAAAAGCCTGTTCCTCCAGCTAGGACTAGCCTTACAGTTCCTGCAGGATCGAGCTAGGACAAGGACCATGGTGAATTCCTGTACCGTGTTTCTAATTGTTAGCAAGCAAAAGAGACATGTTGTGGGTGGTGCAGGGCTTGGGGGGCGGGGTTGATCCCACAGTGGAGAAGGGGGGTCAAGATCTGTGGTATATGACCTGCTTCTTGTCTTCTGGTGGCCATTTCTCCAGTATCTCCTTGGATCAGGAGCCAGAGCCAGACTACTTCTCTGGCTCCAAAGATCAAGTCACTAGGACAAAGGGCACGACGGTTGTGTCATTTCTGAAATTCGTGGGAGCAAATGGCAAGCCTGCATCTGACTATGACTATTTCCTGCGTGTTTGAGAGAGGCTGCTCACAGATTTACAGGCTGGCAAAGCTTTCCAGCACGTGGTCATCAGGTAGGTTACTTAGTGTCAATCGATAACTCACGAATACCTATGCATGTTATTATTCTATAAATCTTACACAAATATGCTCTTCTCAAAATGGCTAAATAAGGGACACAGCAAAGGGATGAATATAGGTTAAGTAGACCAACATGTATTTATATTGAATGGTCTCGAAGTATAAAAAGCCAAGGCCAGAGCAGCATGTGTAAAATGCCACCATACACATGAAATACCTGTATTGGTAGACTCAGATATTAAATAATGATATAGATGTGGATTTTCTTCATTTTGGTAAAATAAAAATTCAACATATTTTTTCCTGTGTTTAGTGTATGTGCATATATGTATATGGGTGGAGGCTAGAGGTCAATACTTCCTCAACAGAAGCATAAATGCATGTGCATGTGTGCGTGTGTGTGTGTGTGTGTGTGTGAGAGAGAGAGAGAGAGAGAGAGAGAGAGAGAGAGAGAGAGTTGAAACAGTGTTTCTCCCTGAACCCTGCATTCATGGACTGACTAGACTGACTAGACTTTGACCTCCAGGGACCAGCCTGTCACTGCCTGCTTATTCTAGGCCCACAGAGCAACCAAGTATATCCATCTTTCTTCTTACATGGATGTTGGGCATAGAACTCATGCCCTCGTGCTTGCCCTGTGGCTACTTTTCTGACTGACTTATTTCCAAAGACTCTCGTTTTCTTTTTTGATTTCATGATGTAAACGGGGAAGTGGAGTTGGTAAGCTTCACTGAAGACAGGACCCCCTCTCCTTCCCTCCTTCCTTTGTTTTCTTTCACGTTTACTGAGGGGTGGGGGTAAAGGTCAGAGGACAAATCAGCAGGAATCATTTCTCTCTTTCCTCAATAAATGTTCCAGGACTAAAACTCAAGAAGTCGGGCTAGGCAGTAAGCACTCTTATTGGCTGAGCCATCTTTCTCTTCTAGAAACTTCTAAAATTTGGACTTCATTGAGTTTTGCTAGACTACACAGCACGACGGACTCAAAGGTCTTTGCAGTCTCCAGCAGCAGATGTTTGTGTCATGCTCCTGTTTGGGGTCAGTCACTATGATCTGGTTGCCTCAGGTCTCATCCAGGTTGCAGGTTGGGAACAGGTCTGAGCGACTTACCAGGGACTCAGGCTACACTGAAGGCCTGACAGGGGTCAGTCCTTTCTTGGGTCAGAGGCCAGAGGGCCAAACAGCTCAGTGGAGAGTCACATGGCCTCCAGAGTGTCATGCTCAGCTGTGGCAGGCTGTCACGTCTGCTTACAGCTCATCTGTTTTCCCAAGAAACTGAAGAGCCACGCCCAAGCCAGTTTCTCCAAGCTGTAGAGCCTACAGGAAAGAGTTGAATCGATGGCCTTCTTACATCTTTGCTAGGACCTGTCATCCATAAAGTCGATGTCATAAATTCAATTTCACAAAAATATGAACAGTAGTCTTGACAAAGGACTGGCGTACTGCTTTGTTGTGTTTCTTAAATGAATACAACACAGCTAGAGTCACCTGAGAAGAGCGAACCTCAGCTGTGGTAATGCCCCTGTCAGGTCAGCCCATATGCAAGCCTGTGGAGAATTTGCTTCATTGAGGATTGTTGTGGAAGGGCCCAGGCCACCATGATCCCAGGCTGTATAAGAAAGCACACCAAGCAAGCCAGGAAGAAGATGCCAATCTCCACCGCCTCTGCTTCAGCTCCAGCCTCAAGTTCCTGACTTGACATCCCTTAACAATAGGATACAACTGTGAGCTGAAACGGTTGTGAGGTTTACCGCAACACTAGAAAGCAAACTACGTAGTGACAATTAGGAAGAAGGAAGACAGAGGCAGAAAATAACGATGGCATAAAACGAAACTTTCACATTTGAATTTCCTCTTAGAGATATAAAACCCAGCCAATACCCCAACCACCCAGGATCTTTTCCCTCTGAGTTCACCGTGTAGAGAGGGCACTTCTCCACCTCCCGACAGGCCTATCTCTTACCTCCTCAGCCCTTCACTCTCTCCAGTTCTTGGAATTTTGGGATCAGCGTTCTGGAACTTGAACAGGAAGTGGTGACCCAACAGAAGATTAAACATGCTTGGTTCAGTTATCTCTGCTTACATGACAACCCCAAACGTGAGGGCTAAAACCAACAGGCATAGCATTATCTCCCACAATTCTCCGGGTTAGTGGGGCTCAGCAGCCTGAGTCTGTGTGCAGGCTCCTCAGACTCTGGAACTCATGTGGCTGCCCTCAGATAATTAGAGACTGGCTGGGGGCTGACCAGCCAAGATGGCATCACCCCAGTCTCTACTGGAAGATGGAGGATTGGAGGATGGCTGATTCTCTTGGACAGTCAGTCCTCTCTGTCTCTCTGTCTGTCCCTGTCTCTGTCTGTCTGTCTCTCTGTCTCTGTGTCTGTTCCTGTCTCTGTCTGTCTCTCTCTCTGTCTCTGTGTCTCTCTCTCTCTCTGTCTCTCTGTCTCTCTGTCTCTCTCTCTTGCTTAAGCTCGTTACATAATCCCTCCAGCTGGAGAGCAGGACCTCATTTATCCGCTTATGGCTCCAAAATGTGTCAAAGCAGAAACGGCCAGGCCTTCAGACTGAGGCCCAGAAATGTCAAGATGCTATTTGTGCCACTTCCTATAATTAACGCGAGTCCCAGGGCCAGTCGGAGTTTAGTGGAGCAGGGGGATTGCAGAATCGTGAAAAATATAGAAGTCTGCTGAAGCTGTTTGGTGTTGCTCTTTAACCACCTGTTTATGACTGACCACTTAGGATGGAATAACCTATCTGTGGAGAAAAATGATTCTTCCTCTCACAATATCCATTGATTGTCTGTACGTTTTTTTCATCTAAGGCAGTGGTTCTCAACCTGTGGGTCGAGACCCCCTGGCAAACCTCAGTCTTCAAAAGTATTTATATTACAATTCATAACAGTAACAAAAAAGTAATTTTATGGTTGGCAGTCACCACAACATGAGAACTGTATTAAAGGGTCACAGCTAACATTAGGAAGGTTGAGAAGCCTGGAGTTAAGGGGTGGGGCCTAGGAAAATTTCCTCCATCCACATGAGCCTGTCAACTAATGTGGTCCTTAGGCAGGTCTCGTTTGTGGAAGCGCATTGTTGAGATTTTGTGGGTGCAGTGTCCCTATTGTATCTAGAAGGCGGTCTCTCAAATCTGGCAAACTGGCCCTTTGGCTCTTACAATCTTTCTGGTCCCTCCTCTACAATGTTCCCTGAGCCTTGGATATGGGGTTCTAGAGTAGACATGGAAACTGAGACTGGGTTCCCGGTGTTCACTCATTCTCTCCATTTTAACCAGTTTTATGGATATCTGTAAAAACTGATTCTTTGATGAGGGGTGAGAGCTACACTTCTCTGTGGGCACAGGGGACCCACATAAGTATCGTAAGTATTTAGAATACAGCTATTAGAATGCAGAAACTATATTGACTTAGGGAAATGACAGCGACAGGGTCCCTTGGTGGCCTTTAACCTTTCCAGCTCAGAGAGCTGGCTAGGTTTACAGCACCAGACAGGGATTCCTTATTGAGTGAGCCTCAAGTCTGACTAGACAGCTGTTGGTTACCTTCAGAACATAGGTGCCACTATCACACTATTGAGGCTATCTTGCCTGGCCAGTGGTTGTCCTGGTTTACAGTGACTTCTGGCTTTACCATCAGGTAGGACTATTGATTCTTTTCTTCCTTGGCACTTGCAAGACCCCTCCTGATACAATGGAAGCCAGCTGCTGGAGGAATGACCCAGTCCTTAAAGGCCAAGGCTTACAACCAACAAGTTAAGAGGGTTAGAGCTGAGTGGGAGAGCTTCCAGATGAGCCGTAGCTCAGTTCCCCTAAGTTGTGTCCACAGTGTGTGGTGTCTTCAGCAATCTTACCTTGAAGCTCTGGGAAGCAACCAACAGGAATAGCCTCTGTTGTTTGGGGTACCTCCTGGAGCACCCTAACCAACCAACCAACCAACCACTAGAAGGAAGGTTTCCCGTGCCTGCCACTGGGGTTAGAACAGCCATCCTAACGTGTTAGAAAGTCACACCCACTTGTGCTTCTGATTTGCATTTTCCTAATGTCCAATGATGCTGAATGTTTCCCCACATTTATATTTTCTATGTAGCTTTGCTGGTAGGTTTATTTATTTATTTATTTATTTATCTATTTATGTCAACTTGACACAGACTAGGGTAATCTAGGAAGAGAGAACTTCAATTGGGAAAGTGACTCCATTAGATTGTCCTATAGGCAAGTCTTTGGGGCATTTAAAAAATTATTATTAATGATTGACGTGAGAGGACCCAGACCACTGTGGGCAGTGTCACCCCTAGGCAGGGGTTCTGGGACATGTAAGAAAATTAGTTGAATGTAAGGTGGAGGAGTAAGCCAGTAAGCCAAACTTCTCTATGGCCTCTTTAAACGTCCAGAGTCTGTGCTATGGACACAGTTTCTGGGCATGACACCTGAGGTTGTATCAGGCCTTCACACACAAGGACATATGTACACATATCACATACAGAAAGAGAGGGAGGTGGTGAGGAGATTTTGTTTGTTTTGTTTTTCCAGATAGGGTTTCTCTATGTAGCACTGGTTGTTCTGGAACTCTCTCTCAGACCAGGCTGGATTCAAACTCAAAGATCCACCTGCCTCTGCTTCATCAGTGGGATTAAAAGTGTGCACCAGCACTACCCAGCTGAGTTTTTGTTTTTCTAAACAGCATAGTCTTGGCACCAACAGTCAGATACAAGTGTCAAGTCCCTTGAAGAGCCAGCTTTTAGAAGCTCACCCAACAGTTTGTTTATTTTGTTTTGTTTAGTCTTTCTGATTATTCTTTTTAGACATCTCTATCTCGTATACTCAAATTAGGTTAATTCTGTTGTTTTCAAACAAGAGCCCTGGTAATTTCAAGAGACTATAATGTTTTCATGTTTGAGGCTATAACAAAATACTTTACATTGGGTAATTAGAAACTGTTTTTTTTTTTTTTTTTTTTTTAATTTATTTATTATGAGTACGCTGTAGCTGTCTTCAGACACACCAGAAGAGGGCATCAGATCTCATTACAGATGGTTGTGAGCCACCATGTGGTTGCTGGGATTTGAACTCAGGACCTCTGGAAGTGCAGTCAGTGCTCTTAACCACTGAGCCATCTCTCCAGCCCCCAGTTTTGTTTTTAAGATTTATTTTTGAGTGTGGACATTTTGTCTCTCTGTGTATGTGTACCACATATGTGTCTATTGTTAGAAGAATCCAGAAGAGAGCATAAGATTCCCTGGAACTGGGGTTGTGAGCTGCCATGTGGATGTTGGGATAATCCGGGTCCTCTGGAAGAACAGTCAGTGCTCTTAACCACTGAGCCACCTCCCCATCCCCAGCTCCTCTCCCCCGTCTCCTTTTCATTTTTGTTTTTGAGACAGAGTCCCATGCAGGCTATGCTGCTCTTGAACTTGATTGGTTACCAGGGATTATCTTGAATTCGTGACCCTCTTGCCTCTACTTTCTGAGGACTGAGATTACTCATACGGCCCCCAGTATGTTTCTTTGCAGGAAAAATTACCTGAGTATTTAGTGTTTTTAAAAACAAACTGAAGCTAGGTGTTCCTAGCACTTAGGAGGCAGAGGCAGGTGGATCTCTGTGAATTCAAGGCCAACCTGGTCTACAGAGTGAGTTCCAAGCCAGCCAGGACTACATAGAGAAACCCTGTCTCAGAACAAAACAATCACTCCATCAATATAAAAAATAAAAACAAACTGGTTGTGGCAGCACATGTCTTGAAACCACAGTACCTGAAAGTCTGGGCAGGAGAATTGTCACAAGTGTGACATTGGCCTGGGCTATATAATAAGTGATTTCTACAACTTATTTATTTATTAATTAATTTTCCAGACCAGGTTTCACTTTGTAGCCCTGGCTGGCCTGGAACTCACCGAGGTTTGCCTCCCTTCACCTCCAGAGTACTGGGATTAAAGGTGTCCACAACCTTGCATGGCTTTGTATTTTTAAGTGTGTGTGTGTGTGTGTGTGTGTGTGTGTGTGTGTGTGTGTGCTCATGTGAGTGCAGATACTGGAAGAATCTTGGAAGAGGGCATTGGATCCCTCAGAGCTTGAGTTACAGACCGTTGTGAACTCAACCTTTGTCCTCTGCAAAGAGCAGCATGGGCTCTTAACCACTGTGCTGTCTCTCCAGCCTCTGCGGGTGATTTCCTACAGTTCTAGAGACAAGGAATTCAGATTAAAGTGGAAAAGATGCACTTGCTCTTTAATCTTTTTTTTTTTTTAAGATTTATTGTTATTTTATGTGTGACTGTTTCACCTCCATGTACCCATGCAAAAGCACTGTGAGAGTATGCCTGGTATTTGAAGAGACCAGGTCCCCTGCAAATGGAGTTTGTGACAGAGGGTGGTGAGCCTCCATGTGCAAATGGAACACAAGTCACCTACAAGAGCAGAAAGGATTCCCATCAATGAGCCCCTCTCCAGCCCTCCTTGAGCTTCTTGTAAGAGTTCCACCGTCATCCCTGGCTACTACTTAAAGGCCCCAACTAGTCACCACTGCATTTGGGGTTAGGGTTCAGCACAGGAATACTAGGAGACAGAAACATCGTGACCCTGGCATCCGGAGGCCAAAGGTTCCCTGTTTATCTTGAGACAAAGTCCTTACTGGAATCCTCCAACTTGGGAAAGAGTTATCTTTTTAACAGAGATAAGCATTCCAAACAAGTTGACATTTAAGTAAGGATAAGAGGCTTTCAATAATTTATAAGCAACCCAGCTTAATCCTTTTGGAAAACAAATTAAGACTTAACATTAGCTGACACTGTAGCTGATCTTGAAAAGAAACCTATACTTTGGGGAATTTATCTTGAAAACTATGTTTGGAAAGGGTCTTATGATTGTCAGATGATTAAAAACTTCAACAGTTTAATCACATGTCAAAACAAAAACATCACATTTCAACACTTAAAAAAAAAAGCACCTTGGAAACTGAATTTCCCAACTCATTTTAAATATGTCTGGTTAAAAGTTTAAAAATTGCCAGGCAGTGGTGGCGCACGCCTTTAATCCCAGCACTTGGGAGGCAGAGGCAGGCAGATTTCTGAGTTCGAGGCCAGCCTGGTCTACAGAATGAGTTCCAGGACAGCCAGTGCTACACAGAGAAACCCTGTCTCAAAAAACCAAAAAAAAAAGAAAAAGAAAAGAAAAAAGTTTAGAAATCGATCAACTTCCATCAACCAGTAAAAATTAATTAGCTGATCTCAGAAAAATATTTTTTTTAGCTAAGTATGTTTCAAAAAACCAGATAATCATTAAACAGGATTAAAATGAGTATTATGATTTGATAATCTTATTCAATAATAAATTCATAGACGTTGTCCTGCTCTGCTGAGATAGGTATGTGCCACCACACCCAGCTCAGTCCCCTCCCTTCCTTTCTCCATCTGTCTTTCTCTGTTACTGTTTAGCATTGACAGCCTTTACAACAACGGTCCTCAACCTTCCTGATGCTATCTATGACCCCTGAATACAGTTCCTCATGTTTCAGTGACCCCCAACCATAACACTATTTTGTTGCTACTTCATAACTGTAATTTTGCTACTGTTATAAATCATAATGTAAATATCTGATATGAGACCTCCAAAGGGGTTGTGACCCACAGGTTAAGAACCACTGCTTTACAAGAACATGTTTTTAAAGTTTATGCATGCACCTGTGTGTCTGTGTGTGTGTGTGTGTGTGTGTGTGTGTGTGTGTGTACAGGTATGTGCACAGGAGTGTGTATAGGTGTGCCACAGCCCCAGAATGTTTTTTACACGTAGGTACATTTTACCCATAGTGACCATGTCTCCGGGGCTCATGTGTGGCCAATGGCCTCTATACAGACAGCACAGCTCTATGGAGTTGGGCTTTAATTGGGATTTGTCTTCCTTATTTTCAGTGTCATTCCTAACATGGGCCATTTCTTTCTGGAATAGTGTATTGAGAACAAACAGTCATAGACTCTTTTACCAGCAATCTTTCAAAACAACATGTCAGAAAGACACCGTCAACGAAGATCAGAGTTCTACATGGTTCTGTTGAAAACGGTCTAGAGATTTGGGGGGGTTTGCATCTAAAATCCCTCATCTGTTTTCTTAGTTGGATGTAGTCTGAAGGAATCTTGAAGCAGATGAATAAGTAGTAGTAAGTCCTACTTTCCAGTCACTAAGACCTTAGAAGTAGATTTTAACCAGAGCGGTGCTCTCCCAACCAACTTTGATATCACTTCTCAGAAACTGAGCCAACTGCTCCATCACAGCCCTTGGAACTGCTCTGAGCACTGCAGCTGAGAGCTGGCCACCCAGACAGCCATGCTGAGCCTACCCTGCCATTGCCCCTCCCAGTGCCCCCTCTGCTCTGACCTATGCTGAGTAAGTTGCTAACCCAGGAGAATATAAGGAAGGGTACTCGTCAGGTTCCAGTTCTCATCAAGAGGAGGCTGCTGGCTTTACGCTGTCTTCTTCCTCCCTTTTGTCTTGAGCAGGGATAACTAAATTAACCTTGGAGGGCACCCATCACAAAGGTCCCTCTGCTGAGGATGTAGCTCAGGGTAGTGTGCTCACCTGGCATGTATTAAGTCCACCACTTCCATCACCAGTGAATGCTACAAATGAAAGAATGTTTATGGAGCATAGATGCCCACTCATCTAGACCTTTTACCTTGGACAGTTACATGGAAGAGAAGAAAACATTTATGTAGCTTGAATGCCTGGATTTGGGAGTCTCAGAGGGATAAATGTTTTTACTCTGATTCAATTACTTCAGCTACTCAGCATTGACCACTGTTTCCTTAGGTGCACTGCCACAGCTATTTGAAAGCTCCTTAATGTGTCATGAGACATGGATGCTAAGCCAGACTTCAGTGAGTCACTCTGGGAAAGCTGGAGAAGGAAGGAAATCACTCGGAGGCCTGTATTAGCAAGGAAGTGTCAGCGTCCTCACCAACCTTATCTCTCTCCATTGCTCACCTGCTTCATCTGCCCAGGGCTCCAGCCTGTAAGGAAACACTTCGGGCTATTATTTATCAGATGGCTCTTCTACTATGCTTTCTGTTGCTATGATAAATACCGCAACCAAAAGCAACTTAAGAGGGCAGGAATTATTTGTGTTTACACTTCCAGGTCACAGTCCACCATTAGGGGAAACTGTAGAAGGACCTGAAAGAGAAATGACAAAGGAATGTCGCTTACTATATGTGCTCACTCTCAGCTGTTTAGCTTACATAGCCAAGAACCACCTGCCTAGGGATGGCACCGCCCACGGTGGACTGAGCCCTCTCACACCAATTAGCAATCAAGAAAACGCCCCAGAGACAAGCCATAGGGCAATCTGATCTGAGCAAGCCCACACTTGGTGACTGACTCTGTCAGATAACTGTGTCAAATTGACAGCTGAAGTTAACTAGGACAATGGCCAATAGTGGGAATGTTAATTTCTTTTTACCAGAATTTCATCTGCCTGGGCCTTGCTTGAGTTTGACTGTAGAGCTTTGCATATTGCTAGGCCAGAGTTCTACTTAACTGAAGTAAATAATTTTCTTTCTGTTTTTTTTTTTTGTTTGTTTTGTTTTTTTTTTTGAGTATGTTCAAGGGCAGGTGTGTTTTGTGTGTGTGTACGTGTGTGTACCACAGCATACATGTGGAAGTCTGAGGACAACCTGTAAAAGTTGGTTCTCTCTCTCTACCACATGGCTCCCAAGGATTGAACTCGGGTCCCCAGGCTTGCCAGCAATCTGCTGATCCACCTTGCCAGCCCAGGAAATCTTGTTTCTACACAGAATGCTAGAAACAAATGACAAAAATATTTTCAACATCTGAGTCATTCAGTTGTAACTGATGCCATGCATGAGGCACCAAGAGCAAGAGTTAGCTCAGCGCAAGCTCAGTTCTTACCAGGCTCTCTCCACCAAGCATTTCAAACTTCCTAAGGGCTATTTATTGCATTACATCATGACTATTTCCTTTTCCTGGATTCTGAAAATGGTTATTCTCACTTGGGGAATAAGATGGCACTTAGAGTGACTAACGGTAAACTGTTTTAGTTTCATTTCTGTTTTTGTGATTACAAACACTCTGATCAAAAGAAACTTTGGGGAGGAAAGGGCTTATTCAGCTTACAATTCAGGGTCACAGTCTATCATTGAGGGAAGTCAGCAGGACTGCCAAGCAGGAACTTGAAGGCAGGCATGGTTGGTTCTAATCCATGCTGACCTAGGAATTGACTTTACAGCCAAAGAAATAAAGACCAGGAATCATGAAAGATGCTGCTGGCTGGCTCACAGCCCAGCTAATACTCTGCCAGCTTTACTACACAGTTTAGGATTACCTGAGGGATGGCTGGGTCCTACAGTGTGCTGGGCCCTTCTGCATGATTATCCATGAAGACAGTCCCTCACAGACACACCCACAGGGCCAATCTTACCTAGGCAACCTCTCAGTTGACTCTAGGCTGTGTCAAGTTGACAGTTAAAACTAACCAGGTCACTGTGCATAACCCTTTGCATGTATGTATGTGGTACATGTCTCTGTATGGAGTTTGTATAGGTGTACACATGTGCACAGGTGTGCTCTCCCACATGTACACGTACAGAGGGCAGAGGTCAATGTGAGGTGCCTTCCTCAATCTCTTTCTACGTTGTTTTTGGAGACAGGGGAGTCTCACTGAACCTGAAGCTCACTTGGCTTTTTGTGTGGATTCTAGGGACCTGATTTAAGTTCCCCTGCTTGCAAGGCAAGAGCATTCCTGCCTGAGCCATTTCCCCAGCTGAATTCTTACGTTAAGTTTTTGTGTTTCTCATGGCTCAGCCCTGTCCGAAACCACTGGTGAGGCTAACATTCCAAATGGATTAAAAGTATATTCCAAATAGATTTTAAAATTAGTAAAATTGAATACTTTATTTTCTCTGTGGTACTGGGTTTAGCCAGGTGGATTCAGGGCCTTGCACAGGCTAGTGAACGCAGTCACAGAGCCGTATCCCAGCTGAAATACTTTTACTTCTATTTTTCTTTCTTTTTTTATTTTTTGCCTTTTTTTTTCTTTCTTTCTGTCTTTATTTTTCTTATAACATAATTGAAGAGGAATACTATTATAAGTAAATAATGACTTAAAATTTAATTTAATTAAAAATTTAATTTAAGCCAGCCTGGTCTACAGAGTGAGTTCCAGGACAGCCAGGGCTACACAGAGAAACCCTGTCTCGAAAAACCAAAAAAAAAAAAAAAAAAAAAAAAAAAAAAAAAAAAAAAAAAAAAAAAAAAATTAATTTAAAAATTTAGCTCTTTTTGTTGTTGTTTTGAGAGAACCTCTCACTATGTAACCCTCCTGCCTTCAGCCACTTTCCAAGAACTGAGTTTATGGAGATGGTGGCTCATCATGTAAAATATTATTAAAAACAAATGAATGAATTTTGAGTAAACTCTGCTAAGTGAGAGAGACCAGGTACAACAGCCAAGAACATATGGCTCTATTTGTGTGCTGTATAGAATATCCAAATTCCTAGTGTGATGGTTTGCATGTTTGGCCCAGGAAGTGGCACTATTAGAAGGTGTAGCCCTGTTGGAGTAGGTGTGTCACTGTGGGTGTGGGCTTTAAGATCCTCATCCTAGCTGCCTGGAAGCCAGTATTCTGCTAGCAGCCTTCAGATGAAGATGTAGAACTCTCAGCTCCTCCTACACTATGTCTGGCTAGATATTGCTATGTTCCTGCCTTGATGATAATGGACTGAACCTCTGAACCTGTAAGCCAGCCCCAATGAAATGTTATCCTTATAGGAGTTGCTTCGGTCATAGTATCTGTTCACAGCAGTAAAACCCTAAGATACCTCGCAAGAGTAGAAGAGTGGTTTCCAGAGACTGGGAGGCCTGTGGAGGGAGGGAAGTTAATGTTTGATAAGGTCAGTTCTGTTCAGGCCGATGCAAACATTCTGGAATTGGACAATGGTGATACCACACAACACCGTGACTACCCAACTCTGCTCTATTCCATTTGGGTGGTGGGTTCCTGCAAGCCTAGCATTTGGGAGACTGAGACAGGAGCCAGTGTGAGGTACACAGTGACATCAAGGCTATCCTGGGCTAAATGATGAGTTTCCATCTCAAACAAAACAAAATAAAGCAAACCCTCAAGAAAACTACATCTGAAAACTGCTTAAACGGAAGCTAACACGTGTGCATGGGTAGAGTCTCATAGCGTGCAGAGGGCCGCATCAGGAAGGCTGAGTTTGGAGTTGAACCTGGGCTATATAGTGAGATCCACACTCAACAAAATGGTTCAGTGGTCGTTCGTTCATTCATTCATTAGTTTGTTTGTCTTTTTTTGTCTTTTACCACAATTTTAAAAAGGCAAAAAAAAAAGGGGGGGGGGGAGGGTATTTTGATGATTTTATAATCCTAGCATTCACTTGGGGAATTAAAGCAAGTTCAAAGTTGGTGTGAACTACAGAGTGAGACCCTATCTCAAAAAACACACACACACACCAAACAAAAAGCTTCACAGAACAAACCAAAATTTTAAAAATAAAAATTTAAAGGCAAGAAAAAGAGGAGCTGTTGATCCACACGGCAACATAGGTGAGTTTGAAGCATTTTAGAAGTCAGGTTGGATGAAAGTTCCAAACACAAAGGTCTGTGTAAGTTCACTTATGTAAGTGTAAATATATAAACTATTGTTAAATATAATTGTAGGAAGCTGTTGGTTTAGACAGTCTGTACCAAGCCCCACTAATGTGGAGTTTGAGCTATGGTGAAGTTCCACTCACCAAACCCAAATTAATTTGTTGGACTTTCCCAGAAATCAGGAGAAAGAAATAATATCCAAATTCCCAAGCAGGCCAGTTTCAGCGCAGTAGGGAAGTGCCCTCTGAGTTAACCCTATGAGGAAGGTAACTTCAAAATGCCCAGTTCCCTCTGTTTCTGTTTCTACTTTCTTCAGCCCTTTTTCAGCCTATATAGAAACCACTTCCTTTGTTCAGCACATTGCAAGATATTTTAGTTTGTTTATTCATTTAGTGTGTGTGTGTGTGTGTGTGTGTGTGTGTCTACAGGAATTTATATGCACCAAGTGCATACCACCGAATTTGAGGTTGTGAGTTGTTTGATGTAGGTCTTGAGAACTCATCCTGGGTCCTCTGCAAAAGCAGTAAGGCTTCTGAATTGTTGAGTTCTCTCTCTCTCTCTCTCTCTCTCTCTCTCTCTCTCTCTCTTTTCTTAGTCATGCTATGTAGCTCAAACTGGTTTCAAACTCATAACTCTCCTGACTTGCTTAGTACAAACAAAGGAAGTGGTTTCTAAATAGGTTGAAAAGGGATATCTTTTGCAACTTTGTTTCTTTTCTCAGAGATAGAAACAGAGGCGCTCTTAAGAGTGGAAGTGGTCTAGCCAGAAGAGAAAAGACAACTACTAAGTAAACTAATGTTGTTGTTTTAGGTTTCTTTTCCTTTTTTATTCTAGAGACAGAGGCTAATGTAACCTCCTCTGGCTTGGAACTCTCTGAGTAGCTGTAGGGTGACCTTGAACTTCTGATCTTCCTCCCTCCTCTAGTCCTTGGATCACAGGCATGCAACACCACACCCAGTTTATTTGGTACTAGAGATCAAACCCAAGGGATTCTTTTCTGCTGGACCAGGGACTCTACTAACTTAACAACCTCCTGGGCCTGTCACGTTGACACTCTCAACCTTATGCTGATAGAAATCAGAGTGGTGGTTTCCGGGGGCTGTGCTGGGGTGAGTAAGATTAATTGGAAGTGAGTACAAAGAAACACTCTAAGTGACACAAAATACTTTCTATCTTGCTCGGAGAAGTGAATATATACAAGTGAATATATATAGTGTTATATACAATTGTTGAAGTCCCTAGGGTTATACAGTAAGTATCTAAGCCTTGTTTTAAAGTGTCAACTGAAAGTCACAACAATCTAAAGAAAGATGAAATGATATATTCAAGTGTCTGAGTGTGGTAAGAGTGTGTGTGGTAAATGTGAAAGATGTCTGTATCTGTATGTGTATACAAGAGTGTGTGCACACAGGGCGGTTGGTACCACACTTTGTCATTTCCTTCTGCCCCTCCCTCGAATATTGTGACTGAGATCATAAATGCATGTGAGACAGAGCCTGACTTCTTACATGGATGCTGGGTCCTTATAACTCAGGTTACCATGGTTTCACAGACAGCACCAAGCTTGTTTCTCCAGCCAGTTTAAAAAAAAAAAAATGTTATTGAAATTAAATAAAAATTTGGCTGGGGCTGGAGAAATGGCTCAGCAGTTGGGAGCACTGACCACTCTTCTAGAAGACCCAGGTTTCATTCCCAGCACCCACAATTGTCTGTAACTCCATTTATAGACCCAATGCCTTCACTCAGATGTACATGGAGGCAAAACATCAATGTGCAAAAAATAAGATAAATAAGTTATTTTAAAAAGATTTTTTTCCTTCAGAAATATGTTTGAACAATCCTATTAAGAAAAATTGGCCAAGTATGGTGGCAGCTTATATCTGTAATAGAGAGGCAGGAGGATTCTCCTGAGTTACAGCACATTTCCTGGCACATAGAGTGTGCTAGGTCCCTGTCTTAGAAATGCTAAAATAACAGTACAGTTTTAAAACAAAGGTGTGAGACACTACTAAAGAAAATCATACCGGGACAGCAGTGTGTGGTGGCTCACACCTGCAGCCCCCCAGGAAGTCTGAAGATGGAGACCCGCCTCTCTCCAGGAACTAAAGGCCAGTCTGGGCTACCTAGTGAGTTTCAGGCTAGTCTGGACTATGGTGTAAGACCCCGTCTCAAACAAAAATAAAAACCAAGAATACAGAATTCAAGGAACTAAAGGGATGTCTCAACCATTAAGTGAATGTTCTGCTGTTCCAGGGGACCTCAATTTAATTCTCTGTACCCTCTTCAGGTGACTCACAGCCACCTGAAATCACACACACACACACACACACACACACACACACACACACACACTTAAATGATATATTATGTATAAAAAAGAATTCAGGTTTTCCTGAGAAGCAGAGGCTATCTCTCTTCTTCTCAGAGCAAGTCAACACGAAAACCCACAAGTTCTTTCAAACCTTAAAATAGTTTCTCAGGGCTGGCACATATCTCAATAAGACAGCTGCCTGCTTAGCATGTGGAAGGTCCTGGAATCAACCCTCTGATGAAGTGAATCATATACTAGAATAATAGTTTTTGTTGTTTCTCGCTTTTGTTTTGCTCTTATGCTAGCATGTTTGAGGACAGAAACTGAAGCAGAATGCAGCAGGAGATGGTGCACCTTAAAATCCCAGCACTGGGGAAGTGGAGGCAGGGGGATGAGAGGTTCAGTTGCACTCAGATACTAGTCCAGTATATTTGCAGCAAGGCTGGGATACGTGAGATACTGCCTCAAAAAAGCAAGAGAGAAAAGAGAAATCTCACTTGCCCTACTTTTGCTTGGTGGCATTCTGTTTTCTTCTGTGAAGGTTTAATTACAAGAAAAACAAATTTGGTAACAAAAATACCCTGCTTGATTTTCTGGTGAAAAGGGTCCAAACAATGGATTACATCATTAATGCAAACTAAAATGTAAATCCCAACCACACTTTCTGGGAACCACACCCAACTTCCTGGGTAGCAGGGTAGTGGGGTGAGCTTGGGAAACAGGGCCTGCCAGGAGGTAGAGGAAGGCAGATGGGAAGAGTGAGTGCCCCGTGAGCTGGGCCCTTCTCTGCCTGCCACACTGTTTTAGGGGCGTTACTGTAAGGAGAGTTTAGGAGACCTGAAGGGAGGACAGAGTGTCCCTCCCCCTCTGCACCTACCAATTACAAAATCTCAGCAGAAACTTACAGGAGGGTCAGCATGGAGGAAGTTGCCTAAACAGTGGCCTCCTGAGAACGTTAGCTCCTGCCTTTCCTTCCCCAACAAGTGGACAGGCTTTTGTAAGACTAGCCTAACTGCATGGTAGAAGGCATATGTTTAAGTTCAGGTATGGGCCTACTGTTTTACATGATTGTGTTTTAATTCCTTCTTTTCTGGGGTTTGAAGAAGTTTGGCCAAAGTTGCATCTAGAGACCTATTACAGAAGCTCAGATGGAAACAAGCCCCAGGAGCTTGAGATAAGGTCACCCTGGGACCTGTGGACAGCATCTTTGCAGACGAGGCTGTGGCTATGCAAATTTTTGCTAGTTCTCTGCCTGGAAAGAGACTTCTCTTTTTCATTACTTTCTTGTATGAAATATGTAAGATGTAAGATACAGCCACCAGAACAGTAGATTATATCGCTTTAGTATTTCAAATATGATTCAAATATGACTATATGTTAAAATTTGCCCCCAGGAGAAACCATGAAATGGACAGTTTGTGTGCATGTGAGGTTATAAAAGGCTTGTGGGTTTGTCTTAATCTTACGTGTATGGTGTTTTGCCTACATGTATGTACGTGTGCAGTGTTGGTGCCTAGTGCCCAGAGAGGTCAGAAGTGGCCATCAGATCCCCTGGAACTGGAGTTACAGAAAATTGTGAACTGCCATGTGAGTGTTGGGAATGAAACCTGGATATCTGGACCAGATCCTCTTAACTGCTGAGCCATTTCTCCAGCTCCATTATAAAGAATTTTAATAAATCTGGGATGGTAAAACAAATAGTAACTAGATGTAGAGGAAAACATCAAGTTTGAAAAATACAAATAAGTTATAGGAACATTCTAAGGATTTAGAATATATATTCTATGTATGTATGCATGTATGTATGCATGCATGCATGTATGTATGCATGCATGCATGTATGTATGCATGTATGTATGTATGCATGTATGTGTGTATGCATGCATGTATGCGTGTATGTATGCATGCATGGATGTATGTATGCATGCATGTATGTATGCATGTATGTATGCATGTATGTATGTATGCATGCATGTATGTATGTATGCATTCATGTATGCATGTATGTATGCATGTATGTATGCATGTATGTATGTATGTATGTATGTATTTTTGTGTTGAGACAGAAATCTCCTACTGTAACTCATGCTAGAAGTCACTATGTAGCCCAGGCTAGCCTAGACTCCTGCCTAAGTTGACTACAATTAGAGGTGGTGGGATGGGGGTTCTTTGAGAGCAATGATTGTCTTCTTGGTCCTGTTGTTGTTGTTGTTGTTTGTGGGGGATTTATTGAGACAGGGTTCCTCTGTCTCCCAAGTGCTGGGATTAAAGGCGTGCGCCAGCACTGCCCGGCCTTTCTTGATTCTTGATGGCCTTAGTTCAAGGGGCAGGAGTCCTAGGAAACTGGGTAGTCTCCAAAGTCAGCGAGAGCTTCTAATACCATTGTCTCACAGTCATGAAGAATGACAAGCCAGGACATAGGACAAAGAAAGTTTATTGAGAAGTAGAAAACCTCTACTTTTATGTTTTAAGAACGTTCCTGATTGGCTCATGCTGTGTGTAAAGGCCACATTGATTTGGGATGAGCCTGATTGGCTAGTTTGAATGTACGTGGAGAATACTGATTGGACGGTGTGTCATGTGACCATGTATAAGCTTAGAAAGCACACAGCAGGGTGAAAAGGGGGCATCAAATGAGTCTCTGTGCTAACTCATGCCTGTAATCCTAACACTTAGAAGTATTACATCCACAAGGACTCACAATGACTTTTCTAAGTTCAAGTCAGTTTGGGCTACAAAGCAAGTTTGTCTCAAAACCAAACCAAACCGAACTCAAAACCAACCAATTTTTTTTTTTTTTTTTAAGCTTTGTAGCTCAGAAGATCTGGGAGTCGGGTCTGAGAATTTGCTTTTCCAACTCATCTAGTCCCAGAGGATTTGAGGAACTTTGTTGTTGCCATTTTGTTCTGCCTGTTTTTTGTCTCTATACATAGCTCTGTTTACATTTGGAACTGGGTATGTAAACCAGGCTGACTTGGAACTCACAGAGATCTTCCTGCTTCTGTCTACCAAGTGCTGGGATTAAAGGTATGTGCCACCACACCTGTCTCGGGGATCTTCTGACCTGACAATCAGGTGATAAATTCTCTTGAGCAACATTATTCATAAGACAGTCTTTAAACATTTTTTTAAAAAAACAATCCAAGTGACTGATAGCGGCAGAAATGAACATTAATTTCTAAGTTAATCCACCATCCACATTGCTATCTGCTCCAACCATCAGTGACCTGAGTGGGAAGGTCATCCTGAGATGACAGCTGAGATCTTAGGACTGACAGAGTTCACCCTGTTCCTACTGTTAACAAGTTCGCTTACTTGTCTTGAGATTCTATCCCCTTTACTTACAAAGTCCAAGGTTTCCTTTCTTTAATTTTTTCAGACCTGGTTTCCTGTAGCCCAGGCTTACACTCACAATGTGTTGGAGGATAACCTTCTGCCTCCACCTTCCAAGTACCAGGATTACACTCTCATACCGCTGTACTCAGTGTCTGTGGTGTTAGGATGAACCCAGGGCTAGGCAAGTGCTCCACTAACTGACTTACTTACTTTTTAGATATGTTTTTGTACAGCACAGGCTGTTTTCAAATTCACTGTGTAATCAAGGATGACCTTGAACTTCTGATCCTCCTGACTCCACTTTGCAAGTGCTAGGAAGACAGGAATGTGCCACCATGCCTGGCTAAGATGAGGGTCTTGAATTAAGCTTTTATGTAGGCTTGGTTGCAGAGGGTTGCAAAGCTGTAAGATATTAGAGAGGAAATTTCTTCCTTCCTCCCTCTTCCCTCCCTTCCTCTCTTCTTTTCTTCCTTCCATCTTTCCTTTCTTCCTTTCTGTCTGTTTTTTTTCAGGGTTCAGCATCAAACCTAGGGCCTCAGACATATGAGACAAACACTCTACCACTGAGCCATATCTCCACCTCCTTCCATGAGGGTTTTAAGGGCTTTAGTGAAAGGGAGAAAGAAGATGGGCCTCATTATACAGCCTAGACTGTCCTCAAACTCACTGTGTAGCCTGACTGACCTGGAATCATGGCAATCCTCCTGCCCCAGCCTTCTGAGTGTTAGGATTGCAGGCATGAGTCACTAGGCCAAGACTTTTTAATTTTTTTTTTTTTTTTTTTTTTTTTAAAAAGACAGGGCCTTTTCCATTGCCTAGGCTAGCCTTGAACTAATGGTGATCCTGCTGCCTCAGCTCTGAGTGTTAGGATTTGCTGGGTTATGCTGCGGCTTTGAAATCAGAAAATAGCAACGGACAGACACTATCTCTAGTATAAAGTCCTTTACAAAAGTGCATCATTTTCTAGAAAGATGCCTATCTTAGGAACATATATATAAAGTATATATAGCAATATATATATATATATATATATATATATATATATATATATATATATATATAAATGATATAAAAGGTCATATTCTAAGACAAGTTTAAAAATCAATACTGTTGCAGCCACTCTGCTCTTAATAGTGGCCTGGGTCATTGTGACCTGTAAAAACAGGTTCACTCAGTACTTTTGAACTTTTGCTAGATAGAAAACCACAAACCATCGCAGTAAAATTCTCTGTGCAGTTGTAAGGGAGGCCTTGTTAGGAAATGCGTGTTCTTTTTACCAAGCAAGCTCTGTGAAGAACGTCTAGGGTTGGTGAAATGGCTCAGTAGGTAAAGGTGCTGCTGCCAAGCTTGACAATCTGAGTTTGATCCTTGGAATCACGTGGTAGAAGGAGAGAACTGACTCCTACAGGATGACCTCTGACCTCCACAGCTGGATCATTGTACTGTACACTCATCGCACAGTACATCAATGATAAAATGTAAAAGTAAAGCAAAACAACAACAAGCATTAGATGGGTGCGTTGGTCCTGCCTGTAATCCTAGCACTTAGAAGTAGAAGAAAGGGGTCACAAGTTCAAAGTCTCCCTTGGCTACATGGTGGGTTTGAGGCCAGCCTGAAGTCTAAAATCCCGTTTCAATAAACAAACAAACACAAGCGTTTAGTTTGCACTCAGCACAGTACACTATGTAGCCCAGGCTACAGCAATCCTTCCACCTCTACCTCTCAAATACTGGAACAATATCGAGGCTTGAACCGCTATGCCCAACATCCATGCCGTTAGAATAGACCCTGTGTGTCTCTCCTTTGACATCACTCAGAAGATAAACTATTGGAACTGTATTGTTTTTTTTTAGTTTTTTTTTTTTTTCCACTGTCTCGACTTTGTGGAGTTTTGTTTTTGTTTATTTTCTTCCTTGGAAGAGGGAGTAAAGTCACCAAGCAATATTTATTCTTCTGATAGTCTATAACAAAAATCACAACATAAAATTAAGATACTTAATTACTGATATAAATTCAATGCACCCAATGTTACATGATAAAGGAAGGAGAGAAAAGGTGTTTGCTAAATATGCACACACATGCACATACATATGCACACACATGCACATATATGCACACACATGCATATACACATGCACACATGTATGCACACAGACACACATACAAACATATACATGCACACACATGTGCACAAACACATCATATACGTGCATGCATATACATACATGTATACTTAAATACACATACACACATATGCACATACATGCACACACACACACAATATATTATTGATAAACCTCATGACAATCACCATCCTCTTTTATGACTGGCCATGTGAGTATAGCTCGTTTTTAACAACTGCCTTATTACCCACTCTATATTTTCTTTATCATTAGCTAGTCATGGTTTTTTACTAAGTATGATAGCACACTCAGTTTTATTTGAAGTTTACCATAGATCATAGGACATACCATATTTTAAGAGCCAAGCTACATTCCAGACTTATTCTTTCTTACCAACACTTGTCTTTATTTTGTAGAAGCTGTTTATTTGTTGAATTTTTGACACACGGTCTCATGCAGCACCCAGGCTGGCCTTGAACTTGTTATTGAATTATAATCCAACCCAATAGTTGAGCAGTTGAGCACAATAATCCAGCTAACAGAAAAGTGACCTAAAAGCTCACTTGTAATTTGTGATTCAAAATCACAAAAGCCTAAAATGGCTGGGTGGTGTTCTCTCTCTCTCTCTCTCTCTCTCTCTCTCTCTCTCTCTCTCTCTCTCTTTCTCTCTCTCTCTCTCTCTGTATACACACACAATCACATAATAAATTAGAGTAATCTAAATATCCGTCACTAGGTGAATATATCAAAAACTGGGATGCAGACATATGATGTCTTAAAACAGAAAGGAAAGCTGGGATTTCAAAAATTCCCTGGAAAGGAATCCCATGTCTGTGATTATAGCCTCAGGAGATGGAGGCAGGGCGATCAGGACTTCAAGACTAGCCTCTGCTATAGATAGAAATGGAGTTCAGCTGGGGCTACATCCTGTCCAAAACCAAAAAATAAAAATAAATAAGGAAATTCTGTTATATGTTATAACTTGGATGAAGTTTGATTTAAGAACATTATGCTAAGTACAATATGCTAAGTACAATATGCTAGTCCCATATAACAGCGGCACATAATACCATAGAACCCAGTGAATGTAGCCATCTTAGCATGTCAGTGGATACTATGATGCTTGTACAAGAACAGGATTGCCTAATGTGGTGCTCTGAATAGGTTTGGCCCCTAAAGACTCATGAGGTGGGCTTTGAGGCCTCATATATGCTTAAGTCTGACCAGTGTGACACAGTCTTTTTCTGCTGCCTGTGAATCAAGATGTAAACCTCTTAGCTCCTGCTCCAGTACCCTGTCTGCCTGGATGCTGCCATGCTTCCTGCCATGATGATAATGGACTGAACCTCTGAACCTGTAAGCCAGCCCCAATTAAATGTTTGTCTTTATAAAAGTTATATTGGTCATGGTGTCTTCACAGCAATGAAACTCATTAACTAAGGACACTTAATAATACATTTCTCAAAACATCTCAGGGCTTAGCAGTGGGTACGCATGCTTGCCACACAAACCTGGCAACCTGAGCTGGATTTCTGGAGCCCACCCCCACAAGACTGGAAGTTGTCCTCTGACTCTGACTTCTACACGTATGCTGTGCCATGTGCACACGCACACACACATCATATATAGAGACTAATAATAAATGAGGGACTTGGTAAGACATGGTCTCACTGTGTAGTCCTGACTGGCCTGGAACTTGCCATATAGACCAGTCTGACCTTGAATTCACAGAGATCTGCCTCTCCTTGCCTCCCTAAAGGATTAAAGGTGTGCACCCCCATGGCTAATCCATAAATGTTAGGTGATGTATGTCTCTACTGTATGATGTCAATGAAATGATATCTATAATCAACAATTCATAGAAAAAATACATAGAAGTGGAAAGAATAGTGGCTGCCAGGATGAAGGAATAGGGAATGGGAATTTTTAATAGGTATAAAGTTTTAGTTCAGCTGGGCAGAGGTGGCGCACGCCTTTAATCCCAGCACTTGGGAGGCAGAGGCAGGCAGATTTCTGAGTTCGAGGCCAGCCTGGTCTATAGAGTGAGTTCCAGGACAGCCAGTGCTACACAGAGAAACCCTGTCTCAAAAAACCAAAATAATAATAATAATAAAGTTTTAGTTCTGCAATATGGAGTTTTGCACATGAATTGGGTACAGTGGCACACACTTGCACATCCAGCAATCACGAGGTTGATGCAGGAGGATTGTGAGTTCTAGGTCAGTCTGATCTACATAGTGAAATTCTAAAAACACAGTTCTATAGGTTGATTGTATCATAATGTGAATATACTCATTACCATTGAAATGTACACTTAAAAGTGGCTGGTACAGGACTAGGACGTAGCCCTGTTAGTGTTTGCCTCACAGGCATAACACCCTGGGTTTGATCCTCAGCACTCCGTCAACTGGTAATGGTGATACCTGTCTGTAATGTCAGCACTCCCGAGACAGAGACAGGAGACTCTGAGTTCTAAGTCATCCTTAGCTATAGAGCAGGTTGACGAGCACACTAGACAGCGTGAATTCCTACCGAGAAACAAGAAACCAATATCCCCAAATAAAATAGAAAACTACAGGCTATTCAGTTAGCTGTAAGCAAATTTGAATGATAAGGCTGTGTAGCTGAATACGTAAAAACTATACATCTGCACTTTTGAAAGTCAGACTCTCTCACAATATTTCTGCATGTGCATTGTGGTAGCAGAACCCAAAACATATCACTTACATCTCCTCCTCTCAAAATGTCCTTGCTTAAATTTGAAAATAACCATCTCCTGATACATTTAAAGTGACTTGAGATAAAATCAAATCAAATCTCATTTCAGGGCTAGAAAGATAGCCCAGTGGGTGAGAAGCTTGCTGCACAAGCTTGACGGCCTTAAAAATTCAAAGGAGTAACGTATTCATGAGTATATTTGACTACAACTGTTCCTCCCCTGCCACGCCTGATCTGGAGCCTGCGAGTCATTACTGAGAGAAAGCAAAGTTGAAGTTATGACTTAGTGGTAGAGTATTTGCCTGAAGAAGGTTAAGAAGAAGTAGTAATGTTCAATCCCCAGCACCATAATAAGGAATACATAGCCTCTGTAAATGGAAAGACAGTCTGTTAAGAGGGCAGTCTGTGGTAACACAAGCCTATAGGCAAACAAGCGAAACCAAGGAATGAATCTCTTTAAAGAATGCCATTGGGACACTGGTGAAACCTGAACGAAGTGGCCATCTACTAGATACTTTATCAATGTCAGCTTCCCAAGTTTAAGATTTTTACGCTTTACCTAAATAACCCCAACTCTGGTGTGACAACTGCAATCCCAGCACTTGACTGGGGAAAGCAGGAACATCAAAAATTCAATGTCATCTTTAACTACCTCATGATTTTGAGGTCAGCTTGGGCTTCATGAGACACCCTTCCTCCACCACATAAAGAAAATAATAATGACAAAAATCTCTTCTAGGCTGCCATAGTGACACTGACACACACACACACACACACACACACACACACACACACACACCTTATTATTTTTAAGAAAATTGGTCTATGTTCTTTCACTCACAGCTTAGTTTGTCATATTCAATCAAAAATAGTGTTGGGAATTTGTTTAAAATTGCTCTGAGTTCTGTGCAATCAGTTTGAAGATCTATTACTATGTGAATCAAATGGAGAAGATTTTGCAAAAAGTTGGACCCTGTGGGGATTCTAACAAACATAGGAAGTAAGAAGAAAAATCCTGTATATCTTGACGACCCTTTGATCATTTCTTTTAATTGTATCTACCCGGCTTCCTAGGAGGCCAACGGAGGGTAGGTATTAACTGGTAGACATCCAGTGCTCTTCTCAATCCGTGTTTTCTCTGGTATGTTTCCCGAGGACTCACTATCTGAAACAGAGTTGAAGGTGAGGGTGAAGAAAAAAAAAATGAATCAAAGAATATACAGTTGAATATGCTTCAGAAGGCGGCTATAAATGTTAATGGTTGAAGTAGGTGTTTCTAATGCCTGTTTGACCCTGACAAACAGGAACCACGGATGGGGACTGAGGACTGTAGAGACGTGATTCTTTAAGCTTTGGGGTGGGGTGGGGGTGTGTGGGGGGAACTAGGTGAGAGTCCTAGAGTTCTAGGGTCTGAGGTGGGACAGTGCTGCACGGACTGGAGAAGAAATTACAGGTATTCCAAACACTTGGAACAAACAGCACGTGCATGGGTCAGTGATGGGTGTGAGGGAGGCCAGAGGGAGAGATGTGTTTGAAGTACAGGTGCGATTGTGCAAAACCACGAGTACCAGGTTAAGGACCTTGGAGTTTGTCCTGCGACGCCATGGATACTCTGGAACAGAAAAGCGGCTATTTCCCATACCGGCTTTAGGATTACTGTGGTTGCGATGGAGGAAAGCAGGTGGTCCTCTCCCAGTCAGCAGGGCCACCAGTTCACCTGCAGGGAGCGCGGTCGGGGCCTAGCGTCCTCCCCGCCCCTTCCCTTGACGCTCCAGGTCTGATGAGCTCGGAACTCGGCTACAATGCCTGGACGCTCCTGCTTTAGGATGCGGCTAGTGAGTACAGACGCGCCCCCGTGCGTCACCTCCGTTCTGGCGGTGAGGCTGCCTAGTACCGTGGAGTGGCGCCAAGGGGAGCGTCTGCGCTTGCGCCGCCACTCGGCGGCCTTCTGCGTGAAAACGAGGCGTTTGTGCGTGGCATTACTATCTGCTTGCTGTTCTAGGTGTTTGCTTTTGTCCTAAAAGATGTAGACAGACAGTTGGCAGAGGCTCCAGAGCCCCGCGACTTTAGTTGCCCTGGCATCCCCTCTTGCTAGGAAGCAATTTCCCTTGAGCCACTTGCTTTCAGGTTGCAGCCAGAATTTCACACTGCTGAAAAAACTGACCTGGCCGCTGACAATCTATGTTCCTAGGGCTTGCTTCCTTTGTATTTAAGTCAGATTCCTAGTGCAAGGGAATCTTGGAGTTCAGTTACCAATAACTTAATGCTCTCTGATATCTTGGAGTACATTTAGATTTTGCTCACATAATCTCAAAGATCACCTATTTTCCTGCGATAACTTTATAGAATATTTATTTATTTTATTTGAGAAAGGGCTTCTCTATGTAGCTCGAACTGTTCTGGAACTCACTATGTAGACCAGGCTGGCCTCGAACTCAAAGTGATTCTCCTGCCTCTGCCTCCCAAGTGTTGGGATTAAAGACTTGCACCACTACTTGGCAACTCTATGTATTCTTACTGCAAGTTTCCTCTATGCAACTTTGATACAATTAAAAGCAATGTCTCCTGCTGTGCATACATAATAAAATCTGGGCTATGATAATGAACTATATACATAAAATGTTGATTTTGGGGGGCATTTACATTCTAGTGAGGGGAGATCACAAATTGATGACTGAGTACTTGGAAAGAGTTATAAAGGATGGTAGTTAATTAGACTGATCAGAATAGGCTTCTGGGAGGTTTGGATGTTTAGAACCAGCCATGTGAACACCTAGGCACTCCAGACTGGGAGGAGCCATGGAAGCAGAAGTGGTGCTTTCTGGGACTAGACAAGGTTAGAGTGACTAGAGTGTGATGAACCATGATTGACAGTTGAGAGAAAACCTTAAGACTGTTTTAAGTAGGTGCCAGATTCATAGCTTTGTGCAGAACTTTGAAGTGTGTGTTCTTTAGATTTTGAGATAGCATTTCATGTAGCCCTTAATGTGTTAATAAAGAGAGAAAGGGGGTTATGTTCTGTGGGGGTGTAGTGGGGTATGGGGGAAGAGGTTGGCTCAACGGGCCCATGCTGTGGCATTCCTTCCCCAAGGGACCAGCCACAGGACGGTATAGTATAGAGGGGAGTTAAGAGGGTAGTAGAGGCAGGGAGATAGATAGATAGATAGATAGATAGATAGATAGATAGATAGATAGAGACCATGAGCACATGGGGGGAGGGGGGGAAGAGAATGGAAGTGAGGAGGCAAGAGACCAAGAGAGCAAGAGAGGAACAAGAAGGCTGGGGTGGGGTGGGGTGGGGAGAGGGGGCAAGCAGCCCCTTTTATGGTGGGTCAGGCCTACCTGGTAACTGTGGGGAGGAGCATACCTGACAGCTGCCAGGTAACTATGGGGTGGAGCTTAGACAGAATGGTAACAGCCCTGGCTGGTCTGGAACGCACCACGCAGCTGAGCTTGGTCTTGCTCCTCTGCCTCTACCTCTCTCCCGACAGTTGGGATCAGCGGCTGCACCACTGCTTGCAGGTTGAAATGTGTTTTAATAACAAGAAGCCAAGGAATAGTTTTTATAATAGTTGATCTGGTTCAGTCACTTAAGACCACACAAACTGGTTTGTTGAAAATAACTGATGTATCAGTTGTTCCCTGAAACTCCTTTTCTAACTCCTTCCTAAGCTATAATTTCTCTGCCTTTCTCTTAAAAAATTACATTTATCTGGTGTGTGGTGCACCTGGCACTGCGCACGTTTATTCTGGTTTTCTGTTTCCACCATGTGGGTCTCTGAGACAGAACTTGGGTTCTCAGACTTGGCTGCAGTGCCCTTTACTGGCGGAGCCATTTCACCAGCAGGCCTGCTCTGCTGTAATAATTCTGCTGTAATAACTCTGATGGTTAATGGATGGACTTCAAACTGTTATTGAGCACGTTCAAAAGGGGGATTTTTTAAAAAAAGATGTAAATCCGTGTATATATTACAAAAGGAAAGACTTGAAGATTTCATTCAGATCCTACGAGGTTGTCTAAAAGATAAACATTTTTCATCTTCGAGATCTTATTTATTGCACTCTAAAACAGCAAGACATAATGTCAATTTGAGCCCAGGCTAATTCTTCAAACTGTCTTCTCCTCTATGAAATGAAAACTGAGAACTAAAACAGCACTTTACTCAGAAAGCGTTCGATGGTACAGCACAACGTGCCATAGCGTCGCACAGTGCCACTATAATAAGCACCTCCATCCTTAGGATGGAAGGAACTGCCTTTATAGCATTCCGCGATTTTCACGTCTCTATTCTGGGTCGTGTACCAAGGCGAGGTGCGGGGTCGGGGAGGGGGTTGGGGGGAAATCCCTGTCTTCCAGAAGCTATTGAAAGATCCCAAGCAGGACGGATGGACTAAATCTATAAATAAAAGCTTGTGGGTTTGAATAGACACACGATCAATAAATACTACACTATACGTAACGTAAACGTTGCGTGCTCGTGACAAGGAAAGGCAGATGGAAACAAGGCAATCTCTCTCCTCCCACCAGACAAACACTGAGCAGTCGTTTTTTTTTTTTTTTTTTTTTGGTGAGAGGAATCTATCTTTTGTGCAATCTGTTTAGTATACAGTGCATGTTCAGGGCACTCCTTATCTTCGTGTTGGGAACAAAGTACACACAACCCTTTTCTGAAACACAGGGCCTAGAATCTCCTAGAGCTGGATGGGCTCCCCGCCTGTCGGACCACACAAAGGGGGCGCTTTGCCTGCTCGCAGGCCCCCACACCCAGGCTTTCGGGTCGCGGGTTCGCCTTCAGGGTCCCTCAGCCCCGCCTCTGCGAGCGCCCTCCCCAGTCTCTGGCGCGCACCCCTCCTCATGCGCGGGCAGCCGGAAAACCCGGAGCGAACTACCCGGGGCCGGCGGCGCATGCTCAGTTGCGAGCAGGTTCAGTTGGTTAGTAGGAAGCTCCAGCGCTACACCGGCGGCGGCGGCAGCGGCGGTGGCGGCGGCGGCGGCGGCGGCGGCAGCAGCAGCAGCGGCGACGGCCGAGCGGCCGGATTCCCCGGCAGCGACCTCGGGCCCTTCCCCTTCCCCACGCGACCCCGGCCCCCGCTCCGTTCCGCTCTGGGCCTCTCGCTTGAGTTCCCCGCCGGCGAGCGAGCGCCACCGGCCCGAGCGTCCCTCCACGCGCCGTCTCTCGGTGGGCCAGGCCGTGCCGGGGAGCGCAGTCCCGGCGGAGGGCGGCCCGGGGCGGAGCGGGGGGCCTGCCCCGGGGCGGTGGTGCGGGATGCCGCCGCCGCCACCGCCGGGCTGCGTTGGCTCTCGGCGAGCGGCGCGCGTGTCGGGTGGGTGTCCGGCCGCGGGCCTCGCCCCCCAGACTTCTCGCCAGCGCTAGCCGGGCCGCGCGGCGCCCCGAGGGGGCCGGGCTGTGCGCGGGCTGCAGCCCTTCTCCGCGCAGCGAGCCGCCGCCCCTCCGCCCGCCCCGAGGCGCCCCGCGGGCACCATGCAGGCGCAGCAGCTGCCCTACGAGTTTTTCAGCGAGGAGAACGCGCCCAAGTGGAGGGGGCTGCTGGTGCCTGCGCTGAAAAAGGTAGGGGCGCGGAACCCGCTTCCCGGCCGCAGTCCGCGCAGGGCCGGGCGAGGGCGGGGAGGCGGGGCGCCACCGCAGTCTTTCTTCCAGGTCTCCGGTCTCGGGGAGGTCTGCTCAGGCTGCGAGGTTCCCCGCGTCCGCTGCTCCAGCTGTTGTCACTAGCCCGGGATGCGTGGGAAGGCCGCACACAGTCGGGAAGGGTTGGTCTGGATCATCCAAGCGCGGAGGCGAGGGTTGGAGGAGCCTCGGTTTTCCGTGGAGGTCAAAGAAGGCCATTACCTACCTTCTGGATCTTACCGAGCTGCGGTCAACCTCTCGTTTTAGGAGTCCAGTGCTCTCACTGGCTCGAAAGTGCCCTGGCCACAGTGCTTGCCTAAGTAATTGCGAGGTTGCCTGCCAGCAAGAACATGGCCTGCTTGGCTTTGCTCGTCCTCAGTCATAACTCCCCGCTCTTTTGACACCCCCACCCCCATTACAGCGGTGATGCACATGCCACTGTATTCAGATTGGTTCTTTGAAGTGTCTGAGAATCTTCGAACGTCTTTTGGTTTGGTGGTTTGCATCTTTAGTCTTTGTGTCTTTGAGTTTGCCAGAGGTTAAATTATTTGGAAATGTTGCTACATTTTAAAAGCTTCAGCTTCTAAAGCTGCACGTAGGGACTTAGAGAATACTGCATTAAAACATCTGAAACGGGCGTGTTTGAATCGATTTTAAAACAACCAGATTGTTTTTTGTTTTCATTTGCCTTACCTGTAGAAATTGTTTTACCCTTCCAATAGTTTTAAACTCGATTTCTTGCTCATGATTTTCATGCTATCTTTGCCAAGATACAGTTTTGTTACTACTGAGTACCAAGTGTTTGCTGTACCATTATGCAGAGCTTTTCTATTTTACCAGGAAGTTTCGAAAGGTGTTTCATACTCCTCAGAGGCCAGCACCTTTTAAGTTTCTCCTTTGCCCTGCTCTCCCTTTCCCCTGTTGGTATCTTACGGTGGGGACTGTTTGCTTTGTTTTTCAGACTTAGGTTACTGGTTTTTATCTTCAAGTGTCTCGAAACTTACAAACCTCTGTATGTCTTCTAAGGACGTCAAAGAGACGACCTTGTTGTGCATCATTAATGGTCCCATGAGGCTTCAGTCCACTTTTACATTGGCTTTACCTGCACACTTGGCTGCATAGTTTGTAGAATTGGAGAAGAATGCCTCATGACGCTAGAAGTTTGGTATCTTGACAGGACAAGATGAGACAGAAAAATTGATTTATATGTACAAAAGCTCCCATAGAACATTACCAGTTTGAGGTATATGGCTTAAAAGCAAGTAGCTCCTATTCTAAGGAAACTTCCAAAATAACACTTGAGGATCCTTTAGAATGGTAGAAAGAGCATTGTAGAAGTTGGCAGACTACTCTAACCTGCCACATGGATGGTCCTTGTTGAAATCTTTGTGTGGCTGGCATTGTGGATTTTTGTTTGTTTGTTTGTTTTGTTGTTCAATTTATGTAATTAGTCACCAGTATCTTAAAATGAGAAATATCACATACCATCTGAGTTCTTCTGTCTTGAGTTATAGGTGGACTGGCTATACATTTTAACCATCAGTAAACTGCTACAGTTGTGAGTAACTGCCTTCTTTGGAAAGGATTTTCTCTCCAGTTTACCACAGCGTTGCTTGTGTTCTATAGCTTTGTTGGTTGGTTTTTTTGAAGCAGAGACCTCCCTGCAGAAGTGATCTGAAGAGGGAGTTTACAGAGTCTCCCTAATGTGTGAGGTTCTTCCCCTCATTTAAATTCCCACCTGCAATGCTCTTAAGACCCCAAGACAAGGTTGGATATGTTTCACATATTCTCTATGCTCTTGTAGCTTAAAACTTGAAATATCTTTTGTGTTGGGCCTTTCATGTAGATGTGTCTTTGGACATTTTGTGTGGGTGTGTCCTTATCTTGAACTCTTTCTTCAGACTTGAAACTACTTGTATAATGCCCAACTGTGCGTTTTCTTACCTGAGGCTTTTTGGATAGTCTGCTCATTTTATCTGGTCTAATACTACTCAACATCAGAGATTTTCTCAAACCCTCAGGGCTGAGCTGGATAGTGCCCCATTGTTTCTTCCTAGTGTCCCATCCTAACTCAGCAGTGAATTTTAAGCCCTAATTTACTTGTCCATATTCACTTTAGCTATTCTCTCTATTGGACTCCTACACAGGTTCTGTGCCTGACACCTGTTAGGACTCATTTTGAACAAGTGTCTTTGTGTCTTTGAGTTTGCCAGAGGTTAACGTAAATAATTTAGAAATGTCGTTACATTTTCTAAAGCTTCTAAAGCAACATTGTAACTTAGCAAGTCTTCAAATCTCCCTCCTTCTTTTGGTTTGGCATTTTGAATTTTTAGACTTTGTATGTTACTTTTAGTTTGCCAGTGGTTAAAGTTATTTGGAAATGTTGCCAAGTGTGTAAGGGGACACTCAAAATAAAACTGACCCCCACCACCCGTTTTTAATTTCTTTATTAATGGTTTTAAACTTTTATTTGATTGGCTCAAAACTGAAGCCTAGGACTCCTCTCTGTGTACTGTTGCCCGCCTTCAGGCAGAACTTTAGGCTTATCAACGTCTACCAGGCTCTTGTACTCTGCTCTCCTAATTGCTTTGAGTTTCCTCTCCGAGGTCACTGTGCTAGCCTTTCAGTTCCATTCCTTACCCCCAGCCCACCTGCCCCTTTACATATTTCAGAAGTTATAAAATATTTTCGAATATGTTATACGTTTGTTCAAAATTGTTGATGTCCTTTAAGTTAAGTTTTTTAGCATGGGATTTATAAGAGGGCTTTACCCTGACCTTCCTATTCAGTTTCCTATCAAAATCGTTCTAGAGAGGACTGCTACTTTTCCTGAATGTATTAGGCCCCACAGTGTCTTTCCTAGTATATTATCACATCCCACAAATACTTGATGCTTGTCTCAGAACAAGTATTGCCCTTGGCATTAAGAATAAATGACATATATTAAAAAGACTAAGTGGAAGGTAGTAGTGGGTATGTCTGGAGAGAGAGAACTTGTTTCTAAGCCTTTTGTTTTTAGACAGTCTCATTCTACAGCCCAGACTAATCTTGAACTTGTAGCTTAGCTGTCCTGGCTCAACTACCCTAGTGCTGGGGATATAAATATGTATGGGCTAGCACCCCTGGCCAGTGAGGCATATTTAAGTAGGGAAGTAACACTTGGTTTGAAGTTTAGAAAGCTCACTTTGGCCAAGGAAGGGGAAGAATGAGGCCTAAGGTAAGGGAGAGAAGCAAGAAGGCTCTGTCTAAAAGGAAATACACATTTGGATTAGAATGGATGCTACGTGAGCTCTATTGAAAAGGCAGAACTGTGAGGACCTAGCGTCTCACTATATGGCTGTAGGAATGTTAAGGGAGTCAGGTTTGCTTGCAGCTAGTCTCTGAACTTTGGGATGGAGAGACTGTGACTTAATGGAATGATTTGGAACATGTTGATCTTGAAGGCCTTTTGGATCATCTGGGCTTATTTCTCCAGTTGGCAGGCTGGTTTTGATACCTGATGCAGCAGATTCTGAAGTCTGAGATGGAAGAGATGAGGTGTATCTATAGAAAGACTTATGTATTAGGTTTGGTGGGACCTGTCAGCCCAGATACTCAGGAGACTAATGCAGGACACTTAAACATCCAAGGCCAGCTTGGACAGCTGTAAGAACTTGTCTCAAAATGAAAAGTAATAAAAGGACAGGGGATGTTGCTTAGTGGTAGATTAATTAGAACATACACCTAGTATGTATGAGATGCTGGGTTTAGTCCCCATTATTGACAAAAGAACACTACACACACACACACACACACACACACACACACACACACACACACACTGTGGCAGGTCTATTTAGCTCCACGCAGCAATCTAAATGTCTGTTAGTCTATCAGTAACCAACAAGGAAATGAGTGAATGAATTGTGATGCAGCTATATAAAGACAGAAATGGGAATGTAGGTGACTGATGTACATGCAGTGTGGCCAACCTGCTAAAAACCAACAAAGCCAAACAAAAACAGCGTGTTCTATAAACTGCATTTTCATAAAATTGTAGGAAATACAAACTGATACAGATCATTGGTTATTATAAAAACAGACTTAGATTATTGTGCTGACACAGGGCTATAATCACAGCACATGAGAAGTGAGGGTAGAAAGACCAGGAGCTAAGGTCACTCTTAGCTACATAGTGAAAGAACAATAAATCAAAAGGAGCCTTATGTCTACTTATCTTGAATATGCTATAGTGCTAGGTAGTGTCAAATCATATATGATTTAGACTTAGATATATGCAGCTTTGTGTTGACTAGTTGTTCTCAGTGAATGCCAATATAGCCATCATCTTAGAATCTACTACTGTCTCAGTATGTTTGCTTTATCACATGCCTATCTACTTTTCTCTCCCATTAATCTGTTGTTTTGTTTTGAGACAGTCTCTTAACAATGTAGCCTGGAAAACACTATGAAGCCCAGGCTGGTCCCAGACTTTTGGCAATGGTCCTGTCTCGGCCCTTCCCCCTCCAGTGATGAGCTAACAGGTATGAGCTGCTCTGTCCAGCTTATCTAACTTTTTTTTTTTTTTTTTTTTAAAGACAGGGTATCTACCTACCTACCTGCCTACCTACCTACCTATCTATATATCTTTAAGCTAGCTCTGGCTGTCCTTTGCCGGTCTCTGCCTTCCGAGTGCTGGGATTTAGGGGTGCACCACCACACCTGGTACTTATATGATGTCCTGATGAATTTTATAGTTGCAGGTATAAGTTTACTTTATTCCTAAATCCTTCAACCTGCATCAGTAACTAGAAATCAATAGCTTTTTTTTTTTTTTTAAAGTTCCTTTTGTTTTAGTAAGAAGTTTATATGCAGTGGAACATACAGATGCTATTTGTGGTGCTTAATGAATGTTTACTGTCAAAGCCTCTACTAAAGAATAGACCATGACCATGACTCTTGAGGGTCCCTTCATGCCCCTGTTCCCAGATGTAGCCACTGCTGTAACCTTTCATCATCCCACCACAGGTTAATCTTATCTGTTCTGGAATATCATGTAAATGGATTCAAGTAGTGTATATTTTTAGTGAGGCATTTGAGAGTATGCTTTAAGAATTCAGTCCCTTTTTCCATCATGTGACTCTGTCACAGTTTATCTACTGGATAGATATCTAATGCTTTAAATTTGGAGCTATTATTAAAGCTGCCATAAATGTTCTTTAAAAATTAAAAAATTGCATTTATGTTTGTGCATGTATGCACATGCACGCACAGATGTGGAGGTTAGAAGACAACTTGCAGGAATCTGTTCTTTCCTTCTGCCGTGTGGATCCCTCAAATCAAACTCTGGCATGGTGCCAGATGAGCCATTTTACAGGCTCAAATGGTCTTCTTGTTGAGACAGTGTTTCATGTAACCAGGGCTGGCCTTGAACTCCTGATGCTCCTGCTTTTGTCTCCTAAATGTTGGGGTTACAGGTGTCCACACCCAGCTTCTATGGTTCTTACAGGAGTCTGTTTATAAACATCTTTTATTGCTTGTACACTAATACCAAGAATATTGCTTACACAATAGATATCTATTTATGAAAAACTGCTAGACCTTTCCCCAAGACGGTCGAACCATTTAAAAGTGTCTTATCAGTGACAGATGATCCTTGCTAGTGGTTGGATGTTACTGCTCTTTAATTGTAGTGTTTTGAAGTGCTATCTTGTTTTAACTGAGTCTTGCATCCCATGGTAGATAATTACATTGATCACTTTTTTATATTCTTTTTGCAGTGTGTATGTGTGTGTGTGTATGTGCACATGCGCGTGCGCGCAAGAGAGAGAGAGAGACAGAGACAGACACAGAGAGGGAACAGCTTACAGGTGTTGATGCTCTCCTTCTACTCTAAGGGTCTTCAGGATCAAGTTGAAGTGCTCGTGTTTGGCAGCAGCAGACAGCTACCACCCCCCATCACCTCAATGGCCTCCTGCTTTTATGTTATTAGTCATTCTTGTATATTCCTTTGGTCAGTGTCTGCTCAATTCTTTTTTCCCATAAAACATTGAATTTTTTTCTTTTTAGTACTGAATTATAAGATGCATATTCTGCATATTCTGGATAACTGTCCTTTTGATAAGGTATTATTTATTTATTTATTTATTTATGGCCTCACGTAGCTCACGATCATCTTAAGTGTGTACTACCATGCTTGGCATGTGTATTTTCTTCTAGCCTATAATTTACAAATTTACTTTTCTACTTGTAGTGTTTTTTGACAAGTAAAGTTTTAAACATCCACCCATCTGTCCATCTGTCCATGGTCTCAAGTAGTACAGGTTGTGCTTGAACTTACTGTTTAGCTGAGGCTGACTCTGAATCCTCATGCTCCTGCTTTCATGTCCCAAGTTCTGGGATTATGGGCCTATGTCACTGTGTCTACTTTGTTTTTGTGAGGTCTTATTCTGTAGCCCAAGTTGGCTTGAAATTCACTGGGTAACTTTGAGTTCATAATCCTTGTGCTTCTACCTTCCCAGGGAGCCACCTAATCCAGATAGAGAGAAATCTTGAAGGATCACTGTACACCCACATGGCAGCCCACAACTGTTTGTAACTCCAGTGCCATGGGCTCTGGCACCTTCAGAACAACAGGCAAAACAAAAACGTGTCTTTGATTTTACAGTGCTAAGGAAAATTTGCCACAGCCTCAGGAAGTCTTCAAGTGAAAGTTGACCAGCACAGGAATGCTGCATCTCTGAGGAACACAGAGTCTGCCTTAGTATGCTTGCCATGCTCAGTGATTGACTAGGAGGAGCTGGTCACAGGCATGGCCACTGCACAAACACAGCGGTGGATCTCAGAGGACAGCAGCTGGGGCCCTTAGTCAGTTACACAGCCTCCAGTCAAATCTGAGAGGCCCATTGTTGTGCTCAACCAGGCTCTTCTCTGGCTATGAATTGCCTGCTTGGTATAATTCAGTTACAGTTTTCCCCATGTAAAGTAGGTGATTTGATCCCTTCAACATTTTATATGTTTAAAAAAAAAAGATACCTTAGAGTAAATAAAAACAAAAACTTAATTTTTCATTAGAATTTTAATGGTATATAATTTGCTTCCACTAATCAAATAAACTGTGTTTCCTAGTGAGAGCTAGTTTATGCAGTTAAATATGCAGTTAACAAAACCACAGATAGGATAGTAACTCTGAAGAAAACAAAACAGTTGAGTGATGCCTAGATAATTACTGTATAACTAACCTAGTGCAGCCTTGGATCCTGGTTACTGAGAGGCAGACAGAAACAATGGGCAGGTGAATTCCCCATAAATTTAATCATATTAAATTTCCAATGGGGTTGGAGGTACACATGGGAGAAAATAGTAAAAGGGGAAAAAGTGTTTTCTTCTCAGTTTTTGAGACATTGTCCTGATGTATAGCCAAGACTGGCATGAACTCAGTCTTCTTGCCTCACTGGAAAGTGATTTAAAATTTTACAATTTGGACACTTAATTATTATGCTGTTACTATTTTTAGAACATTATTATATATAACATTTATTTAATGCCATAGTATATGTGTGTTGAAGTCTGGACAGTTTTGGAGAATGTCACCAAATAGTTTCCGGGGATTTGAACACAGGTTGTCTGGCTTGGCACTGAACCTTTTCTTGATAAGTCATCTCCCTAAGCCCTCATATGTTATTCTAAAATAGGTATTTTTAAGCGGTGAGATAATTTTAAGAGTCTCTTTTTAAAAATTACACTGTGTGTCTGCATAAACAGGCTTGTGTTTGTGGGTCTATGGTTACTGTGTGTGTGCTTTTGTGTGTGCTTCCCTGCATGTGTGTGTGTGCATACATGCATGCGCCCATGTGTATGTGCTTGGGTGTACAGGCGCACATAGGTGTGCGTGCACCACACTTTGTAGAGCTCAGAGACCCAAGCTTGGCTTACCAACTCCTGCAAGTTGTCCTCTGATCTTCATGTGCATTCCTAGGTATGTATGCCTGCATATAGATACACAGCACACACTAGATGATTAAAAAAAGGAAGGAATGTATATAAAAAGTCATTCTGAAACTTGTTGAATCTGATGTCTTAAAACACACTGTCAGTTTAAATTTTCTTTCTTTTTTTTTTAAAGTGTATTTAAAGGTTAAAGAGATGGCTCAGCGGTTAAGAGCATTTGTTGCTTTTGCAGAGAACCCAGATTTGGTTCTCAGTACCCGTATGATAGCTCAAAATCACTCCACTCCAGGTGTCTGACCTCCACAGACACCGGGCATGCATGTGATGCACATGCATATGCACTCACAGCACTCATACACGTGATATAAAATAAATAAGCCTATGAAAATAAGTAAACCTATGAAAAATTTCATTTTTTTAAAAGTTGTCAAAAATGTCAGTTTTCAATATCTGGAAAAACTTTGTCTTTTGCCATTTCTGGTCAGAGTGTTTATATGTGTCCACAGAATTTGAAATGACATTATCAGTAAAGTCAGAGATCTTTCACTAGAGATTCACACATGAGACCTACAGTAGGGTTATAGGAATAATTATACAAGTTAAGTGACTTGTATAATTACAAGTCACTTAACTTGTATAATTATTCCTATACATCCCTAACTACATTTCTTTGAAAGCGTTTTTATTTTTTCGAGACAAGATGTTTCTGTAGTCTTGGCTCTCAGTGGAGTTGATGTGTACCTTACAGTCATCACGTAAATAGCAAATCTGCACTCATCACTGAATCTATAACAGGCTCTCCTATAGCCCACACTGACCTCAAATTGAATAAGTAGCTGAGGATGGCCTTGAACTCTTGATACTTCTCCACCTTTGTAGTTCTGGGCTACAGGCTTCTGCCACCTTGCCCTGTGTTACCATTTTAATGTAGGTATTAACCTATTTTATAGAGTAGGGGTAAGTATGTCTGTCATCTATCAAAGTAAAGAAGTGGACTTTAAGTCATATCTTAAATAACTCACATGTGTAAGAATGCCCTGCATATAGTTCTTATTTATTGTACAATGAGAAAAGTTGGGTCTATCTTGTATGCATGTTTAAAAATATGCCTCCTGTTCTTCTAAGATTTAACAAAGCCTTTTGTTAAATTATGTTCTTTTTAAAATGCATTATTTCACAATTAAGATTTAATTTGTATTTACTTATTATTATTGTGTGTGAATTACCAGGGAATGGGGGACCACATCTTTATGTCTAGGACGACTTAGTTAAAGTCACTCTGTTGTTCTGGGCCAGGCTTATGCATCTGTCCAGTACCTCCCACTGAGCCGTTTGCCTGTGGCTATGCATATGCCCCTCCACATATGCACACAAAATAAGTCAAATTAATGCATTTCTTGAGCTGATGTGTGACTCTAAAAAACAATGGCACAGCTGGATGTGGTAATACACACCCACATGCAAAAACAACACTCTTGAACCAGTTGCAGTAGGATCTGGATCTGAAGGCCAGTCCCAGCTATAGTAAGATTCCATCTTTAAAAAAAAAATTTAATATATGAGTTGTGGTCTGAGGTTGGAGTGAAACCTTCCTGGTGCTTTGATCACTTTTCAGATTAACTTTCTTTCAGCAAGCAGTGGGTTGTGAATGAGAATACTTCTAGCTCTCTGGAGGTGGATGTAGGTGGATCTCTGAGATCAAGGCCAGCCTGATCTACATAGTGAGCCCCTGTCTCAAACAGAAGAGTCAGGGGTAAGATGGAACTTTCTGTTCTGTTCACCCACTTTCCACGAAAGCCTCAGGAGCAGATTTTCAACACAGTCAAAGTTCTATGTCCAATATCAAACCTGACTGGCTGAAAGTTGGGCTGACCTTGAGTCACCATGGTTTTCCTGAGGGCTTATCTCAACAATATAAGGAAGATGTTTTAGAGTATAAAAGAAGAAATAGATTGAAATAAAGTTTGGAAATACCAATATAGTCTACCCTGTGTGACGATCGTGGTCATTCCTCTGGACTCATCCATCTGCTGAGCTGTGGATGGGAGAGTAAAGTATGTTATATATGAATGTGTCAGTCAAGTGATCATATTCCACATCGCTAAATAAGAATACATTCTTAGTTTTTTGAGACAAGAGTCCTAGAACTCACTATTGTAGCCCAGGCTTGCCTTGAACTCACAGAGATTCTTCTGCCTCTGCCTCCCAAGTGCTGGGATTAATAAGGTATGTGCCACCACACCTAGCAATGCTTCTTTAACACACACACACACACACACTAAAATAATATAGTGTTGAATATTTGCATGTATTTCAAAAATTCAGAATTTCCTGTTACCAGAAAGATTTTATAAAGTTATAGAAGCTTTATTTAGTGTAGATATGTGTGCATGCGAGTGTGTGTGTATATGTGTTATTAAACATATGCTATATGCAGTGTCAATGTCTAAAGAGAACATGCATCCCTCACTGTGTTTAACAAATCTTGGCCATTTCAGGAAGTAAATGTGATTATATGGTAAAGTTCAATCAGAATAAAAGGATAGATTTTCTTCCAGAATTTAAACTGATTGCTTCCAAAAAAGTTAAAGACAGACAATTGGCTAATTAAGTTCTGACTAAAAAGCAGAGTTTGATTTCACTTAAATGAAACTAAAAGAGGAAAACTGTACTATACCACTATCCATGCCTTTGTGTGCGGTCTTTTTCTTATTTTGATATTTGTCTTAGTTTCTTATGGCTTAATATTGAAATTAAAAACAGTATTTAAGTTTTAAAAGCTTATGACCAAACCCATTGAAATTACTTCATTAGTGTTAAAAGTTGATGAGAAAGCATGTTCTGTGTAGTATAATTTGATTATTATTCTTGCTAAGAAGCACTATCTTACATAGTAGCTGCATAGAACTTAGTTTATATTTTAATTAGCCTATCATGATTTTTTCTAAGCATTTATTTATTTATTTTATTATGTTTGATGCATGGAGCAGAGAATAAAACTGAGGGCCATGTGTATGATAGCCAAACATTACTGTATCTATAGTCCCCTTTGTAGGTTTTTAAATAATTAGTTTTACTGCCAATTAAGACTCCTATTCATAGACAGTACATTCTGATTTGTTTATTTTTAGGCTGTCAGTGCAAACTGTCTACCTTTTCCTTATGTATAAGTACAGGGGCCAGGTTTATTATAGTGGCATCCTTTAAATTATACCACACCCCTTCAGTCTTCATGAGGGTTCCATGGACTTAGCCTGCCAGGTACCCTTACTTGCTAAGGCATCCTTACAGACCTTTTTTTTTTTTTTTTTTTTTTTGGGGGGGGGGGTTTGTTTATTAAGACAGAGTGTAGTCCAGGTTGACCCTGAACATCTGATCCTTCAGCATCTACCTCGCAATTTTTTGGATTATCCACATGTGCTACCTACCACATTGGGCTGGTACTCTTAATTTTTAAAAAAGTTTTTTTTATTTTTATTTTTTTATTTTATGTATTTTGCCTGCACAGGCCAGAAGATGCACCAGATCTCCTGCAAGCAGTTACAGTTCTGGGAACTGAACCTGGGTCCTCTTCAAGGGCAACAAGTGCTCCTAGCTGAGGAGCCATCTCTTCAGCCCTCCCTTAGTTTCTTAAAGGTTTAAAGTCTATCATAGAAACAGTGACTGTAACTTAGGAGTTTGTTTAAAGACTAATGAAACACAAAGATTAATGTCATTTATTTTTTTATTTTTGAAACAAGGTCTCTTGTAACTCAGGCTGGCTTGGAACTCACGGTATAGCCCAGAATGGCCTGCAGCTCTTGACAGTCCTCCTGTCTCAGCTCCCTGAGTATTGGGATTACAAACATGAACTACCACTCTCAACTGAAATAACACTTTAAAATTATTATCATCATTATTACGGCTTTCTGTGTGTGGGTATCTTGCCTGCATGTATGTTTGTACACCTTGTGCATGTTTGGTGTTCACTGAAGTCAGAAGAGAATGTCAGATCCCCTTGGTTGTGAATCCTCATGTGGGTGCTGGGAATTGAGCTTGGGTCCTCTGCAAAAGCCGTATGTGCTTTTATTTGCTAGGTCATTTCTCCAGGCTCTGACTGGAGTTTTAAGCTGTCCCTAGCTACATTATCTAGCATACACCTTTACCCTCACCCACTGAGTGCAGGGTTATAGGCATGAGTGACCAGTCCCGGGTTTAACAGTTTTTATGTTTTGAATTTATGTTTATGTATTAGCTTCCCACTTTTGTTTCTTTTCAAGTAGATTACACTTGAGTTGTTTGGCTGAGCGCTTTCCTGTTGTGCACAGTGTGTTCTGTGGTTCATTCCCAGTACTGTTCATTGACTTGACAGTCATTATTTGATTTTGTATGTTCACATTTGCTCAGCTGTTATTGCTGTTCTTATTTTTCAGATTTTATATAAAACTTTATTTTAAAATTTCTTCTTAATTCTTTGATTTATATGTTAACAATATCATTCTTTGTTTATTGCTTTTTATATAAAACTTTTCATGAAGTTATTTGATTTCTTTTTTTTTTTTTTTTTTTTTAAGACAGAGTTTTCTCTATGCAACCCTGCTATCTTAGAACTCTGTATAGACCAGGCTGGCTTTGAACTCACAGAGATCCACTTACCTCTGCCTCCCAAGTGCTAGTAGGATTAAAGGTATGTATCACTGTGCCTGACCAAAATTTTGAGAAGTTATTTTTCATACTGTATTAGTTACTTTTCTATTGCTAACACCATGACCAAGGCTTATGGTTCCAGAGGCTTAGTGCCTATGATGATAGAATAAAGGCGTAGTGGCAGGCGGCTGGAACAGCACAGGAGAGGTCACAGCTTGATCCACAAGCAAGAGGCAGAGAGCACACTAGGAGTGGCACAAGTCTTTTGGAACCTCAAAGCCCACCCCAGTGACACACCTCTTCCAACCAGGACACACCTCTTAATCCTTGACACACCTCCTTTATCAAGGCCACACCTCCCGATCCTTCCAAAGTAGTTGTAATAATTGGGAACCAAGTATTCAAGCATGTGAGTCTGTAGGTCATTCCCATTTAAACTGACACATACAGGTTTTTGTTTGTTTTGTCATTTGTACTTCAAAGCTGCTTATATAGGGTATTTAGGTTCCCAGGTTTTAAACTTGTATCTTGCTTGTACAGCCAGATATGTAATAAGTACTTTGCGGGGAGGTATACTGGTCCATTTTTATTATTGCTGTATGTACCCCAGAAGATTGGTAGATACAGGAAGACAGGAAATGCTCTTGATTCAAATATCTGTGTGTAAGCCAGGCATAGTGGTCCATATGTGTAATCCCAGCATTTGGACATTATCATTATAAATTAAAGTACAACCTGGGTAAGATACTGTCTCAAACTGGGGATGGGATGCAAGAAAAGAAATGTCAGTATAGGCTTAGTGTGTCTGGGAAAAGACTTGTTCTTGGGCTACCTGCTTTACCTTAACAGTTGTAAGGGTTCTCTTGTATTTTCCATCACAGAATGGGCACAGGATAAAATATGGATAACCCCAGGAACAAACAACACCACTTCTGTGTAATGTTACTACTTTGACCCCTGTTATTGGAACCTAGATGAAGGGAAGGGCTAGTGGATGGCTGTGTCAAAGCTTTACTGGGTTCCTGGCCCAAGCTGCTATGAACCCTAAAAAGAAGAAAGGATGGCAGTAGATCTTATTCTGGCCTGTGGAACCCTGGGACCCATTTTGTCCTCCACAAGGTTCAGGCTGAACAGAGAGGAAGTTAATGCTTGGTACTGGAGAAATGGCCTAGAATGGAGATGAGAGTCTCATCTGATGTCTGTTGTTAGGAGCCCATGGTGGGATGCTAGGATTGGCACCTACTCAGGGTTCAAAGTCAGGGGCCTAGAAGTCGGGTTTCAGGGAGCTATGAGGGATGGAGGAACCCAGAAGGGAGTGTTGGTTGAGGATACAGGACCCTACAAACACAGATTGTCAGGGTTTAGACATCCTAGTTCCCACTAGCTGCTGACCCCCATAGCAATGGCAGCATCCCTGCTAGCAGTTACAGAAGAACCCAGAGCTTTATTCAGGCCTTTGTCATACATGATGGTGGTAAAGGACTCATTCTAGAGCTTTGAAGGGAGCCAGCCTGAAAATGGATGTCTCCCCAAAAGTGTATTGTTGCGGCCTGAGCTGCCCCACACTTGGGGGCCAAAATGTCACGGACCATTCTGTCAATGTTGGAACCTGCACTGCCAAAAGCCTTGGGGGCTAAATTGTTAGAGCCCGCACTGCCCCAAGCTGCTCCAGTCTGCAGGTCAGGGTTCAGCAAGAGAGAGAGTGAGGACTGAGCAAGGAATGGAGACCAGACGAGTGTGATTCAATCCTGTTTATTCTTCAGTCTCTCTTCTTAGTCCAAGTCCCAAGTCTTGAGTTCCTAGTTCCTAGTTCCTAGTCCCTAGTGCCTCCAAGTTTCCCAGTCCTAAGTTCTAGTCTCATCCAAGTGTCTAATCCCTTGTTGCCTGTCTCAAGTGCCTACTACCTAATAATCATTTCTTCTGTCTGCCTCTCCCTTTTATATGTCTCATTTCTAAGCCACAACTTTAAATCATGCCCTTAGGTCTTATCTTTAAATCTGATCTCTAAGTCTTAAGCCACACACCTTTAAGTCTCACAGACCCAAGGGAAAATCCTGGGTATCTAAAACAAGATGTTAACAGAGTGTGCTCAGCTGTTGTAGGCTAATGCAATCAAGTCTCTTGTCAGGGTATATGGCTCAAGATGGCTGCAAGGATGATAGTCGCCTTCTGTTGGCTCCCCACAGTGTATGTGAACACCAAAAGTGAAGGCATGGGAGTGGTCAGCAGTGACAAGGGGCAGTATGCCCTGCTCACATGTAAGCTGTCCTGTCTTCTTAGTGGTAGTCAAACATGATTTAGTCAAATACCTGATAAGCCACCTCCATAGTGATTCTGATTGATGCAACACAGACGTTTCAGGTTCTTCTTCTCAGCAGGTCCATGGCCATCTCTGTCATTTCCATTAGGGGTGAGTGTTCAGGCTTTTAGTGGCCTATAAGGTAGTTACTGGTAAGTCTAGGCATGCCTGAATGAACTTTGCATGGTTCTGGTGTTAGCTGGGTATTCAGCATCTGGTATCTCGTTGGGAAACATTAATTTATGGACAGAGGATCATGTCACTGTCCTTGTGGGAAACAAACTACATGGAGATGATGACCTTGTAGCCAGCTATCCTGCAGCACCGAGGCAGGCATCTGTGTATCTAAGTACTAGTTGCAGTTTAAGGTACTTGTGTAGGTGCAAGCTAGGAAGGCTTTTGGCACCAAGGTGGTGGGTCATTGCTTTCACAGACTTCCTAGTTTCTAGGTGGGATACATTACACAGATGATCTCATTACCCTATATCCTGTTGCATTGATGTATGTGTGCAAATTAATGACCTTGACATTGGCTTTATTTCTCAGAGGAAAGCTGTGGATGTGCCTGGTCTCTTGGGACCTGCCTGTCTGTGTTGTACTTGCTCTGCATCCTTTAGGACTTGGGTTCAGATCTCTAGAACCCACATGAAAACAACAAAAACCAGGCATGACTGGATACCTGTAACCTGCATTGGTGAGAGACAGGCAGATCTCTAGAGCTAACAGCCAGCCAGCCCATCCAAAATGGCAAGCTTCCAGTTCAAGAAGAGACATTGTCTGAAGTCAGTAAAATAAGAAACCTATGTCCTGCTCTGCCTTCTGTATTATATGCAATTGCACACTCATGTGTATACATAGCACATGCACACAGGCACATACACACACACACACACACGCATAAATAAATAAATAAATAAATAAAAGATCTAGGCTTTCTAAAGCCTTTTTAGCTTTTTAGAGAGACATTAGCTAGAAAGGACCATTAAAGATTCATCAGAATTCAACACTGTTTTCTGGAAGTTCACCCTAGGATTCCTGAGCATCCTTGGGTGGCTCATATATCAGAAAAACAGAAATTTATACAAAACCTGGTAATAATAGCAAATAGTGTGCTAGAGTTTACTGCAGATAAAGTGAACCATCAAGAATGAAGGCAGCTAGTTCTTATGGGTAGCTTAAAATTCATAAGGTGGTATCTTTTATTGAATATGGTGATTGTGCCTTACAAATGGAATTGCTGCCATGCTGAGTAACATTCCTGTTCATGTCTGTTATTGAACTCAATTAAAGGTATGTGCCTTGATAACTGGCTGTCTTGTTTTTTAGATAGATCGGGTCTCTCACTAGTTGGCGCTCACTAATTGGCTAGAGAGGTGATTCCCCCTGTCTTATCTCACCAGAACAGGTATTACTGCTACATACCATACTTGGCAGGTGCAGGTGTTTTTGTTTTTGTTTTTTTAATTATTATTTTTATTTATTTTTCTTTGCAGTTTTTGATTTTTAAGTGGGCTCTAGTCATTCAAACTTGGTCTCATGTTTGTATGACAAACATTATGGGACTGAAACCCTTTCACTAATAACCTTCAGAAAGGAACTTGGCTGATAGCAACTTAGAAGCATTGTTCCAAGTGACTTTAGGATTCACTGCTAGAAAATTAGCCATGAGGATATAGAAAGACAGTTTGAACCATCAAGGCACACAATTCAATTTACAAAAGTAAAATGTGTTCCCTGAGTTTTAAAAAGGATAGTAGCATCATGATAAATGTTTGCAGGACAGAGTTTATCACAATGCCCACACACATTAGTGAGTGATTTTTTTTTTTTTTTTTTTTTTTTTTTTTTTGAGACAGGGTTTCTCTGTGTGTAGCCCTGGCTGTCCTGGAACTCACTGTAGACCAGGCTGGCCTCGAACTCAGAAATCCGCCTGCCTCTGCCTCCCAAGTGCTGGGATTAAAGGTGTACGCCACCACTACCTGGTTATGTTGGTGAATGAAAAGACTGGATTTAAAACCCTGAATCCTCAGCTCTCTGTTATTTTAACTGTGTATAGCCATTGTCTTAAGTCAGAGTTTCATTGCTATAAAGAGACACCATGACCAAGGTAACTCTTAATAAGGAAAACATATCACTGGAGCTGGCTTACAGTTTCAGAGGTCTAGTCTATTACGGTGGGGAGCATGGCATCATGCAGGCAGACATGGTGCTAGAGAAGAAGCTGTGAGTTCAACATCTTGATCCAAGTCAGCCAGGAGGAGACTGTGTGTTTCACATTGTATTTGTGTGTGTAGCTTGAGCATATAAGAAAGACCTCAGGCTGCTGCCCCCACAGTGACACACTTGCTCTAATGAGACCACACCTACTCCAACAAAGCCACACCTCCTAACAGTACAATTCCTGTGGCCAAGCATTCATGAGTGTATGGGAGCCATACCTATTCACGTTACCCCAGTCATCCAGTAAAGTAGAAAAACTTGTAAATAAGTTATAATTAGGTTGGCAGCTGTTGAATATGGTTTCAGCTTCCAGGGCTGCTGCTTCACTGGTAAAATCACTCAAATTTTAAATATTCTCTTATGCAGTTCTGAGTTGTTAGAATATTATTTTCCTTCAAATATTTACCTTTAAAAATTATGTAAAATGGATGCGAATGTTCTTGGGATATACATTTTAAAGAAAAATCACCATTAGTGTACTACTAAGATTTTCCCAGCCTGAGGCTGTCACCCTCTCCATAATGAATGCCTTCTGTCAGTGGATGCTTGTCTTCAAACACATCACTTTCATCAGGAATGGCTTTCCTTGTCATTCCTAGCTTATTGCTGAGTAACAGTTCTGACCCACAGTAAGTGACAAAGGGATGAAAAATTGTTTTGCTGTTTATTAAAATGCAAGCTTTGTAGTAGCCAACAGTCTTAAGTGATTCAAAAAGTCAGGACAAATAAAGATTATGAAGTGACTGTCCCTCTTTTCACAGTACAGCAGACTGCGTCACAAGGTGCCAACGTGCTTGTTGCCCACCCCATTCAGCTCCTCCCTCCCACTCTGCTGAGGCAGGCACACAGGGTCTCTATTTTTCCTTCTGTGCTGATTCTTCCAGGCTGTCTGGCCTGCCAGGTTCTTGGCAGTTGTCATGTCTTATGCTTCCATCTGCTGTAGGAGGGCTGTGGTTACAATGAGTAATTTGTATGTGGATCAGACTCTGGTCACCAGGCTTGTGCTTTCGTCATCTGAGCCGTCTTCTTGGCCCCATTTTGATGTAAGATGACTTTGTGTTTGCACTGTGAGTGCTTTGCTGCATAGTACTACATGCTAGAGATTCATTATTGAACCTCATGAGACATATCCTCTTGGTCTTATTATCACTGTATAAGGGAGGTAGAGTTAATAGGACAGAGACCCATCAGAGGTCAATTTCACCCAAGTAGAATGCTGAATGACTGTCCTGACTGGTTCTGGGCAGGGGTCCTACATAAACAATGCTTTATCACCACCTTAGCCTCTCCCTCATGCTTCCCATTTCTGAATGACATTGCAAACCATAGTATATGCAAAAAAATACTGAAATTACAGTTAGGTAACAAGATCTTTAAAAGATAGAATAGCATACATGGTGTATGAGTCTGGGAACAAAGGTTGTGAAGCCCCGTTTTTTGGATAACATTCAATCTATATTTGTAGGCTAGTCTACATTTTAATTACTTTCCTTTTTGTTTACAGGTTCAGGGGCAAGTTCACCCTACTCTTGAGTCTAATGATGATGCTCTTCAGTATGTTGAAGAATTAATTTTGCAATTATTAAATATGCTATGCCAAGCTCAGCCCCGGAGTGCTTCAGATGTGGAGGTATGGCAAATGACAACTTTTATCCTCTATTAACTGTATGTATTTCTTGCCTGTATGTTGGTTGTAATGGCAGTGAAGGAGAAAAGTGCTCTTCAGTACATTCACCCATCTCTATAAACTTTGAACTGGGTATATGATAGCTTACATGTGTTTTAGCTGTGAAATGTGCAGATTTTACTTTTCACATTAAATAAATGGAGGCGTTAGAGAAAGGACTGAAGGAGCTGAAGAGGTTTGCAACCCATAGGAAGAACAACAATATCAACTAACCAGACCCCTTAAAGCTCCCAGGGTCTAAACCACCAACCAAAGAGTACATATGGAGGGACCCATGGCTCCAGCCGCATATGTGGCAGAAGATGGCCTGGTTGGGCATCAATGGGAGGAGAGGCCCTGGGTCCTATGAAGGCTCGATGCCCCAGTGTAGGGGAATGCCAGGGCAGGGAGGCAGGAGTGGGTGGGGGAGCACCCTCATAAGAGCAGGGGGAAGAGAGATGGGATAGGAGGTTTCTGGAGGGGAAACCAGAAAAGGGGATAACATTTGAAATGTAAATAAAGAAAATATCCAATAAAATAAATAAATAAACAACTTTATGTTACTACTAGAATGGTCTGAGACAAACCCTCTCTATGTAGTCCTGGAATTCACTATGTAAACCAGGATGGTCTTGAACTCACAGAGATCCCTGTTCATACATACATACATACAAACAGAATATACACAAAGGTTTCAATCAATCCCAAAACATTTCCTTTAAATTTCAGAGAGTCAAAGAAAGGGCTGATAATAAAATATCTGAAACTATCTGAGGAAGAGTTATAGAAAACACTGGGGTCAGAGGATGAACTTACAATTTCACTGGTAAAAGTTACAAAGCAGACATGGATATGAGGTGACAGACTAGAGCTGAAGGCTTCCAAGGTATGGATGGTACTTAGAAGAGTTAAGATTCTGACCACTGGTATTATGGTTCAAACTTTAATACTAGCACTTAGGAGGTAGAGGCAAGAGGATCAGGTTTCCAGATTTTTCAATTTTAACTACATAGGGAGTTCAAGGCTAGCCTGGGCTATGCAAAAAAAGAGTCCAGAGAGTACTATATTTATTCTTACCTTTAACTCCTGCAAGTCACAGGACGTTAGTTGGGTGTGGAAGATTTTAAAGAAGCAGTGGAACCTGGCACGTGTGTTATAGTCCAAGTCCTGAGGGAAATCTGGATTTAAATTGAGGCAAATGAGTCTCTAGGAACGTTGACATGAGGGGGTCTATATAGCTTATTGACTAGGTTACAGGAAGCCTTGGGTTCCATCCCCAGGTTGGGAGGGGGGGATCGGAAGGGAGAGAGGGAAGGAGGAAGGGGGGAGGGACGAACACCAAATGACATGTTTAGACAGGTTTAGAAAATATTATGTACTGGGTAATTCTCATTTCTTAACTCATTTACAGTAGGTTCTTTGTGGTGTTTTGGTTTTGTGTTGTTTTTGAGACAGGATGACAGCTCAGCCTGGCTGCGAACTCAACTGCTGTGTCGTCAAGAATGACTCTTGATCTCCCAGTTGCTGGGATTCCATGAGTTTCCTAGCAGGCCTGACTGGTTTCTTCTGTAAAGTCAGACTTTTAATTCATAATTTCTTTTAAGTGCCTGTTTATGTTGTTGTTCCACAGCGACCCTGAGTATCGAGGCTTGGCTGACTCTGTATCACATTAGCAATTTCACTTGGGTTTTCTTTGATCCTGGCTCTACTCTTCCATGGTTTGGCAGAATCCAGACTTCTAGGAAGAGCTTACAAATCTTCCTTGCTTATTATGATCATGTTGGTACATTCTAGAAATTTGCTAGTCTGCTGACACTGCAAACATAAATCAGATCTTCTTATATATAATTACAGAAATATGCTTGTTTAATTTCATCTTTAATACAAACAAGGAACAGAAAGCCATATGAAGTTCTCGTGTGTAGGTTTTGGTGCTGGAGATAGTTTTTTTTGCAAGAATATGTAAGAATATCACTAATAGAAATAACAAGTCACTTAAGTAATAAGCTTTATTTTAAATATTTGTATTACATACAGTTATTTGTATCTGTACACATCTGTGTGTAGGTGTGTACATGAGTGCAGGTACGCAGAGGCCAAAGGAGTTGGATCCCTGTCTTGGTTAGGGTTTCTATTGCTGCAGTGAAACACCATGACCAAAAAGCAAGTTGGAGAGGAAAGCGTTTATTTGGCCTACCCTACCTAATGGCATTGTAGTGCATCGTGGAAGGAAGTAAGGACAGGAACTCAGATGGGGGAGGGGAGTGGGAGTGGGGGGACCTGGAGGCAGGAGCTGATGCAGAAGCCGTGGAAGAGTGCTGCTGCCTGGCTTGTTCACCATGGCTTCTTCCATCTGCTTGCTTATAGAACCCAGAACCACCAGCCCACAGATGGCCTGGGCCCTCCCCCATCAATTGATTACTAATTAAAAAACTGTCTTACAGGCTTGCCTACAGCTCAGTCTTATGGAGGCATTTTCTCAGTTAAGGGTCCCTCATCTCTGATAACTCCAGTTTGTGTCAAATTGAGAAAAAACTAGTTAGGACAATCCCCTCCATCTGAAGTTATAGGCAGTTGTGAGCCATCTGACATTAGTTCTGGAAATCAAACGCAGGTCTTTTGGAAGAGCATTACTTGGTTTTAACCAATGAAATTTAATAATTTGAAAGTGCTATTTTATAAAATTCTGTATCTTACAACAATTCTACGGGGGTATGGGGGGTATTTTTCTCTTTGCTTACGTATTTGAAAATTGACCCTTGGAACAGAATTGACATAAATGAAGACCCAAGGGAAAACAATCAATTTTCTGAGGCTGGAGAGATGGCTCTCTGTAAAATCACTTTAGTGCATTGATCATCCAAAAAGAAGTAGAATAGAAAAGACTAGTGTGCCTCATAAAATAAGGGCAAAGTTGATTTAGGAAGCCCTATTTCAATTCTGTTTCTGTATAAGGGTATAATGTAAACTACTGAAAATTTCTTATCTAACTACTGTGTTTATTTGTATGTGAATGCAGACATGCCACATTTGCATAAAGGGACAGCTTTTAGGAGTTTCTCTTCCACCATATAGGTTCTGGGGATCAAGCTTGATCATCAGGCATGGCTGCCAGTGCCCTAACCTGCTGGGCTTTCTTCACCAGCATGGAAATTTAGTATTTTTTACTGCATTTTTTTTCTCCTTCTCCCTCTTCCTCCCTCTTCTCTCTCCTTAATTATTTTTTTAAGTTCACATACAAAGTAGTGGCTTCTATATCTATATATATCTATATATAGATATATATAGATATATATAGATATATATAGATTATATATATTATATTATATATAATTATAATATATAATATATATTATATATTATATTATATATAATATATTATAATATATATAGATATTATATATATAGATATATATATAATATTGTGTGTTTGAGTGAGAGATAGAGGTGGGGAGGGGAAGGAAGAGGGGAGGGTACATTAATGTAGGCATGCATGCAGTGTGCATAAAGTCAGAGGACATTTTCTGGAGTCTATTCTTCCCTTCCCCGTGGGTTTCTGAGATCAAGTGACTCATATCAAGTCTTCAGGGTTGTGCAGCAAGTGCATGTTCTGTGCTGAGCCATCTCATGGTCACGTGGGATGTATGGGGCTTTATACAGCATTTTCATGTGTATGTCACTTATTTATACCTTGTTTTCACGCATACTATCCCTCGCCCCTCCTTTTTGCTGGCTTTTCTTCCCTCAGGTAATCCTCACCGTCTACTTTCATGCACTCTGAATTGAGGTTTTAGAGTATTAGGACTCAGGGCTGGAGAAGAGCTGCAAGTCCATGATAGAACACTTAACCTGGGATGCGGAAAGCCCTGGGTGCCAAAGCTCTGTGCATGAGTGACCAGAGAGCGTGGGAAGGGGAGGAGAGAGTACAGCTTTGTGTTTTGGATGTTCTTTTGTATCTCTTCCCCCACCACTCCCAGCCATTTGCTTTGCCACCATTTTAGACATTGTTTTTTTATCACCTTTATCACAAAGGATAAAGATTTGCTACTTTAATATATGTTTGTTTGTGTCTTTGTTTCTTTGTTGTTGTTTTGTTCTTTAAGACAGAGTTTCTCTGTAGCCCTGCCTGTCCTGGAACTCACTATGTAGACCAAGCTGGCCTTGAACTGGAGATCTGCCTGTTATGCTTCCCAAGTTCTGGGATTAAAGGTGTGCGCCACCACTGCCGTGCATCACCACTGCCCAGCCACTACTGCAATTTTTAACTACAAGGAATCCTTTGACTTCTAATTAAATTAGATTTCTAATTTAATTAAAACGAAATTTTAAATATTGGTACCTGAGCAGCCTTGAACATAGAATGAAGAGATTATATAAGTGCTTACAAATCTGCTCCTAGGATGTGCTAAATGCATCTATATCTCCCTCACACCTAGCTCTAGAGTATCCATGGCAGTGTATTTACTGATACAACTTTAATTCAGGTTTGCATTCAAGGAGCACTGTTGAATTTATCCAGTTGAATACTGAGAATTTGTTAAAGGTTTTGTAATAGCGCCCTCTATTGGCTCTAACTGAGGTATGTGCAAGTGGAATTTAAACATTTGAGGGAGCTAATGGCTCATTCTTTAACTAACTAACTTCTATGTTAGAATTGAAGTAGTCTGCTAAAGATGGATCTGTGCTTTAAAGGCAGGCCCACCATGTTAAGGCACAGTTAGCAACAATGCAAAGCACTGAGGCTCACGACCTGAAGACAGTTTTGAGGATAAGTACTCTCACATGATGGGTGAAAAAACCAAATCTCTGAGGTTTTACTTAAAAATGCTACTTGAATTTATAACTGGGATTAAAGTAAGGATGAAGTAAATAAAAATTTATTAGAGTTGGTATTTGCTAAATAAGTGTAGTCTCCTTCCTTGAAACTGAGTGATGTTTAAGGTGACGTACCAGCCTTGCCGTTAGTGTTAATGAAGGTGGAATTTAGGGTATGGTGTACCTGGTCATAAAAACTGTGTTTAGTCCCTTGGTTACCTCATTAAGAAACTTAATACATTGACAACCACAGGATTTTTGTTTGTAGTGTAAATTATGTGAAAAGCTCAATTTTGTATATTTATTTAAAAGTAAATTTTAAGTGATGAACTGTACTTTGTTTCTTAGTTATCAATTATTAACATTATTATTATTAATTATTAGTTATTATTCCTCTTTTCTAAGGAACGTGTTCAAAAAAGTTTCCCTCATCCAATTGATAAGTGGGCAATAGCTGATGCCCAATCAGCTATTGAAAAGAGGAAGAGAAGAAACCCTTTATCCCTGCCAGCAGAAAGAATTCATCATTTATTAAGGGTAAGCTGAAATAAGCCATGTTACCTATGAAAAGTAAAATAACTGAACAGTAAAATCCTTTGAATTTCCAGGGATTTATGCTGAGGTAAGGGGGCACTGTGGTGATGAGTAAAGAGTAGGCAACACAATGTGGTTTCAAGTCATTTCATACCAATAGTAAGAACAAATCCAAGAGACTTGGAAAAGTTATATTATAGATTTTGTTTACCCCAGGGTGACTAAAAAATAAAATCGTAAAAATTTCTCTCTTGCTGGTCAGAGTTAAGTATCCTATAAAGCTTTTAAAGTCTGTTAGCATTTTGTGTAGGGCTGTGAGACTGCAGTGAGTATCTGGGTTTTTGTGGAACAAACAAGCTGGTTCTGCTTAAATAAGTTAACCACTTTAATGTCCCCAGAACTAGAAAAGTGCCAAGAATCCTACTAGTGCTAGTTTTGTTTCTTTGCCATGACAAACAACTCTCTCCCTCTCTCACACATAAACACCTTATTGTAATATTTAAAACCTTAGTAAAAGTTTTTCTCTTTTTTACCTTTGAGACAAGGTCTTACATCATTGTCCAGGCTGGCCTTGGCCCGAGATGTGTGATCTTCCTGTCTCTGCCTCCCGAGTGCTGGGATTAGAGGCGTGCACTGCTATGCCTTGTATTTTCTCCTTGCTTGTAAAGAATTCATCTTCCTTTGGGAACTTGTAGCTCCACAAAAGAACATACTCTCTATATAGCCTAATAATAGGATCATTTAATATGCTTAGTAGCACAATACATGGAGAGTTTTGTTGTGTTTTGAATTCTGTTTTTCATGGAAAGCCAAGAGTGTCATGAGGTTCCGTGGGAAAGGGTAGAGCATAAGACGCATAGCTATTCCTGGATGCCAATATTTTGTCACTCATTTGGTATGAACATTCTTTTTTTTTTTTTTTTTTTTTTTTTTTTTGGTTTTTCGAGACAGGGTTTTTCTGTGTAGCCCTGGCTGTCCTGGAACTCACTCTGTAGACCAGGCTGGCCTCAAACTCAGAAATCCGCCTGTCTCTGCCTCCCAAGTGCTGGGATTAAAGGCGTGCGCCACCACGCCCCGCTGGTATAAACATTCTTTTGTATGGTTTCTTCCATGCATTCCTACTTGGTAATCGACCATTGGCTCCCTACACCAAGCTCAGGCTTTGTGGCTCGGGCCATTTACTTACACAGGGATGTGTGCTGCCCCAGGATTGTGCATAACCAGAGACAACTTTACTTCCTTTTTTTTAAAGCTTACTTCCTTCAATTTGTGTGTGTGTGTGTGTGTGTGTGTGTGTGTGTGTATTTTTCATGATTGAACCAGTGAAAATTAAATCATTGAATATTGGTAATGACAGGCTTCAGTGAAAGTTAAGCTGGGTTGTATGTTGTTTTATTTTGTAATTGGTATATCAATATTTCTGTATATGATGTTTAAACATGCTTTCCTTTTAATTTTTCAGGAGGTTCTAGGTTATAAAATTGACCACCAGGTTTCTGTTTACATAGTAGCAGTATTAGAATACATTTCTGCAGATATTTTAAAGCTGGTGGGGAATTATGTAAGAAATATACGGCATTATGAAATTACAAAACAAGACATTAAAGTGGCAATGTGTGCTGATAAGGTAGGAGAATCAGCTTCTGTGTGTTGTATTCATAAATTTTACTTATGGTTTATTAGATGCTAATATATTCTTCAGAAAGAATAGAATTGTGCATTGCATAAGAAATGTCATAGCATGCATGCAGGTTGTGACTGTATGGACATAAGGCAGAGGTGGGCGGTACTTAAGTGGCTTTTGAGGAAAGAAGATGTTTTCTGATGGCATTCTATTCCACTTGCCTCACACTCTAACCATTCTGGTTATAGACTCTCCTTATATGTGTTAGTGTTTATTCTAAAAGAATAATTTAAAGTGAAAGAGATGATCTGGTCTGAAGAATTAAGTATTTTGATATTTTTAAATGGAGATAAAGTACTTGGTATTTATGATTACAATTGAAAATGAATACAAAATGTTTGCTACTTTGTTTTAAATGTGTATGTGTGTGCACTTAGATTAGTTTATGTGTTCAGTGTACACACAGGGATTCAGACAAGTCAGAACAAGTCTCAGATAACCTAGAAATGGAGTTTCAGAGATTTTATGGTGCTGGAAACTGAACCCAGGTGCTCTGTGCAAGCCATGAGCTTTTAACAGCCAAGGCACCTCTCTAGCTCATCTGCTAAAAGATTCAGTTTTACTTCTGTGGCACATGGGAGGGGCCATGCTGTGCACATGAGCACAGTTGTTTGTGAAGACCAGAAGAGATACCAGAACCCTGAAGTTATAGGCAGTTGTGAATTGCCTGACATGGCTTTTGGGAACTGATACAATTATGTGTTCTTAACCACTCAGCCATCTGTCTAACCCTCTTGCTTGCTACTTTTTAAATGAATCATAGAAGTAAAATATTTTTGAGTATCTATTATGTGCTCACACAAAACTGAGATCCAGAAAACCATGTTAAAAGGGGGCTGGGATGTATTTAACTGGTAGCGAGTGTGCCTAGAATGCATAAAGCCTTGGAGTTGGTTTCTGGTCCTGAGTAGACTGAATGAAATATGCATGTGGAAGCAGAAAGATCAGAAATTCAAAGCCAGCCTTGGCTACATAGTGACTTTATGGCTAGCTTCAGTTATATGAGGCCCTATCTCTAAAGTTTAAATTTTTTAAAACTTTCACTTTAGAGTTGTTGAAAGGTGACTTATATTGTAGCCTAAGGTAAACTACTTCAGTGACACTGTCAAAGTTCACAAGAGTGGGAAGGGTGAGTTTCAGCAAGAGTAACAGTGGAAAACTTTTTGAAGAAACTTGGTTTTTAATGTGTGTAGATGTTTTACCTGCATGTATGTTTGTCACCATGTTGATGCTGGTTGCCATGGAGGCCAGAAGGGGGCATCTGATTCCTAAGAACTGGAGTTAAAGAAGATTGTGAGCCACCATGTAGGTGCTATGAATGAAGCCCAGGTCCTCTGAAGAACATTAATTTTTTCTTAACCTCTGAGCCATCTCTTCTCTAGAGGCCAATTCAAATTCTAGGGCAGTTTGTCCTCTCATCCCCACACACATGGCATGTGGATCCCCTTGTGAAAGAAAAAAAGGAATTCCTAGGGCATTTACCTTCAAATGAGTCTACATTATTATTTGACACTTCTATTTTATCTCTGACTACATAGGTATTGATGGATATGTTTCATCAAGATGTAGAAGATATAAATATCTTATCTTTAACTGATGAAGAGCCTTCCACCTCAGGAGAACAAACTTACTATGATTTGGTAAAAGCATTCATGGCAGAAATTCGACAATATATAAGAGAATTAAATCTAATTATAAAAGTTTTTCGAGAACCCTTTGTCTCTAATTCCAAATTATTTTCATCGTATGTAAGTATATTTTATGCTGTTTTTGCATGTGTTGTTAGATTTCACTTCAAATTTGAACTTACATAATTCATCATTTCTGATTTGTCAGTTTTTAAAGTTGTGGGACATAGTCATGATCACAAATAAAGTGCTACTCAGTTTCAAGTGATTAAACATCAGAAATTGAAAGACAAAATCTAAAACAGACCAATTATGTAAGTGAAAATGAAATCACATAATAATCCACTTATTTCAGGGAATAAAGCTTCTTGTTTAGGTGGAAGATACTTTTGATTCAATTGACTTATTTGAGACATTTAAATGATACTTATCAACAGCAGCTGTACTGTTGGACACCACATTTAGATGAGTCAGAGACAGTACCCTGGTCAGGGCAGAGCTGGAAACCTAAGATGAAGAGCATCAGTGCCCATACTGACCTTGCTAAACCAAGAGAGTGATCAGTGATGGGGACAGTGCCAGCTCTGGAGCTCCTGGTACAGCAGTGAGTGACTATGAAACAATAATGAGAGGGGCTGAGAGTACAACCCATGGCAGAGCACTTGTCTAATCTGCATAGGAAACCTGGGTTCAGTTTCCACCATTAAAAAATTAAATAATTAGATTTTATAATTAGTTTGTAAATATGATAAGCACTATTTATTGAATTAGTTTAAATGTATGAGATGCATGGCATTTAAATTGTTTCATTTAATTTGCTTTTCAAAAAAGCAAAGGAGAAAGTTATCTTTCACAAGAATCAACAATCAAATTTGCTAAATGGTATTCAGCAAATCAAAAGCATAGTGAGATACTTCCATATACTTATTAGAAAGACTTAAACAGTATCAGATATTGAGAAGGATGTGCAGTGACTGCTCATGGGTTTGTAAAACTTCATTGTTACTTGTAAGATATAAGTCAGTAAGACTGGATGGTTTTGTAACACACTTCTACATTTTCTGACAATTCTGTTCTGTTAGTTTTTTGCTTAGAAGAAACAAAAACAAGGTCATACAAAATAGCAGTTTTATTTTATAGCTCAAAACTGGAAATAACTCAGTGCATACCAATTGTGAGGAGAAATTGTGATTTGCTCATATAGTGGATGGCTTTTCACCAAGAATAAAGAGTGGAGTACTTATGCATACATTCATATAGCTGGACCTCAGAACACAAGCAGAGAAGCTGGATCCACAAGACTTGTCTCTACTTGACAATGTTCTGAACAGAGACTTCTAGTCACGGGGACTTGAGAACACTCGTTTTCTGGCAGTGAGGATGGTGGAAGCTGATGCAGATGAGACATAAGGGAACTTTTTAAAAAATATTATTTTATTTTATGTGTGATTGTTTTCCTGTGAAGGTCAGAAGAGGGCACTGGCTCTCCTGGGACTGGAGTTAATAGATGATTAGAGCCTCCATGTGGGTTCTGGGACCTGAATTCAGGTTGTCTGGGAGAGTAGCCAATGCTCTTAACTGCTGAGCCATCTCTCCAGTTCCCATAAGGAAATTTTTTAAGACAAGGAAATGTTGTGAATAGTGACTGTTATGAGGTTACAGTTATACAGAGGAATAACTGTATACAGTCTGACCGAACAGTACATCTAAAGTAGGGGTATCTCATTGCATACAAACCATATCTCAAAATTGACAGAATAAAAACCACTGATAAAATAGTAATCAACAGATTTTAATAGAACAGTGTAAAATTATATGGTCTCTAAGAAATGTACAAAATGACCATTTTATTAGTGTCAGTTTAATAACATTTGATGTGTTTGCATACAATGTTCCAAGTAGTAGATGCACACACCAGGGCTCTGGACTATAAATAGAACAATGGAAAGTCACTTTTGCTAATGAGTTTAGGTTGTCTTTTGCAGAGATGACCATAGTCTAAGTATACTGAAAGCCACTCAATGGTAAATACATTTTATAGTGTACTTACATGGTCTACACACAGGAAGACATACGTGCTTTAAATGTGCTTTTTGGTGAGATCGTATGCACTCATTTCTCCTTATTTAACCCTGCTGATACAAAATACTTTTTTGCTTTAGACAATTTCTTTATATCCCATCCATATTAACCCTCTCCATCCTCAGTCTCAGAAAACCAGTTTATGATATGTTAATTAAAGATTGATAGAAAAACTGGATGTTACACAGAAAACAAGAATATCACAGTTGAATAGACAATTAAAATATTCCTTCATTTTCCCATTACACATCTGGTAAAATTATGTATCTGGATAAAGCTGTACTTTTCCTGTACTTCAACCAAAATGTTGTATCACAGCAGATATAATGCAGAGTCAAATAGCACAGTCCTGTTCTCTGTTAAACTGTATTGAAGATTAGTAAAAAGAGTGTGAAGATGTTCTAAAGCAAAATAAAGCAAAATGATTGGTAGAGAGACGTATTTCTTAATTGTATATCACTAAAGAAGGAATTTTAAAGTATTTTTTTATTGTAAGTCATTAAAATTTCTCAATATCTACATTAAACCTTGATTATAAAATGATTTTTTTTTACTGAAAAGATATCTTTTGTTATAAAACATGACTGAATTAATACTTCTTTCCCTCTCCTCCACAGGATGTAGAAAACATATTTAGTCGTATAGCAGATATACATGAACTTAGTGTGAAGTTGCTGGGCCATATAGAAGACACTGTTGAAATGACAGATGAAGGCAGTCCCCACCCACTAGTAGGAAGCTGTTTTGAAGACTTAGCAGAAGTAAGTATATCAATTATATTGTCAATTATATAGCAAAAGAAGTCTGTTTGTAAGTACATTTGCATTAAAATGGGGTTCTTAATTCCTATTTCCAGTTTAAGTCACAGGTAGTTAACTGATCTACCATTGCTTCTTTTTCATAGTAGGTCAACATTTATTACTGTTATCAAGTACAGAAATAGTTACCAAGCACTATACCCAATCCCAGTGTCTCACTCTGAAACTTTGAAAGAAAGTTCAAGGCAAGCCCACTTGTGAGTGAGAAAAGCTTTTGTGTAGGGTCCCTGTCTTCACAGTCACAGTCACAGTCACAGTCACAGTCACAGAGCACTGCTGGGTGTTACATGTGTGGCTCCAGGTAAGTTACTGACATTTTGCTTCTTTATACACATTTGTAAAATAAGAAGAATAACAATAACAAGACTCAAATTTTTATTGTAAAACCTAAGATAATATCCCTTAAATATTTGGCTAATTCCATTTACATAGTAAAATAACCAGTATGTGATAGCCACATTAAATTTTAGAATTGAACAATGAGGTGCTTCGAAACTCAGGTCCATGGCACAGACAGTTAAGATCCCATGGGAGTCTGGTAACCCTGAGTATTTCCAATGCTAATTGTGAGTTGTAATAAGTCATCACTGGTAGTCATTCTGAGGTTTCTTACTTTTGTCTTGCTCTAAAACTCATTCAATCTTTTAGTATAATGGTGCTGAGCTCATGGGAGATTAAAGAGCCATGGATCTAGCTCTTTTGGTAAACTCTCCCAGCACACATGAGGCCCTTGGTTCAGTTCCCAGGGCCATATGAACTGGGCATGGTGGTACACACGATGTAACCCTATAATTAAGGCAGTGGCAAAGTGGATGCAGGGGTTTCAGAAGGTGGGTATCATTCTCAGCTTACAAGAGCATACAGAGCAAGTTGGGCGCCAGGCTAGAGCTGTGTGACACTCTTATAGTTCTCTCTCACTGTGCTAACGCACCATGACCAAGAGCTACTTGGGGGAGAAAAGCATTTATTTGGTTTACAGGTCACAATGTATCATGGGAAGCCAGAGCAGGAACCTAGAGGCAGGAACTGCAAAAGACTGGAGGATAGCAGCTTTGGCTTGCTCAGCTTGCTTTCATATATAACTCAGAACTTAGGCCTAGGGATGACATCACCCACAGTGGGCTTGGAACTTCTATGTCAATCACCAATCCAGGTATTTTTCTTAATATAGGTTCTCTCTTCCCATGTGACTCAATCTTTTGTCAAGTTGACAAATGACTATCCAGCACAGAGGTTCTGTCTCAGAAAACAGATAGACAAAACCAGTGTTCCGGGTAGAAGCCTCCAGGAGAATTCAGGAACTGAAAATGAATACTAGTACAGGGACTGCATAGTACAAAAGGTTAGAAATGGAACAGAAATAGACAGGGTTGTCTTGTTTGTAGTCAATAGTTAGCAAATACAAGAAAATATACTAAAATATTAGGTGAGTTCACGGTATTGGTTTAGAAAAAAGACCAGAATTCCTGTGCTGTTACACCTGCCAGAACATAGAGCTTTTACAGGCAAAAGGTACCCCGTCTCAGAAGGACACAGTAAGCAAATAGGGCAGGTGAGATGTGTAGGCCTAACAGTCTGAGCTTGGTCCCTGGGGGAGTCCCAGCCTTAGAGTTCAGTCCCTAGAACTGACTCCCAAATGTTGTCCTCTGACCTGTGTACCCCAGTACACACATACACAAACATGATTCTACTACTACTAATGATAATGATGATAGTAAAATTCAAAAGCCTAACTAAAAGTATATAAGACCTGTTAAGGAAAACTGTAAAATATGTAGGTTGATATGGAATGTACAAGTGAATGGTAATACATACATGCTATTCTGTGTTTGTGGATGGAAAACTCAATATTACATTCATGTTAATCATTCACAGAATAGCCAGAGTACAGCAAGCTGATCTTTAATGGGTACAAATGAGGTGTGGTCCATGAAGCCTAGCTTGCATTGCAAGGTCTAGCTATCCAGTGAGATCCTATCTAGACTGTCTCACCCACTACCTACCACCTACTCAGAAGAGGAGACAAGATCACTCTAGAGGAATGGCACATGGAGGAGACTTGCTTTGTCACATATTTAGATTCATTAAATAGGAATGTCAGAGTTGCTACCAGTATAGGCAGGCAATGAAACCGAAGGGAATTACAGTTTTGGCATGTGGCACAGATTGCATTGATCAGTAGAGACAGAACAAATTAATAATTAAATTATGAGTTGAACCAAGGAATAAGAAAGCAGGATGGCCTGGAGTGTTACCTGCCACATGGCACCTTATGGTGTCCAGAGCTCTAGTCCAAGGTGTTCACATACGGTGTTCTATTAACTCCTTTTAAAGTAATTTAAAAACAGTACTAAAGGTAATTAACACATAATTTGTATTATATCTTAAATCACTTGTCTTATTTCTTGCCTACTACATTCATTCATTTATCTCTTTCTAGAATTAGCTGTTGCAGAAGCGAACACGTTAGATTCTGAAGTGCTGTGTGTGCATGTGTGTGGTGTGTAGTAGGGGTCGGAGGACAGTTTGCATAAGTCACTTCTATCCTTCCACTCTGTGGGTCCCAGGGATTGAACTAAGGTCATCAAACTTGTCAACAGATGTGTCACAGGTGTCTTTACTCACTAGGCTATCTCTGTCCCTCTTAACAGTTTTATAACTGGAATAGGGCACTGGATCAAAGATGGGGAGGGCCCTATTCTTTGTGCTAAAATCAATGTACCTTCTTTGTGTTTCCTCAGAATCATCATACTCTTTTAGACCTAGCTATGAGACCTTAATGGTGATTGGTATATTAATAATGATTTTTTTTTTTTGCAGTTTGGATTAAGTTAGTTTTATGAAAACAGAGGTTTACATGATAGAAACAGTTACTTTTGATTTACAAAAATAGGAAAGTAAATGTCTAAAATTAAAAATATTTTTTTAGATTTATTTTATGTATTTTGCTTACAAGTTTTGTACAATATATGTCTCTGGTACCCCCCAGAAGCCAGAAGAGGGCATCAGATATCCTGGAACTGGAGTTATAAATGGCTGTAAACCACTGTGTGGGTGCTGGGAACCAAGCCTGGGTCCTCTGCAAGAGCAATAAGTGTTCTTAGCTGCTGAGCCATTTCTCCAACCCTCCCACTACATTTGAAAAAATAAATATCTAACATCAGCATTCTAAATGCTCATGTCTTATGTACCCAGCTATAGACATCTATTGTTCGTTGTCCAGGCTCATCTGTGCTGTTTTCTAGGCTGAGTCAGCCTACTCTTAGGACAACTCCTAGTTCCACTGCAACCTTTGATCGAGAAGCAGCATAGCATACAGTGACCTGCTACTCAGAAGAAAGGTCTACTGGATTCTTTCACTTGAGAAAATTGATTTATTCTGTTAAAATTATAATAGCCATTCAATTTTTATTTGGAGTCTTTAAACGAAATATGTTTCTGTAGATATGTTTATAATTTAATCTTTAGTATTTTGTATGGTGGATCATTTATTATTTATGATTATTTTTACTTTACTGTCTTCATTTTTTTTTTTTTAAGGAACTGGCATTTGACCCATATGAATCATATGCTCGGGATATTTTACGACCTGGATTCCATGACCGTTTTCTTAGTCAGTTATCAAAGCCTGGGGCAGCACTTTATTTGCAGGTATAGTGGTTGTTAAATTAAATTTTACAATGTTAGAAAAGTAAACTCTTAAAAAATACTAAATCACTTCCTTTTTTAGTCAATAGGCGAAGGCTTCAAAGAAGCAGTTCAGTATGTCCTGCCCCGGCTGCTGCTGGCCCCTGTGTATCACTGTCTGCATTACTTTGAACTTCTGAAGGTAAGAAAACTCTGTTATTTATAAAGCATTCAAGTGTCATTGTTTGCCACTTCATTTGCAAACGTATGTGAGCATCCACATACGTGAGTCTATATTCATTTTCTTTGTTTAGCTGAGAAGCAATTTTAAGTAACTTTCCAAAAGAATAGCATGTTTTCTGACTTTACAACTTAACTGTAAAGTAGTTGCCCAGTTTTATTTATTTTACCTTATCTGCATTTATTTTATGCTGAATTTATTCCCGTGCCATGAGTTTTTGTCATTCAGTTTCTTCTGGGATAACTTTTTCTGTGCAGCCTCCTCTTCTGGCTTTGGAGCAATCTGTCCCTTCTCAGTGAGGATCATCTCAGTGTGGCAGGGGAGCTCATGGATGGGTTAATCCAGCCATGAGCTCGGTAGCTTTGTCTGCGCATCTCAGGTGCCTTGTTCCCCTTTCTTGTTCAATGACTAGAGCATCTACGTCTAAACCCTTAAGTCCAGCATTACTCTCCCATTTTTAAGCATGTGCAGCAAAAATTCAGCGCACTTTTGGCCACCGCCCTTTGTCCAGCCCCACTGTTTGGCCTGGGCGCACCTACTGACTCCACCATTATACCACCAGAATGGCACACATGGCTTCTTTACAATGACATCCGCCAGATACTTGGTGGCTTTGTAGATATGCACTCCCTTGATGGCCTGGGCAGTTTGCTAGGTGTCTCAAAGTGAACACGAAGGTTTGAACCTCTTGGTTTGCATGGTTTTGTGGGGTTATCTGGGTCAAGAGACTGGTGAACCATCTTCACAGGTCACCTCTGGCCACTAACAGGAAGAGCCCAGTTTTATTTTTAATCATGTGGCCTTTTTGCTTAGATGGGTGATTCTTTGAAAGCAGCTGTGTATATATGCATCCAAGTCTCCATCTGAGGACCTCAGTAGCTACAGGGACTCTCCTCAGGGACCCAATATGAAAATAAGACTAAAGTAATACAAACTGTTAGTTCAATAAATTTTCATCATTCAGCATTGTAACAGTGTCAATATTGTTATTATTTTAAAGCAGTAAATTTGTATACTAGTAAAAGTTCTCCAACTGATCATAGTTAAAAATATTAAGTAAAAAAATTCTAAAGGACAAGTAGCCACATAAAACTTGAAAATTTATTACTTTATAAATAAAAGCAAAAAGCTTTGATGAGGATTTAAAAGACTATAAAATCCAGAAAAATTAAGAGCTGCATGATGGCACTGCAGATGGCACTAGTCACACACCTGACTGCTTGAGGTTGGTCCCTAAAGCTCCCATCAAGGTGGAAAGAGAGAACCAGTATCACAAAGTTGTTCCTGACCTCCATGTATAAGAATGCCCATCCATACACACACTCACACTCACACACAGACACAAGGAAACTTAAGGGATGGAGAGATAGCTTAGCACTTGCTGCTCTTCTAGAGGACCTGAGTTCAGTTTCTAACCCCACACTGGGCAGCTAATAAACTACTTGCAACTCCACATTCAGGGAGCTCCCGTGTCTTCCTCTGGCCTTGTCAGGCACCTATACACACATGGCATACAAACAGACACATAATTCAAAATGGTTTTTAAAGAAAAAAAGTTAGGCAACAGAGTTCAACCTTGTCTCAAAAAAAAAAAAAAAAATTAGAAAGGCCGGTGAGGTTGTGCTTGCCGCCAAGCCTAATTACGAGTTTGACTCCTGGGACCCACATGGTAGAAGGAGAGACTTCTGCAAGTTGCTCTTCTTACCTATCTCCATACGTGTACACATAAAAGCAAACACGTGCACACACATACACACATGCACACACTCTAAATAAATAATTTATTTTTTAAAAAAGAATGCTATTTAAAATTATCTGAGTATGGTGGATCAAACCTACAGTACCAGCACTTGAGAGACTAAGGCAGGTAGATGACTATGAATTCGAGGACAAGCAAAGTTACATAGAGAGTTGTAAGCGAATCTGGGCTACAGAATGAGACCTTGCCTTGGGGAGTTGTGGGGGATAATTTTCATTATATAATTAAGATTTCTCAGGTCTTTAGGACTTAATGTTTTTCTTCTGTGTGTGTTCCTGGTTCCTGACTTACACTGCACTGCAGAGTGAGGAGTACATGGTATGTAGTACATGGAACAGTAGTACATGGTATGTAGTACATGGAACAGGGGACAGGTGAGTCCACACACATACTCATCTGTTTTCCATTCTGGATTCTTTCACAATTAATACATGACTTGTATTTTTATTTATTTTACATGTGTATACACAAGCAAATGCACACACAAGTGCACCACAGTGTACATGAGGCCAGAGGTTCCCTCCTGCCACCATTGTGGGTCCTGGGGATCAACCTTGAATACTTGTACCTGTCAAGCCATCTGCCAGTCTTCCTTGTACTTCAGTTTGTATTTGTTGGTATACTGTTCAACTTATTTTTGTTGGGGAGAATTTTCAGGGTGTATTACTGTGTATGTCTGGGGGTAGGTGGTGCATATGTATGAGTGACAGAAGTCAACATTGGGGAACTGAAAAAAGTCTTCAGTTATTCACCACCTTAGTTTTGTGTATCTGACAGGGTCTTTTATTGAACTTAGAACCTGCCAATTCAGCTAGAATTGTTGGCCAGTCATTTTCAAGGGTCTGCCTGTGTCTACCTTGCCAATGCTGAGATTATAGCTGCCTGATTGTGAGGGTTTTTTTGTTGTTGTTGTTGTTGTAGTTGTTGTTGTAGTTGTTGTTGTTTGTTTTTAAAGGCAAGGTCTCTGTATCCCTGAATGTCCTCAATATGTACACTAGGCTGGCCACAAACTCACAGAAATCCACCTGCCTCTGCCTCTGGAGTTCTGGGATTAAAGGCAGGTGTGTACTGTCTAACTCTTTTAAGTGGATATCTGAACTTGGGTCCTCATACTTAGGCAAGCATTTTACCAACAAAGCTATCTTCCCAGCTGCCTCAGATTCTGTTTTGAGAAGCTGGTATCATGACATAATCTAAATAAATGAAGAACTGGTCAGTATACACTATTATATAAGAAGGTTTGCAAAATTATCTAATACAGCAATGTATTTGTAGGTTACAAAGGTTCTAATGTTCAGTGAACAGCCCCCCACCCCCACCCCCATAGGATTCTTGGTACAATATTTTATTTTCTTTGGGGAATTGTTATTACTCCCAGATGTCTATCTATACTTGGTAATTCTGGAGACAAAAGTGATTGCATGGGATTGGGGCACTTGGAGCCTAACCATAATTTATCTGTGTGTGGAGTGGGTTCAGAATTTTGTTGACACTGAAGTCTTTCTACCTGCTGTGTGGCTAGAGAAAAATCACTCTACTTTTTTGGTCCCTGGTTTCCTTGTTTATAGATGGCTTATTTCACTAGGTAGGACCATCAACCTCAAACAGTGCATTTGTAAATGTTACTTCATGAATAACAGTAACATAGACACTTGCATGTTTTCAACACTGGAGATGTTTCTTACTGTCCTTAATGCTCGCCACTGACCATACCCTTACTCTCCTGTACTCACTGTCTTCGTTGGCTAGCTTGGGCCTCACCCATCACACCACCTTTGAGTCTTCTCTCTCCCTTACCGTCAGCACCTCAGAATTTAACATCAGAAATGACCCTGCATTCAGCCACAAGTGTCCATCTGTAGTGACTTCACCTTCATGTCACTGTCTAGACACAGTGACAGCTTGTTTATATGGTCTTTGTAATTCCTTGAACTCTCAGGAGACGTACAATTGGTTCTCTGGCAGCTGTAACAGGAAGTCTCAGCTCTTGAGCTTCACCGCTGCTGTCTTTAAGTTTATCTCAGTAGTGTTCTGCCATGAGCTTCAGCAGCCCTGGATATGCCAGCTCCGTGCTCGGGGCCGTTTGTCCTCCTTTTCCTCCCACGGGCCTGGTGGAGCTGTTTGTTTGCTAAGCTCCCTTTTTAGTTGAGAGTTTGTTCAGTTGCAGGCTCCCTATCAGGTACCCTTTGTTCCCAAAGCTTATCTGTCCTTCAAGCTGCTGCATCTTTTCACACCTCCTTATAGACCTTGTTATGTTTTTATTGTCTGCCTTGTCTTCAGAGAGTATGTTCCCTGAGGAAACAGAACAAAGCCTATATGCCTTTGAATTCTCATGCCTAGCTTAGTACCTGGCATTTAAATCATTTATTAAATGCTTGTTAAATAATGAGTAGCAAAAATAAGTATTTTCTCAATTCCTATCTGTTATGTTTTAAAAGAAGTTTAACTGTAAATTTTATGTATATGTGTTTATTTGGGAAACTTAGAATGCCTTAAACTTTACAAATTCATAGGATGAAATTTTGCTGATATTTGCATAATACTGTCAGACAAAGAAATAAGAGTAATGTCATGTTTCCTGTGGGTTGGGAACATTAGGAAGGCATTTGCCAATGGATACAAAACTTAGTTAGGATTGAAGAAGGAAAGAAGTATTTTATAGTGCTAACTGAAATATGATTAAAATGAATTTATAAGCTTACTCAGAAAATACTAAATCACATGGAAGTGAAGGATTAATCTGAGGGCTCCAAGCACCTAACTTTGAGTGAGCTTACTAACATATGTCACCTAGGTAGTGTAGGAAGATAAGGGAAATAGGCTCAGACTTCATTAGAATTTAAGTTGGCTGAAGTTTTGCTGTTTTGTAAATTGGCTCTTTCAAACCCTTTTCTCTCACCAGAAGTGAGCATTTATCACACTCCTTGAAAAACAACCTTGGCTGCCATCTGCTTAGGTCTTGTTTATGGTGACAGAGACTGTGACTCCACTGGGAACTCAGAAAAGGTGGCTTGGGGATGGGGACCGAAAGGCCACCCCTAGATGAATACATAGTAAGAATACAACATTATAGCCTACTCTAAAAGCTGAGGGAAATTGTAGCTGGGGTTGGATCCCCTTAAGCATTAGCTAGGGTTCGTCCCACACTAACAAAGAGTTTTCTTGTCTGAGTGCTTGGATGAATTTCTCACTGGATTGAGTCTTTTTCTCATGACAGAAGAAATAATAAATTGAAGAGAATTTCAGCCTAGTGTAGAACATGCTTCTAGCATCTAGGGCCTGGAACAAAGATTTAAGACTAGCCTTGGTTACAAAGTAAGATCTTACTTCAAAATGGGAAACAAAAAAACCACATATACACACGTGCATACATACATACACGTGTGTGTGCGTGTGCGCGTGCACGCGCGCACACACACATGTGCACATATGGTGAGTATAGCAAATAGTAATATTGTATAGTTTTGAAAACTGCTGAGTAGATTTTAAGAATTTACATCTGAAAAAAATATTTGGCAGTACTATTATTTTGTCAAGCACCATATTGTATACCATAAACATATATAATTTTTGCTTGTCAATTAAAAAGTAAATTTTTTTCATTTAAAATTCTTTATTAAGCTTTTATTTTTAATCTTGTGTATGCTTGTGTGTGTGCACGCGCGTGTGCACACGCGCACGCATACACAAGCGCACGCACATAGGTGCCCTTAGAAGCTAGAGTTGTTAACCCCCCTCCTCCCTGGGACTGCACTTAACAGGCACCTGTGAGCAGCTGGATAGGTGCTGGGAGGCCTCTGGAAGAACACTATATCCTCTTAATCAGAGCCATCTCTTTGACCTAAAGTTTTACTGATTTTAGTACTACTTGAATTTTAAAAATTACTTCCACAAAAATTTAACAGTCCTTAGACCCTTTTAATAGTTAGAAACATTAAAGTTAATATTTTATGAAGTGGAAAAAACTTCCTTGTGTATTTTTTTGTTATTATTGTTTCTTTGAGACAGGGTTTCTCTGTGTAGCCCTGGCTGTCCTGGAATTTTCTTTGTAGACCAGGCTGGCCTGAAACTCAGAGATCTACTTGCCTCTGCCTCCTGACGGCTGGGATCAAAGGCGTGCATCACTATACCTGACTCACTGTGAGCTTTTGAAAAATAAGTTGCTCCTATAATGTGATTTTTCTACATGAAATTTTGTTTGCTTTATTAAACAAATTTAGACTTTATTTAAACAAATTTTTATAACTAAATATAGTGACCAAAATTTTTAATACTACGAATTGGTTCACCAAAAATGTAAACAACTTTAGTTATATCCTGAAGTATCTCTTTGCAGTATGCTGAGTCCATGTAGCTTAAGGAAAAATAAGTTTTCTTTCATTTTAAAAATCAGGTAAAAGTCTGTTATGTACTATAGTATATGTTACTGATATTTTCTAAGGCTGCTATACCAAACTATAAACTTAGAGGCTAAAAACCCTTGTTTTCAGTAGTTTATTCTCTCTTCTCTAGAGGCAGAGAACAGGAGTTGAGAGGGCTTGCATCTTTAAGGGTCTAGGGAACAGCCCTAACTTGCTCTGAGCAGGCAGCAGCCATCCCTGGGCTTCATGGAGAGCCTCGCTCTGGACGCTCTGGATGTGGCCTTGGCCTGCATCAGGTGCATCACTTCCCATTCTGTGTGTCAGGCAGAGTCTCGCTGCCCTTTCCTTTCTCACAGTTGAACTTCAGTGGATTTAGGGTTCAGTCATAATCTAGCATGGTTTCATTTGATTAAACCTGCAAAAACCTCATTTCTAAGTAGGTTTTATTTCATTTCAGTTAACTATGTACATTAGTGGAAAGGTCTTTGGGCTGACAGCCATGGCCCTTAGGTTCTGGTTTTTCCTGCCTATTCATTTAAGTAAATGGTATTCATTTTATATTATGTTGGAGAAAGGTAGCTTCTAGAAATAAAATCATTAATTCATACGTTTCTTCTTAAAAGGAAGCCACTCTAGCTATTCTATGTTTTTGTTGTGTTTTGTTTTTGATTAACGTGAACTTTAATCAGTTATACACCATGGAGGTGGGGAAGGGATGTGACTCAGTATAGAATACCTGCTTACTATGAACAAAGTCCTGGGTTCAGTCCCCAGTACCACAAAATCATCTACAGTTTGTTTTGTGTTGAAACAGCCAAGTCTTATTCTTGAGAATACTTCTGTGATCATGTTTTCCTTTGACGATCTTTTATAGCACCTGGGCCATAGTTTGCTGGGAGCTGCTCTATACATAGTGTGCCCAGTTCTGCTTTAACAGTTCCTTTTGTTAGTCAGGGGTCAGGAGCAGATATGAAAAAGCCCTACTCTGTAGCCCAGGCTGCCTTGAAGCTTATTCTGTAGCCCAGCTAGCCGTAAAGTTGCAGTGATTCTTCTGCCTCAGGCTCCCAAGCACTGGATCAGTAGTTATGGGTCACCCCACTTTAAGCAGGGCCGCCCCACTGCTTATATCTAAGGATCAAAAAAGGAATCAAGGGTATGAGTGGCTTCTCTCCTATGAAAAGGTAAGTCTTCTCATCTGCATAGGACATGCACATTTTTACTATGCTTTAGAATGGTTCCTTAGGTGAGGTTCAGTGCACACACAATACAATCTTAGTAGAGTGCACTTGACAGTAAGTTCGTAGTGTTAGTAACAGTCACTGTGGAAAGTAACAAGGAAAGTAACAAGTTTCCTTGTCATTTACATATGACTGTAGCTACTTGGTTTCTGTGGCAACAATAAGCCATCTCTTTAATGATAATTAACTTTAATTGTTTTACATAATTTCCTAGTGTAAATCAATTTAAATAAAAAGAAAAGAATGGACATACAGAAAGGTTTTTATTAGTTGTGTGATGACCACAAACCTTTAATCCCAGCACTTGGGAGACATTCAGTAGATCCTCAGAGTTTGAGGCCACCCTAGTCTACATAGTGAGACTGTCTCAAAAAAATCTTTATTATACTGGAATAACACTTCCCTGTTAACTATGAAGGCAAAAAGAACATTTAAAAGTATTTTATCAGAAAACTTTATGAGTTCAAAACCTTTGGGGCTGGGGTAAGTCATACTGATACATTGCTTTTCTAGCACCGTGTTCCATCCCCAGCACTGTGGAAATGCTGGCACAAACCTATAATACCAGCACTAAATGGGGAGGCAGGCCTCAGAATTAAGAGTTCAAGGCCAGACAAAGGCACACAAGACCTTGTCTCAGAAAAAAGAAAGGAAGAAAACAGAAAAAAACACTTTGGGTTTGTGATTTTTTAAAATACTAACGGTGAGGCTAAAGGGACGGCTCAGTGCTTAAAGAGCACTGGCTGCTCTTCCAGAGGACGCAGGTTCAGTTCCCAGCACCAACATGAAAGCTAGTAACTGCCTGTACCCTTCATATATTGATATTTAAAGGAATATGACATCCTCTTCTGGCCTCCAAAGCGCATGGTACATAGACATACACGCAGGCAAAATAACCATACACATAAAATAAAACACAAGCAGTATTTTTCATATGCCAATATATTCTGTATGCAAAATGAAAGTTAAATGATACATAAAGGACTATGAAACATTTTTTGAATAGAAAATCAATGCATCCCTAAATATGTTTTGTTTTGGTATGTGCTTTATATTAGAATTTTGTACATTGGGTATATTTGCTGAGTTGGTAATATAACAGTAACAAAAACAGGAGCCAGAGAGATGGCTCCGTACCTAAGAGCACTGGCTGCTCTTCCAGAGAACAAGAGTTTAGTTCCCAACATACATGTAGATTAGTTTGGGAACATCTATAACTCCAGCACCCTCATCTGACCTGTGAGGGCGCTGCAGTGTAGAAGTACACACACACACACACACACACACACACACACACACACACAATTAAAATATGTCTATAATCCGAACAAAATACAGAGGGAACAATATTCTCCCTGTTGTCAAATCTTGCTCTGTATGTTAATGACTTGAATGTTTCTGACTTTACATTTTTAAAGATTAAAAAAAAACCATTTATTCATTTATATATGTAGGGAGGGGTAAGCAGAGGATGGGGGTAGCACATGTTTTTTAGGTCTGAGAACAACCTAAGGGAGTCAGTTTTCTCTTCCTACCATGTAAGTCCTTAGGATTGATCTGAAGCCATCAGGCTTGGCAGCAGCTTGACTTGCTGAGCAAGCTCGTCAGCCCTGACCTTTATTTTTGATTCTATCCTTGACCTTATCCTTGTGCCTAGAGCCATGCTTCACTCCTATGGAAGTTGGAAACAGTTTTGTGCTGTGTCTTCTCAGGAATATGACTGATGAGTACATACATGGCACTGCTCTTTTCAAGGTTCAACATGTGTTTTCTAAAGTGGCTCCTCATGCTTTCCACATGGAAACTTGGTGACGTGTTAATACAGACAGTAATACACAGAAAAGTCAAGTCTTCTGAAACAGAACAGAACCTTCTGCTTATAAAGCTCAGGCTGACCTCAGACTCCCAAGTGCTAGAGTGGCATGCATATGCTGCCAAACCTTGCAGAAACAATAAGAACTGCTCTTTGTCTCTGGAGACAGCTTCTTGTGTATCCAAGGCTGCCACTTCTTCCCGAGTCTTGTGATTACAGGTGTCTGCAACCATGTGTGGACTATATGGTATCAGAGGATAGAACTCAGGGCTTTATGCATGGTAGCTAAACACTACCAGGCTACATCCTCAGCCTAGAAAAATGATTCAAACAAATTGAGAGGCTGGAGAGGTGGCTCAGTTGTTAAGACACTTGTTGCTTTTGCACTGGACTTTGGTTCAGCTCCCAGCACCCACACAGTGGGTCACAGCCACCTGCAACTCCAGTTCCAGGGTATCTGAAATTCTCTTCTGACTTTTTGGGGACATGAAGCACTCACAGGATACACTTTCAGACATGCAGGCAAACACTCATACACATGAAATAAATCTAAAAAATACATCTATAGAACATTTAAAATGACTGAAGTAGGAAGAGCTGGATGAACATTATTTATCCTTAAATAAAGCGAGGTATTTCTTCTGCCCTTCCCACAGCAGTTAGAAGAGAAGAGTGAAGACCAAGAAGACAAGGAATGTATGAAGCAAGCAATAACAGCCCTGCTTAATGTCCAAAGTGGCATGGAAAAAATTTGCTCCAAAAGTCTTGCAAAACGAAGACTGAGGTAAATATTCCCACTTTAAAGTCTCCCTTTCTATCCTGAAAGTTGTGGTACAAATTCAGGGGCCTTAGCTCCCCTCCCTGAGCAAACAATGAAGAAAACGGTGTTAGTGACAAGCTTGGTCTTTCAGAGGAAGTGACATCAAAGCCAGGAGAATTTGTTATTGTTTGAAAAACCTTTCATATTTGTGCATTTTCCCTGCTTACTCCCAGACAAGACCTCGCGAGGAGCAGCTGGTAAGCTGAAGGGAACGAACCAAAGTGTACCGGGCAGATCTGTGCCAGCGTCATTGTTAGGTCAGAGTCAAATTAGCAGTGTTGGTTAGTTTGGGGATTTTATAACTCAGACATTGATTCAGTTAGCAGATCTACTTTCCCATCATAACATGTGCTGTATGATTTTATCTTTGGGTTTTGTGCATTTAAAAATACTTACAATTTGCTTTCACATTTCAATTTTTTTATTGTGTTGGCCTACCTTTTTTAGTTATCTTTCTAAATGTTAAATATTCAAGGCAGAGATAATTGTTTTTGCACCTGAGTTTATATATTTGAACATAACTCTTCTTTTTATAAGTCTGAAAAAAATTCTGTGCTGTTTTAGTTTTTATAGTTGCATAATTACATGTAGTATTTGGGGAATTAGTCACATCAGTGATGTTTTAAGTTATATTTTGCCCTGTCACCTTATCTGCATGAAATCTAAATTCTGTCTTCTGTGTATTAATAGTGTCTCTTCCTTTACCCCAGTGAGTCTGCATGCCGGTTTTACAGCCAGCAGATGAAGGGGAAACAACTCGCCATCAAGAAGATGAACGAGATTCAGAAGAATATTGACGGTTGGGAGGGGAAGGACATTGGACAGTGCTGCAATGAGTTCATCATGGAAGGAGCTCTTACACGTGTAGGAGCCAAACACGAGAGACACATATTTCTCTTTGATGGCTTAATGATTTGCTGTAAATCTAATCATGGGCAGCCAAGACTTCCTGGTGCTAGCAATGCAGAATATCGGCTTAAAGAAAAGTTTTTTATGCGAAAGGTACAAATTAATGATAAAGATGACACCAGTGAATACAAGCATGCTTTTGAAATAATTCTGAAAGATGGAAATAGTGTTATATTTTCTGCCAAGTCAGCTGAAGAGAAAAACAACTGGATGGCAGCACTGATATCCTTGCAGTACCGCAGCACCCTGGAGAGGATGCTGGATGTGACAATGCTACAAGAAGAGAAGGAGGAGCAGATGAGGCTGCCCAGTGCTGAGGTTTACAGGTTTGCAGAGCCTGACTCTGAGGAGAATATTCTATTCGAAGAGAATGTGCAGCCCAAGGCTGGGATCCCCATTATTAAAGCAGGGACTGTGGTTAAGCTGATTGAGAGGCTTACATATCATATGTATGCAGGTAAGAAACAATGAGATAGCTTTTACTGTGTTTCCTGCTTAAATTGACTGATTTGATGGGTGGGTTATTGTGCCTGAAATAGAAAACTAACAACCACCAAATACTCTAATAGAGGAGCGTTGGCTAAAACCACCACTCTGTATTTCTTTGAAGTTTTTACTTTTTTTTTTGGTCATATTTACAAAAGAGAAATGGTCACTTGTTTGATGTTACCCAGTAAAAAGCAATAGGAATAAGACCACACATCAACATTGCCTGAAGGTTCCCATCCGTGTATTAGTATTTTTTCTTACTCTATAACTGGATTAGAAACTGAGTGAAAGGTTAAATATTCACCCATCATCAAAATTGTGCTGGTAGCAAAAATATGTATTTTCTTAATCTCCATTCCTACATTTATTTAGGACGTCTGGAAGCCATTTCCTTTTTCAGTATTTTGTTCTTAATGTTACTTACGCAAAGAGTTTTACCTTAACAGGTTTTAAAGAAAGCCTACAAAGATGGTAGGTAGAATTTAATGCAGTGGTTAAGAGGTAAAGGGTATATGGTCTACACATAGTGGGGAGTCTGATAGGTCTACACATAGTGGGAGTTTGATAACTGCCATTTCAGAACTGTGGTGGAGCAGACAGCACTGAACTCAGACTTTGCCCTTCACCAGATCAGGGTCGCTCTGTGTCCCAGAACCACCATTTTCATCTCAAAGACTAACATCAGATGCTATACCATAGTGTGTCAGAAAGCATACATGAAATACTAAATGGGAAAGCTATTTGTAAGTTTACATGGAAATTTTCAATGTCTTTAAAAGAAATGTGTGATTTAAAATCATATAACTCATAATATGGTATTTGTAAATACCTGAATGCAAACATTAACCTCTATCCCCATATTTCTCATTAAAATATATTCCTATTTTTAGGAAATGTAAGTTTCTGGGGAAAATAATTATTTTCCTGTTTTTTTAAAAAATGTCCTCTCAATGAGTTCTGTTTCCTTTGGAAGCTATTCTGATGCTAGTAAGATTAACCTTTAAAAATATCCATTAGTTTTCCCACTTTGTAAAACTGAAGACCATTTAACAAGACCTTTCTTTCCGTTTATTAAATGAGAGCTTTCTATGATTGGGAACTACCAAAGGGAGAGAAGTTAAAATTGAGTACTATTTTTTATTAGTAATCACAAACCACTTTATAATGTATAGTTGCCATTATTTGTATATCTCTGGTATACAAGCTAGAGTTTAGTTTTGCTTTAGCTATCTGGACTCTGTGCAGGCCTTTTCCATAGTACAAGGACACTGTTCTCCAAAGGCAAGTTCTCACAGATGACTCGGTTTCTCTGGACAGGCATGTTCAGTGGTAGAGCACAGTAACTGAGACAGGTTGAACAGTGTGAGAAGTCTCATCTGGGCTTATAGTTTCTGGATTCCAGGGTACTATAAACATTCACCCAGGGACTTCTATCATCAGTGTGTTTATTATTCAAAAATTTAAAAAATACTAAGATTTTAAAAAGAAAATTTAAGCTGCCTAGTAGTTACATAAAAGATAAATAAATTACCTTTCTTGTTACATGTAAAGCTGTTTTAAAGAGCTACAGTTTTTACTAATTATTATGAACTAGCTATTCACATAATCTTCACCAACTTTCTGTATAGTTTAAAATTATAAAATAACAAAAATAGTTTGTTAACCCAAATTGTGGTTTTCAGATACTCTAATTTTTCAACAAGAAAAGTTCAGGTTGTTTATCTTGCTACATGTCTTTGTTTTTAAATCCTTGTGAATGTAAAACCTGTTCATTTTATCCTCAGTACAGTTTGCTTGTTTCTATGAAAAGGACAAAAGAAAAATTATATAAGTTCAATTTAAAAACTCACCGTGTGAATTCATGGTAGTACTATAGTGTCACAGGGACTGACTTTTGGCCCTGTGCAGTCTTTCCAGGGGTGCCATTCTTAGAGTATTTAGAGTAAGTTATTTTGTATATTTTTACCTCTGCTTATTAAGGACACAGTTTAATTTTCTCTGCAGCATAGTAAGCAGTGATCACTGGAGACTCAATATGAGTCTATTAAAAATTAAAATTAATTAATTCTCTATTAAAAATTAAATTTGTTATTTCTATTTTCTAAAATTTACAATCTTTTTCTAAAACATTTCTGTAATTTTTAAGCTACTATATTTGACAAATATTCATAATTAGCAATTATAAGCTACAATTAATTAATTAATTTTGAATGAGTATACATTTAAGCATACTTCAGTAAGCTAATAGGTTTTATGTGATCCAGCAGTCTTTATTCCTTATGTGTGCAAAGCTACTTTTGTCATGATGTTATCATACACACCTAATGATTGTACTGCTGTCAACTTTTAGCTTTTGCAGAAAGTATTATTTTGCATAACACTTTAAATTTTGAACTTTATACAGCTTTGATGAAGTCCAGTTTACTGAAATATGCAATTACTTTACTTTTTTTTTTTAAGATTTATTTTTGTTTGTATGTGTTTTTCTATGCACCATGTGTGTACAGTGCCAGTGGAGTCCAGAAGAGGGCATCAGATTTCCTGGGTCTTGAGTTACAGATGGTTATTAGGAATCACACCCAGGTTCTCTGGAAGAACAGCTGGTGATTTTAGCCTCTGAGCCTTCTTTCCGGTCCTGGTTTACTTTTTTCTTTTTGTATTTATGTATGTATGTATGTATGTATGTATGTATGTATGTATGTATGTATGTACACTGTCGCTGTTTTCAGACACACCAGAAGAGGGCATCAGATCCCATTACAGATGGTTGTGAGCCACCATGTGGTTACTAGAAATTGAACTCAGGACCTCTGGAAGAGCAATCAGTGCTCACTGAGTTATCTCTCCAGCTCCCCTGTTTTACTCTTTTTTTTTTTTTTTTGGTTTTTTTTTGTTTGTTTGTTTGTTTGGGTTTTTTTTTTTTTTTTTTTTTTTTTTTTGTTTTTTTTTTTTTTTTTTTTTGTTTTTTTCGAGACAGGGTTTCTCTGTATAGCCTTGGCTGTCCTGGAACTCACTCTGTAGACCAGGCTGGCCTCAAACTCAGAAATCCACCTGCCTCTGCCTCCCAAGTGCTGGGATTAAAGGCGTGCGCCACCACCGCCCAGCTACTCTTTAAATTTAAAAAAATAAATAAATAAATAAATAAATCCTCCAGTATTAAAAAAAAAGTAAAACCAAGAATATCAGTGTTATAACTAAGTTTTTTTGACATCGTTTTGTCCTGTTTGAAATTTAAATATTTTATTTCATCAATATGTTACTGGTATAACTGGTGTCCACCAGCAACTTTATGAGCTGTGACCTTGAAGTACATGAAATTAGTGTTAGTTTACTAGCTGTTCTTTGATGTCTTTAACTTGCAGTATGGATTTTTTTTTTTTTTTTTTTACATAGACTAACTACCCTATAAAGCCCATTACTGACTTATTATGACTAGACAATCATGAATTTGCGAGATGTAAAATCAGTATTGTAAGGTCTCCTCCAGCTGGGTGTATATTAAGTTCTCTCTACAATTACAACATATGTAGTTATCACTTGTGAGATTATTTTATGAGCTTTTTTAAAAAAGATTTTAAAAAGTTTTATGTGTATGTCTATACAGTATGTGTGTGTAGTGCCGGTGTAACTGATGTAAACATTAGTCTGCAGTTCCCTTTTATTCAGTCTCCCTAAATAAAAAGGGGTTTTTTGATCTGGTTAGTTGGCTATTAGGGTGTTTTTGTTGGAGAACATGTAGTACCGGTTGCAGCTTACACTGACACAAAAGCTAAAATTAGTAATGCACTTTTTATTCTATAGTAAAAGGCACTGTATATAATACACGAGAAAATTTGACAAGTAATGGTGAACATAGCACTTCAGCATTATGTAGAGTATTGAATATTACTCAGACACTTATTAATAGAGACAGAGAAAGTGGCTCACATTTGATTAGTTCACATTCAGCTTGGCTTCAGCTAACTTGATTTCTCAAATGTTACAACAGTAACTTACAAACAGAGCTACACACCTTTAGTACCAGGAGCTGTCTACACCCTCAGTTTATAAATAGAAGCCAAGACCTTTGTGGATTGTTTGATTTGCTAGAAATCCTATCAGTTAATTACAGAATGAAATCTAGAAATTAATTTCTTTTTTTAAAAAAATATTGAGTGTTCTGTCTTCTTAATGCAAGCCAGAAGAGGGCATCAGATCCCATTACAGATGGTTGTGAGCCACCATGTGGTTGCTGGGAATTGAACTCAGGACCTCTGGAAGAACAGTCAGTGCTCTTAACTGCTGAGCCATCTCTCCAGCCCCTAGAAATTAATTTCTATTCAGCAGAATATATTTTCTACCCATGTCCCACTGACACTTTCAGACTGAATTTTTAAAAATTATTTTAATATGATAACACTTTTTAAAATGTTATACATGATGAATAATAAAAATGGAGTTTTAATTACTCTAGTGGTGGTTATTCATTTGGAGCAAATGCAGGTATATTATGAAGAGATACAGTTTTGTTTTGAATTGAAAGCAGATCTGTATGTTTTACGTTGTTCCATTACTGAGAGAGAGGACAGGCAGCCAGGCTGGCTGTTAAGTTCATCAGCTGCCTGCGTGCTGGGGTTACAGGTGTTTGCATCAGGTTTTTCCCTGACAGAGCCCAGTTATTGGGCTATCAGAATAGTACGCTCTATAAATAATGCTTCCTGGAAGAACACATTTATATTAATGTGAGTTAAAAGATGGATAATGTACATAAATGATGACAATGTGACATAGTCTAATTGATAACTTGTCTTTCATCACCAGTATTTCTGGACATACAGTAGTTCACTGACTAGATCGGATTTGGGGGAATTCACCCTGAATGCTGGCAGGAAAATTACTCAGTTGGATTATTTTAAATTTGGCAGTGATACGAAGAGACAGTTTCCTTACCTAGAGTAAGCAATCACAAAGCACTGTCACAAGGGAAAGGAGAGCAGGAAGGCCATGTCACAGCTGCTGGAGACACTGCACTGCAGCTAGCCTGAGATGAAGCAGCACTCATAGGGAAATGGTGCTCTGGCTGTGACTGGAGAATGAATGGGCTGATGACAGGAGGCAAGGGTAGCAGTTAAGTTAGAGCTCTGAGGTGTGCCAAACTGTTTCCCTTCTGTGATAAGCTTCTTTTGTAGAATGTGAAATGAAGAAAACCTAAGATATTATTCTGATGTACTTACTACTATCTTTGCACTCAAATATAAAATGTTCAAAAAAATCTACATTAGATTTGAGTCTATATCTTGCATGGGTTCAGTTTGGGTGTTTAACTTTTAAAGTCTCTGAACAATTTTTGATCTATAGGGCAGTGCTCTTCTATTTTTAAACTCTGATTTTTTTTTAAGTGTTTGTGCGTCAGCATAGCGTCTGTTTCCTCTTTTTAAGGAATTGAGAAGTGATTGTTTATAAGTCCTTGCTGAGGAGCTCATTGTCTCTTGAGGTTTGAAATGGCTGTATTAAAGGGAGTGTTGCCACATGAACAGACATCCTGAGTAGCAGTGTTCCACTGTGGCAGGTGGGGGAGGGCTGCTCTGCATAAATTGCTTTTTAATATAGTAAATATTTCAAAAGTCTTAAGACCTTGAAATATTAAATGTCAAACGTTAAATCAAAGTAGGGACAGAAAAAGGAAGATTAACGACCTCAAATTAAATGCTGTATTTTGATACTAGATACAATGTGGCTGCAGTTGGAGTTCGTAAGATTTTTGAATTATTGTACACCAAATAACAAAGAATTATCCAGGGGTTGAAGTTAACTTATAAGGCCAGCAAAAAAATCGTGACCATGGTCTGAGGTGTGGCTTGGGTGGATGAATGCTTGCCTAACATGCATGAGGCTCTGGGCTCAATCCCTGGTACCTGATGAATTGGCATAGTGGCACAGGCTATCATCTCTGCATGTAATGTTCAGCAAACAGAAGCAAGAGGATTAGAAGTTCAAAGCCATCCTCAGCTATATAGTAAGTTTTGGGTCAATCTGAGATACATGAGATCCCGTCTCAGAAAACAAATAAACAAACAAGCAAACCACTTAAAAATAATCACAGCTTATAGATGAAGAAATATAGGCCTATACCAAGAACTTCAGACTAGCTTCAGTAGGTGTTTGTACAAAGAGTGTATAAAGAAGCGAAAGCAGAGAAGCTGTGGACACAGTAGGAAAAGGTAAGGAGGAGGTTGCCTCTGGCGGGTTAGTCCCTCTGCTTCTGTTGAAACTGTAGGGCTGTGTCTGAGCAGTACATGGCCATACTGACCTTTGGTTATTTATCAGAAGAGAATGTCAAATTGAGCTACCTTCTTATTAGTGGATATTTGTTCATGCTTGTACCTTAAGATAAGGTCTCTCAAAATAAGTTTGTTACTCATTAAGAATTGTTCATTGCTTTAGATTAGAAGTAACTGAGAGAGTGAGAGAGAGAGAGAGAGAGAGAGAGAGAGAAAGAGAGAGAGAGAGAGAGTGTGTGTGTGTGTGTATGTGTGTGTGTGTGAGAGTGTGTTAAAACTAGCCTGGGAATATAGGTAGCTTTTAATTTTTTTTTTTTTAAGTACTTAAACTTCTGCCAGTTTTCTTGGAGTATCTTAGTTGTTCCACACACACCCCACCCTCCCGTTTTGGCAAGGCTGCTTTTAGCTTCCAGCCAAAATAAGAACAAATTAAGTTTCAGTCACGTTAGAGCACACTACAGTAGTGGTTACTGTGGAGTATTTATTCCGTTTGCCAGTACCAGAAGCTCCTCTTAGAACAGTGTTCTAGGAAGAGCAGCCACTGCTCTCTTAACACTCCACGAGTTACAAGGTCATGATTACACTGTTCATTTCTAGTGACTTCTGCTGCCGCTAACCAGCTTAGCAGTTACAACTGCATTCTGAATTAGTCATTTATGTAAATTTCTATGGTGACACTGTGATTTGCTGATCAATTCTATATATTTAGATCTCAGAGCTAGGGAAGGAAGGCTAGTGGGGATCCTCTGATCCTGGAAGGGTACCTGCCTTGATAGAAGAGCACCAGAGCAGGAACCAATGGCCATGCTCTCTTCTGTGGTTCTCCCACTCTACTGTCTGACCTATGTAAGTCTGGTTACTCCTCTGACCTGAGCTCTCACCTCCCCAGAACTCATCCAGCAGCCATGGGGAACTGGTGTGGTCCCGTGTGACTGCTGTGGCACTGAGGTGCCTTTCTCAGCAGTGCCATCAGCTACTAGCCTAAGATGAAGACCCCACTTTAAAAAATAGCCATACTTTTCTTAAAATATACTTAGCACTAAACCCACAGTTGTTAGCCTGACATTGGGTAGCATTTGAAAAGAAATAGCTCTGGGTGTGATGTTAGATTGTCAGCCTGAAATAAACCTGGGTTTGGAGGAGCGGTGAAGCCCAGCCCAGAGACACTCAGGGACCTCATGTAGGATACACAGCTCTCTAGCAAGGGCAGCCAGCTGAGCAGCCCAACTGTGGCCCCTCTTGTTGCTTCCTAAACACATGCTATTTTTGAGAAGCCTCACCTTACAAATAGATTTGCAGAACAGGAAGAAGATTCTTGAAAGGGAGGGTTGTGATGGTACCGATAAATACCTCTGTTTTAAAATCTTGTACAGCCTTCTGTTTTTAAATCTTTTCTTCTGGATGAGACATTAGTCTTTAACTGAGGATCTCTGTAACTGAAGACAAACAATAAAATACCAACAAAAAGGAAATTATTAAAAGATTTTATGTATTTAACATACTTTTACCAGTAACCCACTCTAGCCTCAGGAGGTATAAAACTAAAGAAAGGAACATTAAATAAAACTAACAAAGTTTTTAGCTGGAGGCGTGGTCAAGCGTGCCTATAACCCAGCACTTTGGGGAAACTAAAGCAAGAGGGTCATGAGTTCAAGGCCAGCCTGGGTGTCTAGCTAGGCCCTGTCTCAAAAGCAAAAACTCTTCAAAGTACTTTAAATTCAGGGCTGTTTGACAGTTAAATTAGTTCACTACTTGATGATAATATATACCAGCAGATTAGATCAGGTTTTATTTTGTCATAAATCCATGAATTTTAGTTTAAGGTTAAAAAAAATTACTATGTGATCTTTTAAGGTCAAATTTAGGTTTCTTAGAATCAACTGAAAAGTTTTCTAAATATACTCAAATTTCACTAAACCTTATCCTAGTAAGACTTAAAATTTTGATCAATATTGTATAGGTATTTACTGCCATCAGTGAATTTCCCATCAGTTTACACATATTAATAATGTAAACAGAGAAATGTTCTCCCTTCTTTGAAAGACTCTGGACTAATTGTGGGTGGATCTTAGAGAAATCTGAGTTGTAGGAGTGGTGTTTTTTAGACAGTCTTACTGTGTATCTCCAGTTGACTTTGAATTCCCAGAGATATGCCTGCTGAGATTAAAGGCCTATGCCACCATACCCAAAGAAATGGTTTTTGGGTTTTTGTTGTTGTTATTGTTGTTTCCTCCAGTATAGGAAAGTTTCTTTCTCTTCCTTAGCAGGGGGGAAAAAAAAAGCCTAGGGTCTTCTGTGCTGATCACAGGTACCTTTCTCCTAACCTGGAAGAATACTGTGAAGGAAAAGATCCAAGGAGGCAAGACTGGAAAGTCATCTGACTCAGTGAGCCTCCTTTGTAATCAATGGAGATGTGAATTCAGAGTAGGCCTTTGAAAAAGGGGTTGGAGTCGCCTGCTCTATGACTGAACTTCCATTGTAACTACTTCAAATAAAAGCAAGAACGTTTTAGAACTATTTTTTATTCTCTCTCTCTCTCTCTCTCTCTTGCTCTCCCTCTCCCTCCCCGTCTTTCCCTCCCTCCCTCCCCTAACCCCCCAACCCTCGTGTGTGTGTGTGTGTGTGTGTGTGTGTGTGTGTGTGTGAGAGAGAGAGAGAGAGACAGAGACAGAGACAGAGAGAGACAGAGAGAGAGAGACAGAGACAGACAGGCAGACAGACAACTTTTGGTCTCTCTGTGTGTGTGTGTGTGTAAAATGTGGGAGTGTGTGTGTGTGTGTGTGTGTGTGTGTGTAAAATGTGGGATTGACCTCAGGATCATCAAGCTTGTGTGGCAAAAGACTTGCTCGATGAACCATCTCATGGTCTTCTTAATGGCTTAGAGGAGTTTAAAACTTTTTTTTAATAAATAGCAGTTATAAATAAGGCCTCTGGCAATTACGAGAATTTAAAAACTATTTAACTTACCCTACTACTTTGTAAGATTTGTTTTCTAGTTTTATGCTTTGTTAACATGGTCTAAAGAAAATTAGGAAATGTAGTTAATTACACTGGATGTCATGAGACAGATGGGTTGCAGCTGCTGCCATCTCCACAAGGTAAATGAACCAACAGGTGAAGCTTTGGGATCCGGGCAGCAAATGGAAACCTGGCTCAGTTCCTCGACTTGCTTTCCCACTGCACATTCCTTGCCAATGATGAGCTAAGACAGGGCAAGAAGTCAGTTGATTATATTTTATAATCAGTGTTTTTATTGAGGGTTATTTTTTTGTGTGTTTTTGTTTGTTTGTTTGTTTTTGCCACTGATTTATGAAGCAACTGAAGCTAGCAGTACATTATAAAACCTAAAGCCATCTCTATGGTAAAATATTTGGGGACTTTTTAAGACTGAGTATTTGATCTCTTTTGAAACTGAAAATAATAGTTTTAATCATTGTTGATACAAGACTTGAATATTTTTCCTCTTTCTCTCAGATCCAAACTTTGTTCGGACTTTTCTTACAACATACAGATCCTTTTGCAAACCTCAAGAACTACTGAGTCTTCTAATAGAAAGGTATGTCAATTTTAAATGTTCACGTTATTTGTTTTAAGAAGGATTATGATATGTTTCCCATGAATATGTTAATAAGTTTAACTGTAGCTGAACTCTTAAAATAAAAGCTAACTTTGATTTAAATAATCAAAATTTATATCGATTTAGTATTTAAAACTCCAACTTTTCAGGGTTTCGGTGGCACTGGGGATTGAAACATGAGCCTTTGGTTCAATCTAAACAGTATTCCCAGCCTGAATTACTCAAGTTAAAGAACTATATCAATATGGATGATTTAGAATCTAGGCTGGGTATAAGCCTATAATCTGAGAATTTAGACGGTAGAGGCAGGAGGATCAGGAGTTCAAGGTCAACTCTGATTATCATAGGAAATCTAGGGTTCCCCTGAACTATGTGAAACCATGTCTTTAAAATAATGAGAAATTCAGATTTTAATGGTTCACAAGTTCTAAACAAGTTTTCAAATTACTACATATTAAATAAAATGAATCTTGTCAGTGAACAAATACTTTTATCAAGGAAAATATTTTTGATCTACTGAAAGAACAATCAAGTTTAAAATTATGTCTACTGATTTAAAGTTATCTACAGACTAAAAGTGGACATTAGCCTCATTTGTTTTAAATTTTACATGTATTTTTATTTTGCTTCTAGTTTGTTTTAGCAGTTGACAAAACTAACTTTGTAAAAAATGCTAACTCAAAAAATATTATCATTAGCCTTTACATTATAAAAGTGGATTTTCACTGATGTGTCTATGTATCCGTAGTAATTTTTTATATTATTCTCTTGATTGTGCTGATAAGTATAAATAGAAGTTTGTGAATTTGGATTTGATATATTTTCTTTTTTTTTTTTTTTCTGTTTCATGTTAGATTTGAAATTCCAGAGCCTGAGCCAACAGAAGCTGACCGCATAGCTATAGAGAATGGAGACCAGCCCCTGAGTGCAGAGCTGAAGAGATTTAGAAAGGAGTATATTCAGCCTGTACAGTTGAGGTAAGCACTGAAGACATGTCTGTAGTCTTAAACCTGGGTCTCAAAGTGGACATGTTCAAAGCTGGGCAGTAGTGGTGTAATCCCAACACTTGTGAGGTAGAGGCAGGCAAGTTTCTGAGTTCCAGGACAGCCAGGGCTAGACAGAGAAACCCTGTCTCGGAAAAACAAAGCCAGGGGAAAAAAAAGTGGAAATGTTCAAAAGACTGTTCCTAAGCAAAATGAAGGGAAACAAACTGAATTAAGAGTCTTATCTGAGTCATTATAGCTTTAAGAGACCATTAACTTGTTTCACTTGTACACTCAATGTTAGATTCTGTGTTGTATCAATGCCACAGGGTGTTAAACGTGTGTCGGCACTGGGTGGAGCACCATTTCTATGACTTTGAAAGAGATGCAGACCTTTTACAGAGAATGGAGGAATTTATTGGAACAGTAAGAGGTATGTTTTTCTTAAGTTCCTACTTAAGAAAAATATGTGATAAAATTAACAGTATGGTTACTGTCAACTGATACCATTAGAGTTCATTTGAAAATGTGAAACTTTGTGTCATATACCACTTAGGCTGGTGTGGTGGTGCAGACCTTTATTCCCAGCACTCAGGAAACAGAGGAGGAGGATCTCTGAGTTTTAGTACAGCCAGGACTGCAGTAGTGAGACCCTGTCTCAGAAAACAAAACAACAAAACCCAGCATTGACGACTGTAAACTGCTCACAGCCATCCTGCTGACTTGGCATACTTTCATCTATTACAGAACTGGTTCTCTTAGGCTCAGGATGAGTTAGAGCACTTAACTGAGACTATGTTTAGCCTTGGTACAGGCTGGGATTCTCTTACCACTGTAACACCACTGATAAAAGTGCATAGTTAGATGAACAGAGCAAATCAGGGAGAAAACAGTGCATTACACTGACAGGCTTTTTAACACTAGCACTAATCAGAAACATAATTCTGATTCTTTAGACTCATTCCATTTACTTATGAAAAACATGAGAAACCAGTGCTGCTTATCCCCAAGGTTTCCTTTACTTTAAAAATTCTGTGATTATATGACTCCAAGACAAACTTGGTTTTATCCATTGTTCAGTCTAAATGAAAATCAGAAAATACAGGGTTAAGTAGATTACTTTCCTATACAGTACAAAAGACAGGCACACCAAAAAATAGACTAATATGATGATTCAGTCCTCATAATTGGGTTATAAAGTACAATATTAATTAGGTGTGTGAATGTATGGAACTTATTCTTGGTATTCTTTCATTTTGTATGGAATATGGATTATGAAAATTGTATTTTGAACTAAGCTTCAAAATGTTGGAGGTGAAAAATCAGGTTACTTTAAAAATGTGTTTAGGAAAGGTCTAGATACATACCAGACTATTAACAGTGATTGCCTGTGTGGGAGGATGAGAAGGAGTTGGGGAAGGGAACTTTTTGTGTTTACTTTGCTCATTTGAACTTTATAGCAATGATTTATTCATGTACCACTTGTATTACTTTAAACATTTTTTTAAAAACAGTGTAAAAGAGTATTTAAATGTTAAAATGTATTTCAGGTAAAGCAATGAAAAAATGGGTCGAATCCATCACTAAGATAATCCAAAGGAAAAAAATTGCAAGAGACAATGGCCCAGGTCATAATATTACATTTCAGAGCTCACCTCCCACAGTTGAGTGGCACATAAGCAGACCTGGGCACACAGAGACTTTCGACTTGCTCACCTTACACCCGATAGAGATCGCTCGACAACTCACTTTACTTGAGTCAGATCTATACCGGTATGTTATTCAACATTCAAACTCAGAAGTTATCTCAAGAGGTCATTTTAAAAATGGAATACATTTTCTGCCTTTTAGGGCTGTCATAAGATGCAAATGAGATAGTATATGATATGTTTGTAGCATTAAGGCATTGCAGTCAGTTCTGGTTCTTTTGCTCTCTTAGTCATTCTTGATCTGCTTAACTTTGTGCTCTTTTGGTTACCCTTGCTTGGTAAACAAATCCTTTGAATGGGCTCAAATCCTAGCAGTACCAGTTGCTGGTCAAAGCCTGTACTAACTTGTAGGTTTGTGAAGTTCCTGGTGTGTGCATGATGCATACCAAGGCTAAGCACAAAGCAGCAACATAGAAACTACTGCAGTAGTTACTCCACAGTACAAGATAGAGCTGTACTGTGTTACAGTTAAGACTTGTCCAGTTACAGCCCTTGATAGTTTAATATTCTTCATTGATGAAACTATCTGAAAAATAAGTTTCTGGTTTGAAATTTTATTTAAAAATTCAAAATTATTAATCACAAAGTGAGAAAAAGTTAAATTTATAAATTCTCCCACCTACATTTATCATAGTCCCCAAATGATAATGTTAGAATTTTAAAGTTCATTTTCAGAGACTCTTTTGCAGGATGGTTTTTCTTTTCTACCCACTGTTAAGAGCAAAAGGAAACCAAAATGAATTAATAATTGCTGTATTCTTGTTGGTTACTTACTAGACACCATTTAACTACCTTACCATCCTAATTTAGTAAGTAATATCTACAAGTGCTAGGAAAGACATCATGCAAAAGTATGCAGTAAATATAAAACCACAATGATGATATGTGCAGTGATGCCAGCCCTCAGGATGCCATGTGTTCCAGGCCAGCTGGCCAGACAGTAAGAACCTAGCCAGAGCTACAGAGGAAGACATTATGCAAGAGTGTCTACCAAAATATCTCTAATCTGAAAACATAAAAAATTATAAATATTCATCTTGTTTTCACCAACTTTCTATTGATGAAAGAGGAGTGCTTATAAAAGTAGTTTAGTTTTCCTATGTAGTAAACTCTATACTTGAGGAAAGATGTGATGTGCATTTTATGTTGATGATTTTAGAGCTGTGCAGCCGTCAGAATTAGTTGGAAGTGTGTGGACAAAAGAAGATAAAGAAATTAATTCTCCCAACCTTCTGAAAATGATTCGGCACACCACTAACCTCACTTTGTGGTTTGAGAAGTAAGTGTTGTGGACATTTTTTTCTGTAGCAGTGGGCAGGTTATGAATTCGAGGCTGTTTTGCTTCTGTATACCACCTCTTTAGTGTTTTAGTCCCCTTTCTTGTAAACTAAATATTTTTCTCATGTATATTTTAATTTCACTGATATTTATTTTGGTTTTTAATGGTTGCCTGAAGCTAACCACATGTATCTTCCTTTATCGGTCTAGGCTACAGACTGGCTGCAGCCTTCCTTCTTCCAGTAGATAGACGCCCCTCCCACACACGGCTCTTGCTGCTCCCTCTCTGCAGGTCTTTGCTGCTCCCTCTCTGCTCCCTCTCTGCAGTTTAGATAGACCTAATTAGTGGTGCAAACCCAGCAGTCCTTCCTTATAATGATTACTTTGTCATCTGCTGTCACCATTTCACCTTAAAGAGCTTTTTTTATCCATTCATGTCTTCTTCTATTGACAGTATATTACATTTTTATAATACAGACCCAAAAGTACATTTATACACATTAAGTTAGTTGTTTTTTAAATAAGATGAGGAAAAAATAGGCATTTGTAGTGTTTTTATAATTACATAATTACCTTTACTGATGTTCTTTGTGTAGAATGAAATTGCCATTTGGGGTCCCTTGTTTTCAGCCTGAAGAGAACTTCCTTTAGTGTTTCTTGTACAATGGTTTAACTCACGGCAAACATGAGGATTTATCATTGTTTTGAACTGCTATCTCTTGAGATTAGTTAGTTTTTATTCTGTCCGTTCATATCTATTATTGAGCCCCCTGTTTTTCAGTCCCGAGTTTCCATTTGATTCTGTTTACAGTTTTTACTCTTTCCTGGTGTCTTTCTAGACACTGTCATTACACCCTCTGTACATCTTTACCAGGTTGTCCTTTAGCTCTGTGACCATACTCTCTGATGGCAACTTTGAAATATTTCGGTTAATTTACATCTAGTCACTCAAACGTGCAGCTTCTGCTCCCTGCTTTTACTCCACTGTTTAGGTCATCCTTTTTATTTCTTTCTATGCCTCATAATGGATATAGCAACCTTCAAGACTGCCCTCTGCCTTCCACAGCTTTTTCTTTGCTACTTAAATGTGATGTGGACTAAACAGGTTAGATGTGGGATACCACAACTTTGAGAAGACTGGTTCCAGTATGGCTCATCCACTCTCTCCCAGACTGCAACCTGAGCTGCTATTCCCATCTTCACTCCTTTGTCATGCACAGTTCCCTGATAGCACAGATTACTGTGCAGAATAAGCCAATGAAATTCTGGCTTCTTGGAAGTAAGGTTTTTATGGTCCTTAAGTAACTGACATTTGCTCTAACCTGCAACCATCTTTCCAGTTCAGCTAACTAGCTAACACATAGTTGAGGCTGTTATCTTCCTTATATCTCTGGGTTCTTTTCTTTTTGCCTTTTATAACAGCCTCCATTGTTCCTGACTGAATATACTCTGTACTAGATGGTGAGAGATTAGAGCTGTCTGCGGGACACAGTTCTGGAGAGGACATGATTCCAAGCTCTCTTTACATTCTAAGAGCTTAGGGTCACGGTGCCAAGAATGATGCTGTGGCCTCAGGTTCTCTTAGCATGGAACCCCTGTCAGGAGTCAAGGGAAGAGCTATTTTCTCAGAGTTCTAATTACCCTACAGCCTCATCCCATAAGTGGGCAAAAGAAGGAGTTTTTAAATATTAAGTAAATAAATATAAATAAATATGAAGACTGCACTCAGTGAAGTCCTAACTTAGCAGGGTAGGAACCTATCCAGGTGTGCACCCCCAACCCCTCAAAACCCCAAGCTCGAACTGGGTGCTCTTACTTCAACAATCTCAAACAGATGCTCCAGAGAAAGGAAGGAGAGAAGGATGATCTTAATTGAAATACTCCAGATTTTCCCTTTCAAAGAAATTATTTTGTAGATTTTCCTGAACAATTTTTCGTTTGTAGCTTGTTCTTAGGGCCACCTCCAAAGACTCTTACATATTATGAATTATAGTGGGTGAGTGTGGTTTGCTTTAATAGTTTTCACTGGAGTACGTCAGCAGAGCTACACTATCTGATGAAACCAAGAAGTCAGTGTACTTTTATAACTGGGGACTAGACACCTTAGCTTTGTATATTGGATATTGTTTTTCTCAGTAAAGATGTGAGAATTCACAGATTGTACTGGGGTTATAAGAACCAGCAGCTGGTAGCATACAAAACAAGTCTAGATGAAGGCCTGAAGCCGTCCAAGTCATACAAAAGAAAGCTAGAAGTTATCTATGAGATCAGAGACAATATACCTCTAAAAAGTAAAAACTAGAATTTTCTCCCAAAATGTTGCTTCCTGATTTCATTTTAAAGTTGATCCATTTAAATACACAGAAGCCCTTTCTCAGCACAGTTACTACAATGTGTCATACTAGGAAAGAGATGCAGAACTAATGATACAGAGAGCAGTGTCATGGGGTCTTTGATAGTCTGTTTAAGGGAGAGCATCACCTTCGTTTTCAGTGTGACAGATTCTTGTTTACTCATCTCTGTGGTCCTGAGCTACACGTCCAGTAGAATTAGACCCAAGAGCACTGATCTTAATTTCTATACTTAGTAACCAAACTAGTTAAGATATAAAGCATACTTGTTACATGTTGTTAATTATTCACCTGATAAGGTAGATAGAATATTTATACATAATTCTTTAAATATGTTAACATATTTAATTTGATAAGCTATTTCTTTTGATGGTTTTCAGTACAGAGGTTTATACTTAGTATTATATTAGCCTCATCAAGAAACAATATAGTCTGTTGCTAGCTTTATTTACATTTTAAAAATTTAATGTGTATTTGGTTTTGAACTTAATTTTTCTTAGATTATAAACTATTAATGTCACTAAGAACTAGGTTTAAAATGTTTTTTTTTAACTGACAAATTATTAATATGTAAAAAGTTCTCTCAAGTAGAAAGAAAGACTGAGTGTTGACTAAGCAATTTTTTATGAGTGTGTGTGTGTGTTTGTTTGAGCCAAGTTCTTACTTTGTAGACCAGGCAATCCTGGAGCTCAGTGTGTGCTTCAAGCTAATGTATTGGCAGTCTTGCCTTAGCCATCCAAGTGCTGGCCTTTGCAGCTGTTGGTCAACCAAACTTGGCTAAAATTGTCATTCTTTCTTTCTCTTTCTCCCTTTCTCCCTTTCTCCCTTTCTCCCTTTCTCCCTTTCTCCCTTTCTCCCTTTCTCTCTCTCTCTCTCTCTCTCTCTCTCTCTCTCTCTCTCTCTCTCTCTCTCTCTTTCTCTCTCTTCTAACTATTTGATGGGAAAATAAAGATATAACATATACTATACATAGTATCATACTATATAATAAACTAATATATAGATTGTTGGTATGTAAAAAAAGTGCTTTGTTTCTTTGTTTGTTTGTTTCTAGGTAGTATGTTTTGTTTGCTTCTTGTTCTGGGGAACTGATCCCAGAGCCTATGCATGGTAATACCACACCATTAGCTGGGGAACTGAACCCAGAGCCTATGCATGGTAATACCATACCATTAGTTGTCCCACTTGCCATTATTTACTTATTTTTTAAGTAAAATATTTCAACCGACTTTGCAGTATACTAATGGTTATCTTAAAAGCTATTTCTATAAACATAACCAATTATTTCTATATACCAAAAAAACAAAATTAAGCTGGATATGGTAATGTACACTTGTAATCTATCACTCAGAAGGCTGAGGCAGGAATATTACAAATTTTAGGCCATCTTCAGCTACACAGCAAGACTTTCCTCAGGCAGAGAAATGAATCACTGTAATAGGACTGTGTATATGCACACACAAAGGAAGCAAAGGATCTAGAATAAACATGCCTAGAACATACCTAATGACAGAGATTTACACATCCAGTAAGACTTTAGAGCTGACAATAGAAGATGCACTAGCTAGATTAGGAAAATGGTTGTCTGGTGTCAGAAGAGAGCACTGTGCTCCACCACAGCCTCGCTCTGCAGTGTCCTGTCCACCCCATCAGTGTACATATGTCTTTTCTGTAGTCATACTCAATACTTTCTGAATCAGTTTTGGGAAAATAAAAATTTTAATTTCTAGTTTGTTTCAATTTCTAGATGTATTGTAGAAACAGAAAACTTAGAAGAAAGAGTAGCTGTAGTAAGTCGAATAATTGAGATTCTACAAGTCTTTCAAGAACTGAACAACTTCAATGGTGTCCTTGAAGTTGTCAGTGCTATGAACTCATCACCTGTTTACAGACTAGACCACACATTTGAGGTAAGTTTGTACATGTGTTTTAAAATGAACTTAGGAATTTGCATGACATGGCCATTATAATCTCAGCAGCTGTGATTATCAGCATAACAAAATTGGCCATCAGCATGATGTCATGGAAACTGGGTGGGGATTATAAGGGCCCATCTCTTCCATAACATGTCACTGTGGTTAGTGGTTGCTGAGAAGGAGAGACATTTTATTCAGTAGTGTAACTATAGGTAAGGTACTGTGTTCATAAATAACCCTTCACCCATGCTCCTATAAGCAACTGTAATTTACTCACTGCATCACCAAGAGAAAGGAGGAGAGGTGGGGGAGAGGGAGAGAGAAAAGACCAGGCAGAACAAGGGAGGACTGGTTGGGAGGCAGAAGGGCTCCAGCAGAAGGACTGGCCAGAAATGGCTGTGGGGTGAAATGTTAAAAGTGCATTGCAGACATGTATGAAAATGTCTCAATGAAGCCTGCCATTGTGTATAACTACTACCTGCTAATATATATAGGAAATCAGAACTTTAACAGTTACAATACTTAACACTTAAATGTCTCATTTGTTTTTTCAGTAATAGGTTAAATATTGGACTTCCCTAAATTTCATAATGAATTGTTTTCTCTTTTAAAATTAAGTGTTCTCATTAAAATTCATTCATAGGTTCCAATTTGTTAGAAGCAAAAAACAATCAGTATTTTATTTTCTTAATTTTGTGTATGTGTACTCAGGTGTCTGCTATAGGCACATCTGGAGGCCCAAGGAATGGTGTGGCGTAGGTTCCCTCCTACCACCTTGATGGGGGTCAAACTCAGATCACCAGGCTTGTGCTGGGCCAGCTTGCTAAACTACACTCAGCAGCTTATTTGTAATGCTCAGTTAAACATCCACATACATTGTATGAGGGATGACAAGGTAGATTCTATCATGCACACTTTTAAGCTTGATCTAAAGTATATGAGAAAGTTTTTTTTGTTTTGTTTTGTTTTGTTTTGTTTTTTTAAGTATTAACCAGGTGTGGTCACTCAAGCCTTTAATTCTTACACTTGAGAGGCAGAGGCAGGTGGATCTTCGTAAGTTTGAGGCCAACCTGACCTACATTATGAATTCCAACCTGGCCAGGGATACATACTGAGACTTTGTCTCAAAAATATATATTATAAATTAAAAAGTAAAAACAGTATTAACATTCTTGGAGTCAAAACTGACTATGAATGGGCCATAATGGTTAGTTGCTCTTTGGGGGGTTTATTTGTTTTTGGGTTGTTTGTTTTGTTTGTTTTTTGGCAAGATTTGCAGTTCTTGTATAACTGAGGCCTCCTAATTTTTATTTTTATTATTATAGCAAATACCAAGTAGACAAAAGAAAATTTTAGAAGAAGCTCATGAATTGAGTGAAGATCACTATAAGAAATATTTGGCAAAACTCAGGTCTATTAATCCACCATGTGTGCCTTTCTTTGGTAAGTATTTATTCCTAATTTTTATTGTGCTTCTGGATAAAACGAAACATTTTACTAAATGAGTGTAGAAAGTAGCACCTGAATCTTTTCAGATTCCTCGTTAGGACTTTAAAAAAAAAAAAAAAAAAATCAGACCTAATATAGATTGAGCATTTTAAATGTGAAAATCCAGTGTCCCAAACACTGAAACTTGCTGATGTGACACAAGTGCAAGGAGTCACATACAAAATGTCAGTTCACTACAAACACTGAGGTAGCTCAGGTGACAGATGTGGTAGCACACATGAGTGTGAGGCCAGCCTGGGCTGCATAGTAAGATCCTATCTGAAAACAGAACAAAGTAGGTGTATCAAACAGTCAGGCCATAGATGTAACGAATATGTGGTCTGTAAGTAAATTTTCTCTTTAGATCTGGAACCCACACCCAGGATATCCACAGACATTCCAAGTGTCCAAAGCCCTCTGACCTCATTCAGCGAGGACTCAGCCTGTATACGCTTCACTTTCTGGTCTCATCTCTGAAAGCCATCCCAAATTATATCACTCATGTCTTTGTAGTCTTACTATTTTTGTTACTGCTGCAGTCTTCCTGCCTCAGCACTCCTGGTGCTTGGGATAAACAGATGTGCACCACCTTGACTGACCTTGTAGTTTAGTTTGATAAGGGAAAGCAGCATCAGCATGACCATAGCATCCATACTTGTATTGAATCATTTAACAAACACATGTCTAAAATTCACTGATGTGCCTTTGAGACAGTCTTCCGCACATGAGACTTTTATTTTTACCGGCTCCTAATTTCCCTCCTTTGCACTGGAGGATGAATGTCACTCTTCCTTTCAAGACTGACTGTCTCCCATCTCAATCTGTTGTTTTTCTTGCATAGAGACTGAAGATGGCACCTGTCTGTTGCCTTCTTGTAGGTTCCTTTATCTCTTGCTGTGATTTATTCCTTACATTTTACACATGCATTATTCTTTACATTGCCCCTCCACACACACCTTTCCCCCATTCCGTGCTAGGGATGGAACCCAGAGCTTAAGCATGCCAGGTACATGCTCTGCCTGGGTTATACCCAGCTCTTGAATCAGCCTTTCTCTTCTGTCTATGTGCATGATTTGGTGAGCGTTTTCTGAAGGTTTGTAGAAATCGATCTATCTTATGTTTGACTTTCTTAGTAACTGGTACATTTTCTCCTGGCTTTATCTTCATCTATGTTGTTTTCTAAGTAGTCTTACATTGTAGTACATAGAACAATGGTAATCCTGATATTTTCTTCAATGTATCTATTTTCTCATATTTTATTGTTGCACTTTATAACTAAATACTTTTTGCTTGTGGGTTTTTGTTCCTTTCTTTGTTTTTCTCTCTTCATAGCACTGGCTGCCCTAGAACTCACTATTTGACCAAACTTAGAAAGATCTTCCTCCTCTGCCTCCTCAGTGCTGGGATTAAAGGTGTGTGCTACCATGCCTGGTCTGCACATACTGCTGTGCTTATAGCACAGTAGCGTAGGTCTTGGTTTTTTAAAGGAGCAAAACTCTGGGACAATGTCTTGTCTATTCTTTGCACCTAGGATACATGAAGACATAAATGTTTTTTGAATGAATGAAAGAAACCATATTATTTTAGAACAGAAGAGAATTTGGCCACTAGTATTTGACAGACAGTGACATTTAGATCTACATGTGTATATACATATCCACAAACACATACCTACCTACCTTTCTACCTTCCTCCCTCCCTCCTACCCCCTCTATCTCTTTCTCAAATCAAAGTTTGGTAGGCCTAGAGAGATGGCTCAGCATTTAAGAGCACTGACTATTCTTCCAGAGGACACAGGTTCAATTCCTACTACCACAAGGTGGTTTCAACTGCCTGTAACTCCCTCTTCTGGACCCCATGGGTACCAGGAATGTACATGACACATAGGCATACATGCAGGCAAAATGCACATAAATAAAATAAAGATAATTAAGTTTGCTAATATATAGTATTGAGGTCCCTATTAAGTGTGTCCATATACAAATATTCTTTGTAAATCACATAGGCTTAAACATTTATATGAATGCAGTATTTAATCAACAAAGTTTGGATAGCACTACCATGATTTTATTCTTTTTACTAGTCATTAATCAGACATTAAATACTTTTCTAAATTTTATCCTGACATTTCCCAAAATGCTTCATGTATTTTTACAACTTTATCCCAGTGTTTTAACACATGTAGACATCCTGTTCACTGTATCAGTCATTCAGTCATCCTAAGTACAGAGCTCAAAGCCTTCCTGCTATGTCCTGCCGGTGTGTGTGCACACGCACGCACGCATGCACACACACACCATTGTTGGAGGGAAGGTACCTCAGAGGTCAAGAGAGGGTATTGGATTCCCCGAAACTGTACTTAAGGTACTTGGGAGTCATCTGATATGGGTACCAGGAACCTGACTTGGTCCTGCAATAGAGAAAGCAAGACCACACATGTAAACACTGAGCCATCCATCCAGTCCAGTTACTAATTTCATAAGACCTACCCTCTTAAATGTTTATGCTCTCTGTTTTCTTCAAGCACTCAGAATATGATTGTACACTGCTCTTCTTTTTTGTTGTTGTTGGGTTTTTTTTGTTGTTGTTTTTTTTTTTTTTTTTTTTTTTTTTTTTTAGACAGGGTTTCTCTGTGTAGTCCTGGCTGTCCTGGAACTCACTCTGTAGACCAGGCTGGCCTTGAACTCAGAAATCTGCCTGCCTCTGCCTTCCAAGTGCTGGGATTAAAGACGTGCGCCACCACTGCCCGGCTGTACACTGCTCTTCTTTGTGATCAGTGTAGCTAGCAATCCTAAAAATGCAAAGATGTTTCTGCCCTGTTATCTTCCTAGTTAAGCTTTTTCTTTTTTCTCTGAAGACAGAGACTCACTGGTATACCCTAAGATGGCCTGATATTCCTGTACCACTATGCCTAGCATGAGAATTAAACTTAACAAAAGATATTTCACAAGCTGAGTACCAGATACTACTATCCACAAAAACTTCAATTTTTTATTACTTTGAAAAGTTGATTTTGGCTGCCATTGAATATGCACACTCTTAAAGACATGTTTGTTAGAAAGCACAAGCGCCGAATGCTTACTACAACAAACAGTAATTATTCTATGAACATACCTTGAGGAGTGGCCTTGGTGCTGAGAAACAAATAAATCATGTGCCCAAACCAAACAAGTATTGGTGTCAGTGTTATCTTATTTTATATACACACACAGAGAGAGGAGGGGGGAAGGAGGGAGGGAAAAGACATTATTTAGAAATACTCCTGTGCTGCTAAACATTTACAACTACTGATCTTGTCCCTGTCTATCATCCTGCCAGTCTTATTTCACTTTACCTAATAAATAAAGCCCTAAGGTCTAGCCATCCCAAACAGCCTGCCTGCTCTGAGAATGCTTACACGCCTCATCGCATGGCAGCATCACACTGGTGCCCTTTCTCTTATTCTACCCAGTAAACTCTTAATTCACTTTTTTGAGATTTAATCTAATAATTCTTTTTGTAATCTCAGCAACTCAAAACAGGATAAGATACTTCATTGTGTTCTCATAACATCTTAAATAGTACTACTAATGAAACATCTCACGGTGCAGCTGTAAAACAGCACAGCTGTAAAACAGCATAGTGCACGCGCGCGCGCACGCACACACACACACACACACACACACACAATGTGTTTTCATTTCCTATACCTAAATGTAGCAAAAAGGCAATACATTTGTATTCAGTAAATGAACTCAGGTATGCACATGCCTGTTTTCCACCCCTTCACTGGAAAAAAGCAATGTGTAATTTGGGAGGAAAAACAAGAAAGAAACAAGAAAGTAATATTCAGATACCAGCATTAGCAGTTGCAACCGTTACTAATGGACACTTTCTTTTTTGTCAGGCCCTATCCTAATCTGTTTACAAATGTATTTACTTCCCACAGATGAGTAACAGGCACAGAGAGACTAAGCAATTTATATAAGACAGCACAGGTAGAAAGCAGCATAGCTGGCTCTAGAACCTTTGTGCCAGGAAGGAACTAAACAGCCTCTGGAACGAGAGGGCTAGATAAAGAGCAGAAGTGGACTGGGGTGTAGCTCAGTTAGAAGGGTGCCTGCCTAGCCTGAACCAGGCATGAGGTGTACTGTAAACCCAGTGCTCAGGAGCTGAAGCCAGAAGGATGGTTCCCAGCTGCATGACAAGCTGGAGACCAGCCTGTATCACCAGGTGTACTAACTCTAAAATATGCAAAAATTAAGTCACCCTGCACTTGCTAGACTTTGTTCAAACATGGTTACCTCCAAACTGTGAGACTAAGTAAGGATTGGGAAGGAGGAAATGCCATCTTCTGATTCAAGTTTCCCCTTTTCTGGAAGTGTGCCTCATCAGTGACAGCATCGTTAAGTTTCTTCAACACAAGTCATGCAACAGGGAGAAATGTTCTTTAAAAATAATCTACTTCTGAAATTTGTTCCCCTTTTCCTTGAATGTTTGAAAACTTAAGTATTTTATCTAGAAGAGGGTTTAATACATCTGGGCATTGGTTCTTTGTTTATTATGACTCTTTATGCCTACAGTTAATGAGAAAAAAATTTTCCTTTTTTACGAATGAAGTGATTTCTTGGTCTTTTCTAGGAATTTATCTCACAAATATCTTGAAAACAGAAGAAGGCAACCCTGAGGTCCTAAGAAGACACGGGAAAGAGCTCATCAACTTCAGCAAGAGGAGGAGAGTGGCCGAGATCACAGGCGAGATCCAGCAGTACCAAAACCAGCCTTACTGCTTACGGGTAGAGTCAGACATCAAGGTAAGGTGAATTATGTGAGGACACAGATTTCTGATCAGCTTTATACAGTGCCTCAGAAAGGCTGTTCATTTTGAAGAGGAGAAAAGGAAAAATAAAATTTAAAGTCAGTAACTCAAATTTTCTTATATGGAATGTATCCTAAATTATTTTCATGAATTTAAAATATTTAATACTAATAAAAAATTTTTTTTTGCTTTTATTTTAGAGGTTCTTTGAAAACTTGAATCCAATGGGAAATAGCATGGAGAAAGAATTTACAGACTATCTATTCAACAAATCCCTAGAAATAGAACCAAGGAACCCTAAGCCTCTTCCACGATTTGTAAGTATTCCTATGTTCACAAGTTTCCTATTTACACTTCTCCATCACCGAAGTTACTCACACCATGTGTCACACAGACTAGGTTTGTGAAACTACTTAACAGGATATAAATGTGATATTTACAAGTGATTAATAAGTAAATATAATGAGGGATACCCCCACCTGGTTTCAAATAGTGAATATTAATATTGATTTTAATAAATTCTGATATAATTATAAAAGTGACTAATTTATATTGTTTGTTATTTTTAGTTGTAACAAAAGTTAAAATTTATTTCAACGACATGGAATTTAAGAAGTTTATACTAAGCCGGGCTGTGGTGGCGCACGCCTTTAATCCCAGCACTTGGGAGGCAGAGGCAGGTGGATTTCTGAGTTCGAGGCCAGCCTGGTCTACAGAGTGAGTTCCAGGACAGCCAGGGCTATACAGAGAAACCTTGTCTCAACCCCCCCCCCCCCAAAAAAAAAAAGAAATTTATACTAATTCATTTACAATCAGTATATTTACTTGGTTTGTTTGTTTTTGTTTTTCAAGACATTTTCTCTTTGTAGCCCCTGACTGTCCTGGAATTTGTTCTGCAGGTCAGGCTGGCCTCGAACTCATAGATCCATCTGCTTCTGCTTTCCTAGTACTGGGCTAAAGGTGTGCCCCGCCACCACCCCAGCATACTTGGGAGTTTTTAAAGTAATGATTTATTAGAAATGTTAGCCATGAGTAATACAAAGTTTGCATAAAAATGTTTTAAATAGTTCTTTTATTTTGTAGTAATTTATTAATGCCTAGCCAAGTTTATGCTCAGTATCACCCCTCACTGATCTGATTAAGTTCCCTCACTCATTAAAGAGTCAAAATAAATATAAATGGTCTCTAAGAAGTCACAATAAACTGCTAATGTCTGTGACTCACAGCCAGATTCTTTTTTTTCAAACTCCAAATCAGCTTTTAAACATGAACCTAAAATAATTCATTAGAAATATGTGTGTAGACTCCAGTGAGGCACTCTGACATCACTGTGAAGTGGTCATTCTGCAGAGAAAGGGCCCTAAAATTAACATATACACACAAATCAAAATGTAAGCAACTCAGTCTATCAGTAAGTAGTACAGTACATGATAACGATCATGGCTTTTCCAACAAGGTTTAATTGCCTCAAATAGTGTTTTTAAAACTGAAATTATACGCTGTATTTCAGAAAAATTTCCATCCCCCAAGATGCTACCTTAACAAACATTCTTTTATATTAAAATTATTTAAAAATTCATATTAATATTATGTTTATATTAAAGCTCAACTATATACATTTGTTTCTGATGATCTCTATAAGAAATCCTCAGCAGAGGAGTGACAGTGCTGCACCTGGGGCTCTGGTCTGAACCATCATGACATTTTCATATTGGTCATTTACAAAAAGAAAGGAAAAAAAAACCTTCCTTTTAACCATGATGTTTTAAGTATTGTGTTTTGTTTTTATTTTTGATGTCTGTAGCCAAAAAAATACAGCTATCCCCTAAAATCTCCTGGTGTTCGTCCATCAAATCCAAGACCAGGAACCATGAGACATCCCACGCCTCTGCAACAGGAGCCAAGAAAAATTAGCTACAGTAGGATCCCTGAAAGTGAAACAGAAAGTACAGCATCTGCACCAAATTCTCCAAGAACACCACTGACACCTCCTCCTGCATCTGGCACTTCCAGTAACACAGATGTTTGCAGCGTGTTTGATTCTGACCATTCAGCAAGCCCTTTTCACTCAAGTAAGTGCTAAAACTTTAAGTGCTTCTGAGCAGTTGTTAGTATTGCCCATGCCAGAGGTAAAAATAACCTCTGTGATTATGTGTATATTCATCCGCACATGAAAGTAATTATAAACCTGAGTTTCAAAAGATACTAGAATCCTTTAAATCTAAACCCTAGAACTTGGGAGTTTTTGAAAAAGTTGCTGAACATTCTTTGAATCTATCCGAATGCACTGCTCATGTCTAGAAGAAACAAAGGCCATCCTTAAAAATCTTCAGACTATCAATCCTGTTTTTAATTTTATTTTATGTGCATGTGTGTTTTGCCTATGTGAATGTCTGTACACCATGTATGTGCCTGGTGCCCGCAGAGACCAGAAGAGGGCAGTAGATCCCCTGGAGTGGGAGTTACAGATGATTGTGAGCTGCCATGTGGGTGCTGGGTCCTCTAGAGGAGCAACGATTGAACCATCTGTTCAGTCCACACATTTTTTTTTTTTTTAATATAAGGTATACCATTCCCTCCCCCACCAAATTCTGCAGTGGCTTCTGATTATACAGTACATAAAACTCCAACTCATAGATGACCCTTCCTCAGACTCACTGTAGTATCCTGATATAATATGTAGTTCTTGGTGATACTAGGAAAAGCATGGCCATACAAATCACAGTTACTGCTATGTCATCACTATTCAACAGAACTATAAGAGCAATATGTTTGGCTATAAATGGCTAATAGCCACATTAGAAAAGGCAAACATAACTTAAAGAATCCTTTATTTAACCTAGTATGTAAAAACTGACTTCAGTGTGAAATCATATAAAAACTTATTTCAATACTTATTTTAAGTATTTAAAATCCAGTGTGCATTTCCTATTTATGGCACATCTCAATTAAAACAAGCCCAAGGATGCTTGGCAGTCACAGGATTATCAAACTGACTTTCCACAAAGTACCATTCACTCTTAGGTATTTCATGAGGAGCTTTGCAGCTTCCTAACAACACATCACCTGTTTACATTTGTTAAAGATCCAACTTGGAATCAAATCAACTTTAATCCTCTGTGAATGTTTCCACATGTTCTTCCTTTTGGCATTCCTAGCTGATCAGACCCAAGGACTTGACACAGTGCCAGCATCAGGGGTAGCATAGCCTCATGACTGAGGCAAAAGCTGAAAAGCACCAACCTTTGCATTAGGAATCCTGCTTTATCATCCAGGTCTGCTTATAACTTTCCTGGTTCTTGATAAAGCACTTTCTGTGTGCCTTTGGGAACTTTAGGCTGCTTCTAACATAATGAAACCAACTAAAAATGTATAAGCTTTTGCAGATGTATTTTGAGATTTGTCCCAGAATCCTGTGTAATTATTTCTGTGACATGTATACATGCATTTATACTTAATGCACAGTATGTCTTGTCTTTGCACTACAGAAAATGTATTTGTATTGAGCATTTACTTGGTTTTTCTTGTAACTAAGGAACACGGAAGTCACATTCTACACATAGTGAGCTATTGCATATATTTTTGGTAAGTTCAGATATTCACTAAGTAAAAACATATTTTCTCTAACTTGGCAATCCTCTTAAGGGGAAAACCCACAGTTTTCCAGCCTGTATGACTAAAATTCATTATTGTTGGATCCACTTAGCTGCAAGGTTTCTTCCCCTGGAACAGATACATATAACTCTATATTATAAGGATTCCCAAATAAATGAATTATTGAAGGCACATGAACACTATCAGTTGTGAATTCTTATTAGTTTAAGTCACTAAAACTAGAAGAAGTGGGAAAATAGAGAAACCCATTTTCTCTACTAGTGTTGAATCTAATGACCATCCAAAGGAGAGGGCATCACTCTGGAATGCATTTTCTGTTCAGTGGCATGTATCCATGCAAAGTATTAACTAACATTTCTAAACAAAGGTGGAAACTGTTCCAGCAATGATGAAGCTTTGTAATGCTAAACTTTAGGGTTTTCTCAACTTCTTATCATAAAGAAACTATTAATACTCCCTTTTCTCTTAATAAAAACTGTAAAAACCTCATTTTGAAATATAGTAACTCAGGTTGGTTACTATAAAACTGTCCTCATGTTCAACTAACCACTACTTAAATTCCATTTGTAGCCTATTTATTATTCAGGTACCCACTTGAACAAACAGACCTATCGTTGTAAGGTGGCTAGAGCTTTCAGCTGCTCCCACCAGGCTCTCTAGTCTGAATACCTTCTGAAGCCCTGTTTCCTAGTGGAAAAGGGCTCCTGTAACTACAGCCTGCAGTCATCTGAGCATATTCCAGTCAACACGAAGGCAGCCCATTACTTACGATGTTCTTGAGGCTTAGTTTTAAGGAAATCGAGGGCCTGGAAAGGTGGCTCATGGGTTCAGAGCATTTACTGCATTTGCAAGCAGACCTGAATTTGGTTCCCAGCACCCAGAAAGCAGCTCACAATCCCTGAAACTCCAGACCTAGGAGATCAGGTGCCCTTTTCTGGCCTCTGTAGGCTCTAGCATGCACATGACTTGTACACACAATTAAAAGAAACATTTTTTTTAAAAGTGAGAAATATGTAAGTAGATCTGTGCTTAAACAACACACTATATCTCTCTTGATCTCCACTGTAGCTCCTCAGGATGTAAAGAAATCAGAACACCAGCTTCATATCATTCACAGTTTAAAAATGAGTTTTAATCTACTTACCAGTGATGCTAAAGAAATATTGTGATATGACACTGACTTATGGAGGCAGTCAAGTTAACAAGAGTTGCCATAAGGCTGACTGAATCTGGAATGTACCGTTACCCTCCTCCTGACCAAGTAAACTGAAAAAATGTCCCAAATAAATGAGTTATTGCATATTATATAAAAACAAGTAAAAGGGAAATCTTATTTTTAAATAATCAGCCCTACTGTAAGAAGTATTGTAGCCCCTTGGGCAGTTGTGTTCCCTGCTTTGGTAGTGAAGAAGTGTAACAATGACGATTTGATGATGATTTAGAACTGCCTGGGGGTTGTTATTCTCTCTCAGTTTTCCTTCATTTTAGTGCAGTGGCTGTCAATCTGTGTGTTGCAGCCCCTTTGGCAAACATCTCCAAAAATAATTATATTACAATTCGTAATAGTAAGAAAATTACAGTTATGAAGTAGCAATGAAAATAACTTTATGATTGGGGTCACCAAAATGTGAAAAACTGTATTAAAGGGTCTCAGCATTAGGAAGGTTGAGAACTACTGTTTTGCTGTTTCTGGGCTTTTTTAAAAAATATTTTTTCTTTAAAGAAAAATAATTAAGACTTAATTTTTCTTAAAAGAGTATTTTTTAAAATTTATCTAGAGATTTCCTCAATAAAATTTAAGAACCAAATACACTGAAATCTTTTAAGTGTTTCTGAGTACAGAAGCTTGTTTTAAGTATTCAAAGTTCATAATGTTTTATAACAATATATGTTCTGAAAACATATTTTCAAAGGTATCTGATAAAATCTGTATGACTCTCCCTTTAGTCTTTTGCAAAATGACTTGAGTCTGGCTAAATTCTTCACTGCATTGGGTTTTATAATTGACACTGCCTTCCAAGGCAGGCGAGCCGGCTCAGCAGGCTAAGATGCTTGCCACCAAGCCAACAGCCTAAATTCAAACCCTTGGAATCCTTGTGACAGAAGGAGAAAACTGACTCCTGCAAGTTGTGTTGTCCTCTGACTTGATCACACATACTGTGGCACATGGACACACACACACACACACACACACGTAAAAACCTTTCCAGTAATGTAGCATCATATTGTTTTCTAATGAATGCTTTCATTTATATTATGACATTAAGTAGTAAGAAAAACTTCAAAAATCCCAATAGGATATTAACTCCTTTTTTTTTCCTCAAAAGTATTAATGAGCTTTTCCTAAAGATGATTACACTCTTTAAAACTAGCATGTCACCATATATACATTTTCATGGGTCAGTTGAGAATATCAGTGGGAGAAAACAACATTTTCCTGTTTCCTTTCCAGAGGTGGCAATACCGTCTTTACCCAGGTTACACTGCCCCATGGTAACACAGTCAGTATACCTGATTTAAACCTAATTCCTGCTTTGGCTTGAAACCACATTGAGGCCACCTTCCCTGCTGACCCTCCTCTCCTGACTTATAAGTGAGCCTCCCCTGCTGCTGTCTTTTGACCATAAACAGTTGCCTTAAATTTAATACTTCTCATGCTTTTTACAGAACTTTTTCCTCTTAAAAGAATTTACTAAATAAGTAGCTTCCACATTTAACAATTTCTCTTTCCAAATGCACAATTCTAAATGTACTTCATTCTCAACTTTACAAAAGAAGCGAGAGCATGCTTGCGCATATGAGGCCGCTGCACACCACCTACATTACATGGTACACTGAGCCTGCTGACAACAGTGCAGGCAAATAACCGCATTAACTTTATAAGGACCACCTTATCATTATAACTAGTTTCAAGTTCTAAATATTTAGATAAAATCAAGTGCTGGTGTAGTTACTTGCTTTAGCTTTAAACTAACAATTCACTATAAATTTCTATTTTTAATGTTTTAAACAAATCAGTGGCTTTACTCTTTGTACAAATGATTTCAAAATATACATTAAAAAATATTAGTTACAAGCTAAATTAATTGTATATATTTTCTTAAAAACTAGGTGACCAAAATGTTGATCATGGCCTTGAGGAGATGGCTGAGTGGGCAGCATTTGCTATGAGAGCATGAGGCTCTGACTGGATCTCCTAGATCCATATAAAACCTCATATGATGTCACATGCCTGTGATCACAGAACTAAACACCAGAACCTCACTCGCCAGCCAGCCTAGCCCAAAAATGTGGGTTGTAGGTTCAGTGAGAAAACCCATCCCCCAAAAATAAAGTGGATAGTAAGAGAGGAAGACACCTAACATTGACCTCTGGCTTGCACACGTCCATGTGCATGCGCACAAACACACACACACAATGTTGACCATTTGGATATAAGTGCACAAAATACTCTTACATTCTCTACTATTATAACATATTAATGGTGGGGGCAGAATGCTTAAAGGAATTAAAAAAGTGTGCCAAGTATATCATTTTTTATTGTTTGTATAGTTTATAAACTAACAGTAGCATAAGTTGTCTTTCAAGACGTAAGTATTGAGGCCTGCATTAGGCTTCATCACTAAGTGTCTCTATGGTGGGTTTGGGTTTCACATAGCTCTTCTGTGCATCTCATCACGGTGGCCTTACATCAGGATCACTAGTTTTAGAGCAGTTCCTGTTTTCACTGTCGGAGCACCCTTGCCCCGTGATTCTAAATAGTTTCATCATGGTTAAAGCTTTTGGATTAGATGTGATGATTCTGATTTTGTTTCCTCTGATTTGTTTGTTCTGATTTTGATTATGCTAAGGGGAGTCTGGACCCAAGCGAAATGTGAATAGGCCTCAGGAAGCAACAGATTCTCTCCTATGTATCATTTAAGAGATATAACACTGCAAGATCAGAGACTGTTCCTAGAAACTATCTAGTCTGGGCACAGCATCTTGAGAGCAATAAAACTAGAGAAAAAATGAACACAGTTTAAAAAACAAAAAGAGACCATTTCAAAGACTTTTTTTCAAATTACCTTTCCAACAGAAATCTGAAAATTAGACCCAATTAAAAATTCCAATTATAGATTAACATTAACAATGGTAGTACTATTTTGTTCAAAAAGCTCAAAAAAAAAAAAAAAACACACAAACAAACAAACAAACCCCTACTACTTTAGGCAGCTTTTTCTTTTTAAAAAAAAAAAAAAAAAAAAAAAGCTAGGAAATTTCTGCATGGTTTTATAGCCGTTTTTTTTTTTTTTTTAATGAATGGAATTGTATTGGTTATTGGTTCATTAAACTGCTTTTGATAGTTCAACACATTTCTTTTAGTCAGTACAGTTTCCATCAAGAGTAATAAATGAAATAAAAGTTCCATAATTTTTTTTTAAATTAACACCCTACAGGATCTGCTTCAGTCTCATCTATAAGTTTATCCAAGGGCACTGACGAAATGCCTGTTCCCCCTCCTGTTCCCCCTCGAAGACGGCCAGAGTCTGCCCCAGCGGAATCCTCCCCATCCAAGGTAAAGCAAAGCACTGGTTATCCAGAAACTTAATCTTTATAGCTCTGTCAGCTGTTAATGTCAAGTCTATCTTGCTGGGATAGGCTAGTATCTCAAAGTACTTAGGTTTAATAATAGTTCAAAGATTAAATTTATCATGCAAGATGTTTGTCTTTTCCTATAAAGGTAGTTATAGGAGATGCATGCAAACCCCTATTAAGTTTAAAGCTATGAACATTACCAAGGGAAAAACCAAGACTTATCTACAAGACAACAAATAATAACTTGGCCTTGTGTGGTTCTTTTATATTTTGCTTGTGAGTCTTGTCTTCAACAGCTGAGCCATTGCTTCAGCCCTCATGCAGTTCTTTTAAAATGTGTGAGTGTGTGTGTGCATGCAGGCACAGTGTAGTTTGTGTGAAGGTATATGATAATGAGACTGTATTGAGTATCTGCTGAAGGTTATTCTCTGAGCCAGACAGGGAGAGACTTAAAGTCTAGGTTAAAGAGACCCTAAAGACTCATAATAATTAAGCTTCCTGCCTGTTTCAATTTCCCCCATTTATTGTTTATTTTGCAAGTTATTCAATAATTCTATTTGTTCTTAAGCAACCCAGAGAATAGAAGCAGCAGAATAAGTCAAGATCATGTAGATTTCATGAAACATTAATACAGTACATTTAAAAATTAACAGTTGGGGCTATGGTAGTTTGTTTGCCTAATATGTACACTGCCTTAATCTTTAGCACTACCAAAAAATAATGGATGGTTTATGCTAAATGAGAATTTAGTGTATTGTGTGACAGGCGGTCGGTAGTAAACAACAAACTTTTGACTAATCTTGACAAAATTAGTTTCTTTTTTGCCCCTAAGAATGGACAGACCATCTTGATTAACACATATGGTAAAACTCCACATTCTATACCCAGAGTTCTGCCAGTAGCATGTCTGAAAACTCCAAGTTAATATATTTATAGTGCTCTCCAAATGAAATTAACATGTTCTCTTCTTTTTCATTTGTTAGATTATGTCTAAGCACTTGGACAGCCCCCCAGCTATTCCTCCTAGGCAACCCACATCAAAAGCCTATTCCCCACGATATTCAATATCAGATCGGACCTCTATATCAGATCCTCCTGAAAGCCCTCCCTTGTTACCACCACGGGAACCTGTGAGGACACCTGATGTTTTCTCAAGCTCGCCATTACATCTCCAACCTCCTCCTTTGGGCAAAAAGAGTGATCATGGCAATGCCTTCTTCCCAAACAGCCCATCCCCCTTTACACCACCGCCTCCTCAAACCCCTTCTCCTCATGGCGTAAGAAGGCATCTGCCATCACCACCACTGACACAGGAAGTGGACCTCCATTCCATTGCTGGGCCTCCTATTCCTCCACGACAAAGCACTTCTCAACTTATCCCCAAACTCCCTCCAAAAACTTACAAAAGGGAGCACACACACCCATCCATGCATAGAGATGGACCACCACTGTTGGAGAATGCCCATTCTTCCTGAGTTCCTAAGCTGGGATATACAGTTTCCTAGCCCCAAATCCATTGCTGGCAATGGATGCACTGAACATGCCAGCACTGAGGAGTTCAAATGAGAACTCCAAACACTAACGACTCTACTTCAAGATGTAGTATAAGACAATGAATTTTAACCTATGTGGAATTATGAAATAAGATGGTATTCCAGCTTAGAATGTGGAGACTGATCTAGAGGAATTGGACAACTGATTGCACCTGGAAATCACGTGAAGGGACTTTTCTGGCCAATAGGCAGGAGTCCTCATATTGTGAACTGATCTTTATCATTAAAGGGATGAAAAACAGTCTAATGTCCAACAAGCCCATATGTTGACAGTTTTTGTAATTCAAAATATTATGCACTTTTAAAAAATCTTAAACAGGGATCTTCTCCTCCTCCTTTGTTTTCCTTTGCTTTACTCTTCTACTTTAGAATATTTTCGTAAAAATCATTCAGAGGACTGTGAGAAAAGGCTGTGGTACCTGACCTTGTTGAAATCAAGGCCCAGCACTGTACTACAGTCCTGTTTACAGATTATTACAGTGAATTGAATGGGTACCGAGGCTTCACCAAAGAGGTACTTTTTGTTATTGTTATTGTTTTAAGAATAATTATGCCAATTTTAAGAACATTCCCTACCTACCCCCACTCACAAAATGTGGTGGTGTTGCCTTCAAACAAAAAATTTCATGTCATTAACATGATGGAAGAAGAACATTTTAAAATGTAACTGTCAAGTATACTATTTACACTTAGGAGACTGTTAATCCATGCTAGACTGTCATCCCCCAGCCCCTTTGTCCCACAGAAGTTTACTGGTAATATATGTCCTGGCTCGTGGCTGTCCCTCTAACCGTACACAGATACGCAGGCACCCAATGTGAACAAGAGCACTCTCTGGGCCTCCCTGACACCTTTCATGTTTTACTAATAGTTGAGTAGTTAGCATACTTAGAATTACCTTGCATTGCCTAAATCATGTGTATATAGTGAATGTTATATAATATACCTGGACAGGTCTGTTTTTATTTAATTAAAGATAAACTACTTTGTTTGGCTGGCATATATTAAATTATTATATGGAGAAAATGGTTGATTCTTTTTTCTTTGGGTTGAAAAACATACAAACACTAAGTATAAAAGCACATGTGGTGGTACCTGGGTGTCTAGTTCTTACGGAATAATCTCACGTTGGAGTTTGGTATGAAGGGAAATACTGGCTTAAACTGGGATAGGCATCTTTTAAGCAGAACCTTGCAGCTTTTTAAAATTTCTTGAGCAATCATACATATTTGTGAAGATTTATATTGAACATTCTACTTTGCTTAAGATCTTCGGTTCCATCAGAGCTTCTCCTTAGTATCTTAGAGTATCTACCTGCATCCTTAATACCACATGATGATTCATGAAGCCTTGTACTGCTTTTCTGAGTCTAACAAATACTGTGATTGAAATGCATGCAACTTGAAAATGTTTTCTTATTCTCCATTATGTCTGTGAACTGTGTAGCATTCCATTCTTCAACAGTCATCACTATGTGCATGTGTCCTCAGTAATTCTGTTAACTGTGCCACATCATAGTGGCAACTTAGTATTTATTAGCGCATTAAATGTACATCTTGGTAGTGCAGTGTATAGTCTTTTAAGATCAGAAGAACATGAATTGTATCATCATGAGGCAGTCTATCTAGTTTGTTAGAGTTGATTCGTTTTCACTCAGCTATGGTAGCCATTTTTCTCTTTGTAAAAGGTCTCCTTTTTTTAAAAAGAGTCCTCACAAATTGATTTCAAATCCCTTGGCTGCAAAGTGTCCATTAGGCCATTCATTGAACAAATGACCATTGAACAAAAATAGCTAAGCATACTTACTCATGCTGCTCCGTATGACTGTAACGCACAGCCCCAAATCTCCCATGACTTTTTAGACCAGCCTAAATGTCCCTAGAATTTCCCATGGCTTATTGGTCACTGTTTGATGATCCCGTCCTTACTTCAAATGAGAATCTAAGAAAAGCAACATTAGAAACCCATTCAGTATCTCTGTGGCAAATGCTTTTTCCCCTTTCAGTCTGCCTGAGCCAACAAGGGAAGCAGAGCTCAGATCTGGAGTTGATTATATTTCTCCCAAAGGGAACCATTCTCAATTCCACTGTTCTAGGAGACCACTTCATCATGCAGCCATTTTATATGCATCATAGATGAGGATATTTTAATTCTCCAATATAACATTTTGGCAAAAATATTTTCTGCAGCAGTAACTGATTTTAAAAACTCTAATTGGATGCTCTGAGAAGGTAAGAAAGCTTTCTCCTTTTGTGAACCATTATCTGGCTGGCAGGTTTATCCTTAGTCATAACTGAAATGTACTTCTTCAGGGATAGGAAGTGGCAGAAGACAAATGCGCCATTAAGAACTGCATCTGAATTCAGGATATTACAAGGCAGTCAGTGCAGCAAAACTTGCTTAACTACGTTCCCAAATATGGGACATTTCTTCCAGAAATCAAAGTGTCAGCAAATGTTTTCTTATCCTTGGCTCACAAAGTAAAGGGAGTTTCTCTTGGTGGATCATTACCAATATACTAAAAATGCTTTTTCACAGCTAAGCACTTTGAAAAACAGGGACAGAAAAGTACGTGTTTCTTAATTTATTAAGACAAGATATTTATTTTTTTACTCCTTCAAACGTGTTTGAAGACTACAAATGACAAATACTGAAAATCTGCCTAATTGAAATTTTTTGCTTAAATAAAGGCTGTTGGGTATCAATTGTGAGTTTAGTAAGTTACTATTCTCCAACTCAATGTTTTAATGGATCTAAGATGAGCCAAGGGAATAAATAACAAATAAAAACAATCAGCAGAACAGTCTACTTAAGTACTGCTTAAGTCAAAGGCTATGCTATGATTCCAAATTCTTCCTTAATGCAAACCCAAAGTGGTATTTATCATAATGATCTTTTAATTAAGTTTTGCTCACGTTACTTTATTATCTTAATGGCTTAAGTTAGGGATATTTGGTGGTTCTGGAAAATTAATGGGGATGTTGTCCTAGCTAGAGTACATACAGAAGAAAATCTCTACTCTTTCTCCCTATTCAAAACCAAGACAACTATTTATTCCTGGCTTTCTGCTGCTGGATGGGTTTGCATGCTTTTTCCATCTCTGTTGTGTGCCTGTTTTACAGGTGTAGGTTCTGTGTATTCCATATTAATCTTTACCAGTAAATACACATCACAAGGTTACTTTCAGTTTGGCTGAAAGAGAATTGTGCAGTAAAATGTGAAGGAAAGCAATGATTTTATTCAATTTTTTTTTTCATTTGAAACACTACTAACTTTTAAAAATAATTTCATAGTCCCTTATACATAAGCCAATGAAATATTCTGAGTTCTAGTTAAGAAAAAAAGCATGAACTCTACATGATAAATCTAAACATAAAACACTTATAAGTTCTTTTGTAAGTTTCATGCCTTATTTTCCATTTTTGACACCATAAAGTGCATTTTCTGTCAACTGTGAGCAAATTTCCCTTTGCCTTTAATAAACATAGTGCATTAAGTAGCCAGTTGCTGAAAAATTACAAAGCAAGTTAGCTAAAGGTGGGTCACTTTGAGTGGGCCTGCCACTCAAAGAACCAGGATACACAAAAGATGCAAGTTGTACATGGTGTGGTCTTTAGTGCACCTGTGCAGATGCATGTCACCTTCAGTAGCTGCCAAATGTGCCTTTAATTAAAAACATCTCTAATTTTTTTTCTTCAAATCAAGTCAGAACTTAGGGACGGGAATAGGGCAGGGGACGTGGGGGGACAAATATCTGGTGAAATCACCAGAGAATTTGTTTGTCAAAGTGACATGTATAATTTTAGTTGCAATGTGTCTGTGTATATATGTGTATTTGCCTTTGTTTAGGAGCACAGTTATTTGCTGAAATAATTGTTAAAAAATGCTCTGTCAGTCTTACTTTGATGTAAGAACAAAGTGTGGTCTGTACATCTGATAATGGCCTTTGTACCTAACCATGTTTGTAGGTGATCTTTGTATTCTGTGTGCAGCAATACTTGGTTTGCGTTAAAGTGAAAATAATGGCTGTTATTTTTCTGGCATTACTAAGATAAATTGAAAAATAATAAAGAAAAATACCTTATATAGTCTACAAGTGTGTTATTTTGCATGTATTATTTCAAAGGGCAGTATTTTGAAGTTGTTAGTGATTCTAATTTAGTTTATATTTGTAATAGGTAGGTAGGTTGGCCTTTGGGTATACACAGGATGAAGTTTCAGAGGGCAGTTACATTTCCAAAAGAATGTGCTTGGGTGGTGCAACCAGCTGGTGTTGGGAAGATCGACTTTACAAGTCCTTTACAGTTTGGTGTGAAAGAGCTTATGATTGTATCTAAAAAACTTTGTAAATATAGAGGCACTCAGAGTGTACCATAAAATAAAAATATTAAATGATTATTAGATTCAGTCTATTTATTTCAAAATAAAGGCAAGCCAGGCCTGGTGGTACAGCTCTGTGAGTCCAGCTACTCAGCAGACTGTGTCAGGATATAATTCAAGGCACACCTGGGTAACAGTGAGTTCAAGGCCATCCTAAAACCTGTCTCAAAATAAGTGGTGTTGGGTGCTGCTCAGTGGTAGAGTGCTTGCTAACAGTGAAGCCCTAGTCTCATCCCCTGTACCAGAGAGAGAAGCAAAGCAAATGAAGCCTCAGCAAAAGGGTGTGTCAGGTCCTGACTGAGACCGAAGCTCAGTGCTCCTGGTGCTTGGAGGAAGGCCTGCATGGATGCCTGCATGTTGTCATCCTAAGAGCCCTTAGGGCCATGCTTCTCAACCTGTGCATCACCACTCCTCTGAGGAGTTGAATGACCTTTCAAAGGGGTCACCTAAGACTCTGGAAAACACAGATATTTACATTACAATTCATAACAGTAGCAAGATTACAGTTATGAAGTAGCGATGAAAATAATTTTGTGGCTGGGAGTCCCCACAACATGGTATTAAAGAGCTGCAGCATTAGGAGGGGTGAGAAGCACTGACTTAGAGGTTTGAATTGAAGAATGACAAGATCCACTTTCCACTCACCATGTATGGAGAATAAGTAAAATAAGAGCAGGAAAAGGGAGGCGAGTCCGACAAATGGTTGGACAAGGGCAATGGAGTGGAATCGAGGGCAAGGGCTGAGTTAGGAATGTATTACAACACCTACTTTACTACAGCCTGAACATCCTACCAAAAAACACAGAACAGTCAAGGTTTGGGGCCAGAGCAACAAGAATGAAGATTACTATTGACTGAGGTAGGGAAGATACTGTGGGAAAGGCTTAGATACAAGTTTGAACATTCAAAAAGTAAATCTGACATATTAAGTCAAAAGGAAAACAAATCCAAGAATGCTTAACAGCCACACGTCCTGCACGTCCGTCTCTAAATCACTGTGTGACAAGGAATCCCAACGTTACTGGAAGCATTGCTGTTTTGGGCTCTTACAGAAACTTATTAATGGCAATGTTTTGTGAAAAAGTTAGTTAATGTGAACACTAGATAATTTTATTGTCCTGTGTTATCTAAGACATTCAGTCATTCATCCTTAAGGCTTGCAACTAATTTTTTTCTTGAATATAAAATCAATGTGCCACTTATTAAGAAATACTTATCATGTGTACACATGTACTTTAATAAAATTAAATGTGTACTGCTTATTACATAGGTGACAAATTTAGGAATACAAAATCTCAGCCTAGGTAAACTTAAATGCAGCTCTGTAGACCAAGCTCCCAAATAACCCCACTCTAATGAAACTGAAACGGTTCTTGGAATCTGGGAATCACAGTGTCATCACTGAGATAACGTAAGAAAGATGAGGTGAAGCAGTAAGCCATCAGCTACCACAGAACTCCATTCCAGGAGTTTCACTAACAATCTAGTTTCAATCTCAGATGAGCTTAAACACTTACAAGATGAAATAGCCCAGCAAAAGAATCTTAGCACTGTAATCCACACGTCCATCTTTCTCAGAGGGTCCAATTCTGAACTCAGAGAAATAAGATGCTCCTTGCTTGGGCTTGTATGTAGATCCTTCAAGGGTGCCAAAGTTACTACTGGGACCTCCTAGTAGGAAAATCTGCATCTCTAGTGAAGTGGCGTCTTTCTGTCTGTCACCCCAATCATTTCCTGCAGACACCATTGGTCAGAGAGCTGGAGGGGTAGAGCAACTGTCTCATCTTGACTTCATCCATAATTCATATAATCATCATTATATCAAATATCACAAGTCACTAAAGACCCCACCTCTTTCAGTTTACAGTGCTATCTAGAAAAATTATCAAATGAGCCATAAGAAAATAAGGTAACCTATTTCTCTTGTAACTGGAGAGGTTTTTAATATCAGTGAGAGTGGCGTGGTATCCTTAACTGGTTCTGAACATGACTGTATCTTACTTCCTTTCTGATTGGCAGTTTCCTTTAAAAATGTGAGAGACTGAGCTGACAAAGCTAAAGTTCGACCACATGCAAAGTGGAAGTGATTTATGGAGCACAGAAAAAAAGCATAGCCTTGCCCTTGAGAGGACTTGCCTTCTTAATAGGAAGTAAGGCAAATATCAAAAGATGAACTAGTTGCACCACACAGGATCTCAGAAAAATCCTAAGGACCAGCTCAGCAGGGGGAGCCAGAGCGAGGGTAAGTGGAAGCAGGACTGAGCTGGAAACTGCATGGCCTACTAGCAGAGGGGAAAGCCTGGTTTAGTTGACAGTAGTTCATGCAGAACCACTAACAGTCGGAAAACTAGAAGCCCTGTTAGAGAGTGACCCTAAACTGTGACGTTGAGGACTCGGGAATCAGAGGCTAGACAAGAGCTGGGTTTCACTAAACTGTGTTTGGTAATATGGACATGCTAGAGACAATGGGAAGCAGGATTGCTTAGAGGTAGTGAGAACTGTACTCGTCCAGGGTCCAGTTAACAGGAAATAGGAACCCAGATTGGCAACATTACTATTCATTTAATAATGTACAATGGTGATGTGTGGATGGAGATGGGGTGTGCTATCAAAATAAAATCTGAGAGGCATGGAATATTTTAAAACTTTCAGTACCCTACTATTTTGATGACAAGCAGGTCATGACAGAAAGAGAATTCTTATTTTTGTTTATAGTTTAGTTGTTTCACTCTCCATGTCCAGATGGTTTGGCATTGTGCTTTTAAACACTGCCCAGAACAATTTTAGCATGATAAAAACCTGATTTCAATGGTCTATTAAACTCCAGGAAATAAAAACCTTAGTTGATATTTAAATATTGAAACTCCAAAAATTTGGTAGTAATCTTTTACATGTTTCACATTTAATTGTATGCTGAAAGATATGGTCCCACTTAATCACTAAACAAGGAGAATGTTGTAATACTTAAAAATTAAACACCCAACAGTGCATTCCTACAGAAGTACTGTCTGAAGAAATCAGTGTGAATATTAATCCTGTGTTTAGGCAACTGCCTACCAATGATGGAGTCAAATGGGTTACACCTCTTTGTCTTGTTTCTTCCTGTTCTAAATCTGATGTATGGGGTCTGTCAAGAAAAAGGATGCTGGTCATCTGGGACGTGTCAGGTTCAACAGCATACTTTATTACTCCAGAGCCAAGCAGGCCTTACTCAAGTAGGACTGAGTCCTCTACTTGGGCTATAAAAGCTTCTCTTTATTACCTCCTTGGAGACTTGAGTAGTACATTCCTGGCATTTGTTTGTAGTAACCACTGTATAAATGTGACCATTAAATAACTGGTGCTGGGGTCAGCTTCTGTCTAGACTAAAGGAAAGTTTCAGGGCTGGAAGGTAACTCAGTGGCTGAGCACTTGCCTGGCATGCCCTAGACCCTGGGTGCAAAGCCTTGGAAAGAAGATGGAGCTAAGTCAGTGCTCTTTTCCTCCAGGACTATCTGGGCTTGGGTGGATCTAACCCTCGTGAGATCTACTGGATCTGTGATTGTTGCAGTCCCCAACACAGCCCACACAAGGAAAGTAGTTCTTTGTCTTTGGCCCCATCCCTGTTCTCTTTACTGATTTTCATAACCATAGAACAAGTTGGAGAGCACTGTATCTTTAAATTTTGAAGCTTCTAAGTCATATTTTAAGGACAAACTCTTTAGAACTCTGATTTGTACACATAAAATTCAGTTCTATTAACCCTATGCCTTAAGGGATGATATATTATCCCTTGAGGTCTGGAAAGATATGAAGCAAGACACAATTGGATGCTCACATAGAGTGTTCTAGTCTAAGCACAGTAGGATGAATTCATGAACTATGCATTAAAATTCCTAGGAAGCACAAAATTCACATCCATACTAAAAATGAACATGCTTATTATTATACTTGGGGAATGACTTCAAGGTGCAAGTTTTTGTTCTTACAAACATTTATTTTCCTCCAAATTTAGTATGTTTTTTTTTTCTGTAGTGATGTGGAAAGTCTTCATTTCCCTTTTCCCAAGTGTTGAGGTTCATAAAGCCAAGTCTTAACCATAGACTAATCTTCATCTCTTCAATATCTTGTATGTTGATTTAGTTTCATATGTAAATATTTATATTAGTTTTCCTTAGGGATTTATACATTGAGATATATATATATTCCTGCAGAGATATATACAAGCTTTTACCCTCCTCTTACCACTTGACAATACAACTGTAAATGTATTTACACAGCTGTTCCTTGGTCAAGGTCATTTGCAAGAGCAAGTCGGTTTCTGAAGAAATCTTGTTTGGTGGGTGAAGGATCCATTGAGGGGTTCTCATTAGTTTTTTCCCTGTATTCTGATCCACTGGACCTAAAATCTCAGCACACAGATAAAGTACAGGTTGATTTGGTTTTAATTGTTTTCAAGTATTTTATCTATCCAAATTGTTTTGCATTTGTAAAACAGTTGCCTCCTAGAGCTGGAATCACTTTTTACTCCCCTGGATTTCAAAACTTAAGATTTGTGTATCTAAACTTTGCAGTGAACATACAGAATCTCTCTCTAATGCTCCATGGGGGCTACTGTGACAACTACATATGTCAGTGTAAGTTACCGTGTAAACGCACTATAGCAGGAATAAGGCTCAAAAATATAACTACTCCACAGGTAACCAAGGCCCTTACATTGAAATGGTCATCAGGGGCCCTTGCTTAATCTAGACATCACATTACAAACTCTTGCTTTTGCTTGTTTTCATTTTTAAAGGAAAGATTTATTGAAACCAACCACACATATATGCTACATTTGGTAGAATGCAGAAATCAGTACAGTTGTCTCAACCACCACAAAGGAAACCAAGACTAATCAATAGTCAGCCCAGTCCATTGAGTGCCCAGTCGAGGGTGCATTCTTCCTTTCTCTTGGTTAAGCCAGTTAGGCAATCCATTCCAGATCTGTACCTTCTCCAGTCTGTTCATGTCAGAAGTCCCTAGAGGGAGGAGGCTTTCTGGAAATAATCTCTTATACAACTAGACTGAAGTCCTCTCACTAATTTAAACTTTGAGCTTGAATGGGTAAAAGTAGCCCAGTAACCACGAACCAGCATCAGAGTCCTACTTAGAACGTATGAAAGCGATGTTCCAAAGTGCCTGTTGAAGTGAACAATTTCTCCATACACTGCATCAGGCATGCTTTCCCTAAACACAAGCGCAGGGTAACTTGCCTCTGAGTTCTTCCACTGTCATCGGTACACTATTTTTGTGTCCTTGTTTGTTTGAGGACATTTCTGTTGGTTGCTTTTTTTTCTTTGTATGTGGGGGGATGCTTTACTTGGTTCTACTTTGATGGTCAGGGGATCCCCCATAGGGGCCCTCACACAAGGCAAGTGCTCTACTGCAATGTGTCCCCAGCCCAGGTCCTTGTTATTAATAATTATTGCCATCAATTATGAATCTGTACTTACTAAGTTTATTGGGAAGAATTCAAACATCCTTTTCTATTCTCCAAGTAAAAATACTGGCCCTACAGAAACACTACAGATGTCTGAAAACTTAATAAATGGACTAGATATTTTTATTTTTCAATTTGATAACAGAAATGAAGCCATAGCTACCTAGCATGCTTTTACTTCTGGTTAGAAAGGAATACTTTCCCACTATTCTAATAGAGAATAAGTTTTCTCTCAGCTTCAGAACACCTGGGTACTCATGGGATAAAAAAATATCTGAGTAGGGTAAACTCTTTTCAGGGGTCAGCCTAAACTCCCTAGAAACAGACTCACAACTTCCCCAAAACTCCAGGCTTGCTTTCAGCTCTCAGAACTCCTGCCTCCCTCCAGTTCAGATCATCCCTGGTTGGCATAGTTGTGCCCCAAATGTTAGTAAATTACATCCTGGCTATTCATTCTTTCCCTGTCTTCTGCTCTGTGGGAGCCTAGAAGCCCTTCCTTTTGGCTTATAGCAGGGAGCAGGAGTTCAATTCCTATTGTCTATTCTCGACTGTTTTCCCTCATGAAAATTTCTCAATGAAGTCATTAGTCTACAATGAAAGCCTTCACCTCACGGATTCCCTCTTACTTACATCTGATCTCTCCAAAGCCCAACATGTCATACTTTCAGGTTCCCACATGCAACTGTTTGGAGTTTACCTGGAAATGGGAAAGCTTTGATGTCACCACCAGCCCCAAGGACCACAGAAATCTTCACCAGTTGAGTTCCCATTTCTGAAACAAATGCCAAAATCGCCCTGTCTAGTTTCCACAAACTCAGCTCAGACTTTTTTTTTTTAAACTGCTCTTCTTACAAAATGTACCTTCCCTTTGTTTCTAGTACAAATGTCTACATTCCTGAATATTAATTACTAGGTAATTAGTGGCTAACTTACTAATTGTTTTCAAAATACAGAATTCTACTGTAGCAACCATTCCAAGCTCATTCTCACCTTTTTAAAGACAATTTTAGCTGACTTTTATAATCCTCATACTACAGGTATACCTGGACTCGTCCAAAGGTGTAGGTGTAAATAATACCAGGAAAAATACCCTGCAAAATCTAGGAGAAAGAGATAGTGTGTTTTTTTTTATTCCCTTTCTTTGTTATTTTGGCAGGCTGCATCTAAGCAGATACTAAAGGGACAAGCAGGAACTCTCTAGGAAGGGTACAATGGCTGCCAATATATTCTGACACATTGTTATCCAATAATTAGACAGAAACGGAAATGGACAGAAACAGAATGGACTTGTTACTAACCTTCCTTCAAATGACAGCAAAAAAGAAAATTGCAAGCTGGGTAGGTCAGTAAATACAGTTTTGTAACAGATAACTAAAAACACTGGATTAGGGAACGGAGGTCTAATCAAGTGCCCAGAATCTCCAACAGAGAAAGACTTGGTTCTCTGTTATGAAAGACTACCTTCCTTGAAAGAGTTAGGGCTTTCAGATAAAGAGGTAAGTCTTCCATGGCACTTACAGGGTGGTGAGTAAGCACTCTCTTAATATGTGCTATACACTATAAATTGCAGCTATGCTGCCCTTACATTCAACTATGAGCTTCAAATGGGCAGGAGCTAGTTCTTCTACTTGCTTTGTGCTAGGCAGAACCTAGAACACTAATGGCAGTTATATAACTGACTCTGGACGACCTACTGAGAAGCATTAACAGTCAGAGTTGGTAATCTAAGTCTCTCCTCCTTTTAAAGCCTCCCCTCTTGAATTTGAAGTTTACATAAGGAAACTAAATGAAATGTGACAGAACTACAAAGTGGTAAAAGGAAGAGTAGGCTTGGGGTGGGTGTTAGGAGGTAGAAGAAATAAATACAAAGGAACAACTGATTTTTAGAATCTGCTTTCTGTTCTATGCACTTTCCACAGGGAGGCAGATACAAAAACTCTGAGAGGACACCAAACAAAAAAGGGCTCACTGACAATCGATATATAAGCTGCAGAAGTACTCCTGACCATGTGTAAATGAGATAGATTTGATGCCATTGGTGGAGGGAGTGTGATAACTGGACTAAAAATAGTCATATAAATTACAAAGTACTAAAAAGGAAGAAAAAGGGTGAAAAAATATAATCAGCATTAAGAGGCCATCTTCTTTATCTTCTACTGCCCACAAAATGCACGCTAAAAAGTGGAGGCTCCATCTCCGCTCTGCTGCTCACCTGTTTACACAGTCTCTTCCCACCGCTCTGCCCAGATCAGAGTACTCACTCAAGAATAAGAGTTATACATAAAGACACAAAAGCATCTGCCTCAGCTTTGATGACAGTCTGGGTTTAAGACTTTGACAGTGTCCATAAATACTCTTCTGGGGGATAGTTTATCTTTCATCTTACTCTAAGGGAGGAGGGGTAAGGATTCAGTCAAGCATTAGCTTTTCCTATCAGGTCTGTCCCTATTATCTAAGAACCACATTTAAAATGTGTAAAGTCATTTAACATTCTCAGACTGTAAGTGTAAGTGTAAGACTTCATTTCTGACCAGCGCTGGGCAGCTTTCAGGGACCTATGACCTGGCATTTGCCCAGGGAAAATGTGCCTGAGATGGAAACAATAAAAGGGTTACCCTTTTCCTCAAATATCGTGGGCACTTTTTCAGAATATTTTTTATGATGTCAACTTGACTCTGCCTTTTGAATCCTTGTGGGCATGAGCATTCGGCCCTCCCAGCCTCAGAGGGAAGAGAACCCTTTCTCAGGTTTTCTGTTGCATCTGGTTCCATGCCTAGCTTCATCCCGAAGCAGCACTCTGGGTGTGTGGGGCCACCAGCCAAACAAGCCCCTATGGAACAAAAAGTGTGTCAGTGTAGAGAGGACCGAACCTCAGAAGGCTTTAGGGGAGGGAGGCAGCAAGCCCCAAGCATGACACGGGTGGCTTTCCTGCGAAGCCAGACTTTGGAGTGATTCTAGTACCCAGGTTTAGCTACTTAAGGTCACTGGGCTTGCTGTCAACTGACTTCCTGACACACAAAATGGTTTGACGGTTTTCTACCTGTACCTCACCTTTTACAATAATCTAGGTTTAAGTCATTAATAATCTCCATATAAATTCCTCTAGAAGGGATAGTTTATCTTTCATCCTATGTATTCCTGGGTTCAGAGTGCAATTTCCTGTGCAATGGCTGGGACCATGTCATTCATGATCCTATATGCATGTTTGGAACTGTGCTCACATACAAGAATGGTGTATTCACATCTGAGTTAAAGGCACAAGCCCTTCTCTCTATAATACCATACTGAAGTGTGCTCCTTAACAGACTTTCCATGGTCTTCAGATGACAATGCCAGATGAAGCTGTTTAACTTGCTTCTTTAATCCTTGCCACTCTCCAAGGATTTCCTAAGCACAAAGCTATAGTAAGACCACCTGCATGGTGCTGACTGTTCTAGACCACATCTTCTAAGCTGGGAAAACCTGCCAGAGGAAGACAGTGGCTCCACCTTCCCCTCTACTCAGAAAATACTTCCCATTCCAAATACAAAGGACAGTGCCATTACTGTTGATAGTGATGTAACTAATGCAGACTGATCTAAGAAAGGACTAAGAGAATCCACTGACCTCTTCCCTAAGAAACATGTCCAACATTGCCGGAGGACTGAAGGCAACTAACCAGCATGGATCTGGAGAGCTACAGCAAGTCATCTGCATTATACCAAGGTCCATGGGGGCAGGGAGCTCAAGAAAGATTAAAACCTGGTCTTCTATAATATTTAAAATTATAGGCCCAACAGGACATTCATTTCTTGGTTTGGGCAATATAACTGACTACTCAGACTAAGCTACAATAAAGTCAAAGTATAAATAAAGCAAATATACATACTACAAAGACTCTAATTTCTTGAGCAATCTCCCACCCAGTGTGGGAGTATTTTTCAGAGAACCCAGCTAGAATCATCCAGCTTCTATTTCAGACAACCCACTAATTCTCCCCTGAGTTGGACAGTTCCAGGCAGGTGCATTTTTAGGGTGTGCCTTCTCTTCCTCTTCACTTTGGCTAGTGCTGCCCCCAGATATAAAGGGGCAAATCTCCTCCCTGTGCCTTGTATGACTGATAGGGCTTTTTTAAAAAAACAAACAAACAAACAAACAAACATCTCTTTGAGAATCAGGAACTTGTAAAGGAACCAATGGTAGATCTGTTGCCAATTATTTTCCAGTCTAGTGCTCAGTCACTATAAATGGTAGGAGGTGATAAACAATTGTTTCTTTGGGGAATCTTATGATATAAAAATTATCCAACAGACTCAAGCAGTGTGTATCCTTAGGTGTTCTGAATTCTTCAAAGGATTTAGAACCTAAATCCCAAGTTCAGACTGGCAAGTTGTCTGCTTCTTCCTAGTCATGTCATTAGCAGTTATAGACCAAGAAAAACCTATATCCACAATCCTAGAGAGGGATAAAACAGTTCTCAAGCCTCAGTCCCTACATAAAGTGGCTGGAGGGTCCATCAACAGTCATGCATGCATTAGGCTGCCTAGCAAAACTGGAAGGAGACTGTAGGGCTGTGGTTAACTGCATGGAAGGAGACTGTAGGGCTGTGGTTAACTGTAGAACCGATGTTCTTCTTTCCTCTTCCTCCTCCTTCTAGTAACAACAGGCAAGGACCAACAATCAGATACCCACTAATCTCAACATCACCCTCCCACTGCAGGAAAATTAGACAAATCATTTAAAAAAAAAAAAAAGAAAGAAAGAAAGAAAGAAAGCCAACTGCAGGCTTTCTCCCACTTCTTCCATCAAGACCACTATCTAAATCAACCAGTAACTCTATCTTCCAGGAGAAAGTGATTTCCCAGTAAACTTTCAAAGGCAACAATAACATCTTCATTTAGTTTTTCTAATAATTGAAAAACAGACTTGAGATTGAAAACTACTTAAAATGATCTCTAATAAGAGGAAGTAAATAGCAAGCAAATCTCCCTAAGGGAGAGGAAGGCAGGTCTAAGGACCAGGGGCAGTGCAAACAGCAGCCACCCAGGCAGGCAAAGGCTGAACTGCTGAATCACTTGGGGGGTGTCACATCTCCCTCACTGGGGCCTGGCCCTACCTCCCAATCTTCAACATGACACTGGCCAAAATGCCTGCAACAATAATGCTTCATGCAACAATAAGACTTAGGAAGAATAAGGCAAGGACATCTTTTGTTTCACATCTAATTTGGACACTCTGAAAGTCTTCAATAGGACCTGAGCAAATCCATCGTTCAGGGAAAGCCCTTACACAGTTGTCAATACACATTTCTAAAACTGTGGATGCTGAGGCCCCTGAGGGCAGAAGGGCTGTGATACCCGCAGAGCACTTTCCACACCCAGCTCCTCCCAGAAAGGAGCATGCCCCGCTCAATTCATTTGTCAGGAAAGCCCCTCTGTTAACTCCTCTCAAAGCAACTTTAAGAATGAGGAGGAAGGATTTTAAGAAGTGGCAGGGGAGCTGAGTTTGCTTCTGTTCAGAAATTGGATACAAACACTAAATTTAAAACAGTTGTGTATGACGGGCTACTTAGTAATCACTACTGTTAAATCTCAGGTTTCTGTTAGAGGGAAATGGGTCACAGCACTGTTTTATCTAAGGGCTACTCACTTCTTTTTAAAGAGCTTGCGGAATGAGCTTCGAAAGCCCCCTTTCTGGTCTGGCCTGGGATTTTGATCGCTGAAAGAAGTCTGTTCACTCTCTCTTTCTTCCTTTGGACAGAATCGAGTGGCATCCTCTAGGTGCATCTCCTGAAAAGACAAAAAAAGAATGCTATTTCACTCTTTTCCAAAAAATCTGCCCTGGCTGTGGGATGGTTCCTTAGCTTTGCCACTTGCCTCTCCCACTTCCAAGACTACCTGGGGCAGGAGAAAGCTCACCTCACAAGTTGCCCTCTGTCCTCCTTTGGTTTCTATTGCTGTGATAAATAACAGCCATGACCCAAAAGCAACTTGGGAAAGATTACACTTCCAGCTAATAGTCCAGCACTGAGAAAAGGCAGGACTAGACCTTAGGGCAGTAACCTGGAGACAGGAACTGAAGCAGGAACCATGGAGAAACACTACTCTCCTAGGCTTGCTCAGACTGATTTAGAACATCTGCCTGGGACAGCACCCCTCCACCCACCCACACAGCCTGGGTCCTCCTCTACCCATTAGCAATCAAGAAAATGCCCCTACAGGCCTGGCTCCAGCACCTGATGGAGGCATTTTCTTAGTTTAAGTTTTTCTTTCCTGATGACTCTAGTTTCTACTAAGCTGATAAAAGATTAATCAGTACATTTTCTGACCTCGACATGCTTGCTGTGGTACACATACTAGCAATGAATGTATTTTCTTTTCTTTCTTCTTCTTCTTTTTTTTTAATGTGTATGGATACTTTGCCTGTTTCTATGTCTGTGTACCACGTGTATGTCTTCCAGAGGCCAGAAGAAGGCATTGGATCTCCCAGAACTGGAGTCACAGATAGCTGTGAGCCGCCATGTAGATGCTGAGGATTGATCCTGGGTCTTTTGGAAGAGCAGCCAGTGCTCTTAACCACTGAGCCATCTCTATAGCTCCCATAAATATAGAGAATAAACTTTGTTCTGGCATCAGCTGTGCCTTGCTGAATAAGCCAACACTTAACCCCTGGCAGTGTTGGAAATGTTTCTCTTTCTACAAAATAAGAAAACTTAATATTTAGGGTTTTTATTACTATTGTTAACAAAATAGATAAATTAGGATGCTCAATAATGTAACCATAATTTTAAAGTTGTATTCATAATTCTGTATTTTATGGAGTTAGAGGTCAGAACTATTGAGAAATATCAACTGATATATCTAAATTATAAATATGCTTTCAATCTACTTATATAATTCAGTCCATATTTAGAGTACAATTAAAAAATAGAGATACTTTTTGTGTACTTGTTTAATTTCAAATGTGAGGATGTATTACTATGTGTACATATATTTAAAGTATATATATATGTATATATATGTATATATATATATATGAATGTGTTAGGTATGTACACATACTTATATCCTACATGAACAGAATATTTACATTGAAGTGAATGTAATTCAAAAACAATCTAAAAGCAGCTGCTTAATTTTGAGTAGCCCTATGTTTTCATTTGTATACGCTCAGCCCAGGGAGTGGCACTATTGGAAGGTGTGGCCCTGTTGAAGTAGGTGTGTCACTGTGGGTGTGGGTTTTAAGACCCTCATCCTAGCTGCCTGGAAACCAGTATTCTGCTAGCAGCCTTCAGATGAAGATGTAGAATTCTCAGCTCCTCCTGCATCATAACTGGATGCTGCCATGTTCCTACCTTGATGATACTGGACTGAACCTCTGAACATGTAAGCCAGCCCCAATTAAATGTTGTCCTTTATAAGAGTTGCCTTGGTCATGATGTCTGTTCACAGCAGGAAAACCCTAACTAAGACAGAGTTGGTACCAAGAGTGGGTTTTGTTGTGATAAGTCTGACTATGCTTTTGTTTGGAAAAATATGGATTTTGGGATTTTGGATCCAGAAAGCAATGTAATACTTTAAATGGGGGTTAATGGGCCATCCCAGTAGGAATATGGGAGCCTTTGTTGCTGCCAGTAATTTGAACTGTGCAGAACTGGCCCAAGAGACTTCAGAGAAAAAGAATTTCAGTATGTGGTGTAGTGACTGTTGTGGTGGTATTTTAGTTAAGAATGAGCATGCTTTTTACCCTTGTCTGAAGAGTCTACCTGAGGCTAAGGTAAAGAGATTTATATTAATTACATTGACGAAGGGAATCTCAAAAAAAAAAAAAAAAAAAAAAAAGAAATCTAGCAGAGACTTTGTTCTTTGTTCTCTGGTTAAGTCTCATGAAGAACACTTTAAACATGCATACCAAGGTGAGAAAGAAAAATTATAAAACACATGGTATTAAAAGTGTACCAGGAAGTGAAATGGAGCTGAATTCTGTGTTCAAGGATATTACACTGAACTAAGAGAGTAGTGACCTTGGAGCAAGATCCCACCAGCCAAATTTAGGTCCAGGCATGGTAGTGAAAGCTTTTAATCCCAGGAGACAAAAACAAGCAGATCTGAGTTTAAGGCCAGCCTAGAACACAGCAAGTTATAGGTGAAGAAAAACTTAATCTAGGCTTGGTGACCCACACCTTTAATCCCAGTGCTTAGGAGACAGGCATGCAGATCTGAGTTCAGTCAGTCTACAGAGCAATTCCAGGACAGCCAAGTTTAGGCAGTGAAGGAGATGGCAAACAGAAAGCTAGTGATAATGTAATAGAACAAGAGGGCCATGTCCCAGCCCCAGCAAGCAGCAGAACTCAGCAGCTTTGATCACATGGCTCTGGCTTTAGAGTCCAGAATAGAAGGGACTACTGGGACAATTGATGCTGGTTAGCTGGCATCAATTAAGAAATTAGCAGTGATTAAGAAGAAATCAGCATCACTGAAGTGAAATCTTCTGGGAAGTGTTTTCTGAGAGCACAAAGAAGCTGTGTTCCAGAGATAGGCAAGGTTGTATCTCATGCTGTAACTGTACTTGGTTATATGTAAGAGTTACCCAAGTGGTACCATTTTTGAAGGCATGAAGGGGTCATGGAGAGCAGTTGAGGCTTGGCACTGTGAGAGGCCATAGAAGGCCATTGGTGAAGGTGCAGTCTCAGTTGTAGTTTACAGCCCAGGATTGAAGGGGTCATGCACAGGATTTGAGACTTGGCACCAAGAAGAGGCTTATTGGTGAAGCCTAGTTGCAGCAGAAGACCCCAGTGTACTGGAGATGCCAGTACCATGGGATGGTCATCAAGAATAGCAGCGGCAGTGGAGTGAATCAACCTGAACTTAGAGTGCTACAGAGGGCAGAGCTGGAGAGGTGACGCCATCCCTTTGAAGGAGCCCAGAAGATCATGTGTGGATCCCAGACATTGAAACAAGAAGCTGTAACATTGAAGTTGCCTTGGAGAATCTAAGATGTTCGAGATGCCAGAGCCATGGAGCTATCCATTGAGGAAAGTTGCTAACAGGGAATAGAACTAGCCCAGGAGAAAGAAGTTTGTTGCAGCCAACAAAGACAAAAAAGAAGTTGGAGATCTGAAGACTGCCTTAAAATCAGACATGGAGATGCAGAGATCGGAGTTTGCCCAGCTGGTTTTCCTGTCTTGCTTTGGGGATTACAGTTAAATGATTGGACGAATATCAAAAGAGACTTTGAACTTTGGACTTTTAACATTGTTGAGACTGCTATAGACTATGGGGACTTTTGGAGTTAGACTAAAAGTATTTTGCATTATGCTATGTTTAGGTATGGCCCCCCATAGACTCATATGTTTGAACAAGCCTATGGGGGCCAGGAAGTGGAATGTGATGGTTTGTATATGCTTGGAACTATTAGAAGGTGTGGCCCTGTTGGAGTAGCTGTGTCACTGTGGGTATGGGCTTTAAGACCCTCATCCTAGCTGCCTGGAAGCCAGTATTTCACTAGCAGCCTTCAGGTGAAGAGATAGAACTCTCAGCTCCTCCTGCACCATGCCTGCCTGGATGCTGCCATGTTCCCGTCATGATGATCATGGACTGAAACTCTGAACATGTAAGCCAGCCCCAATTAAATGTTGTCCTTATAAGAATTGCCTTGGTCATGGTGTCTGTACCCTAAGAAGTCAAAGCAGAAAACACACCGGTCAAAGCAGAAACCAGTGCCCTGCCAGTGCAGCTGAGTGGTTGAGTGCTTGTGAGGAGCAAAGCATGGGCAAAGGTTTTTCTTTGAAACATCTAGATCTGACTTTGAGACTTCCACTTGGGGTTGTAGCAGCCGACCCAAAAAGTCTCTGAGATGCCACTAAGATTCCTAACTAAACCATGGAGACCAGGTGTCCTTGTGGTTTAGTGTAATGTTTCTCAAAGTACACTCCTGGTACCCTAGGATAATCTACCCTTGCTTTTACCTAAAAATACGGATTCTTAAGCCCCAGTCTGGACTCTCTAAAGCAGGAATCTCTGGTGTATACATAATTGTTACACATACTTAGATATGAAAGCCAGGGGTTTCAAGCAGGCTTCTGCCTGATCCACTTACTGTTTATATCAAAGGTCTATGAATCCTAAATAGTAGTTTCTGATTCAGTAGGTCAATCTACAGATTCTGGATTTATAAAATTTATTAAATTATAAAATGTAAAAGTAATGCATGCACTATTACCTCCAAGACCACATTGTGGGAGGTCTCTGCAGGAAGTAAGGCATGGCTATACTGTTGGCCAAAACACCTTCTGGAGATAGGACACTCCGGACTGAGAATTTCGGAGACCTTTGGAGCAGGAAGGGGCTTGATTTTACCTCCTATCAACTGTGGACCTCCACTAAAGTGATCTTTAACTCAACACCAAATCCTTCATTCAGGAAAACCATAAATTATTTATGGAAAATCTGCCTGTGGAACCATGTCTTAATATTGTTCATCAGTATAGCATTTCATACTTTACAAAATGTGCTCTCAAACTATCTTTTTTGACTGCATCTTCATAACCCTGTGAGGTAGATATGATCTACTTTTTAAAAATTATGATCACAAATTTATTATTTGGGATGGAGGGATGGGTTCACACATGCCAGGGCACATGTGGAGATCAGAGGACAACTTGCAAGATTGAGTTCTCCTTCCACATGTAAGTTCTGGGGTCAAATGGTATGTCCTCAAGCATGGTGGCAAGAGCCTTTACCTACTGAGACATCACTAGCTCACATTTTATTAGGTTTGAGTGCATGTGTATGAGTTCAGGCACATAGGTGCCAGGGAGCCTTTGAGGAAGTCAGAGACAACCCTTGAGGAAGGAGTTGGTTCTCTTCTGCCATTTGTGGGATATGGGCCAAAGTCAGGTCTTCTAGTTAGCACCTCTATCTGATGAGCCTTCTTACCAACCATTAAATGTCTTATTCTTTATATAAACATATTCTATTATCTGCATTGGTATTCTGCCATGTATGTCTGGTACCATGTGCATGCCTACTACTGGAGGGGACCAAAAAGGGATGTCAGATCCCCTGGAACTGGAGTTATAGATAGTTGTGTGAGCTTCCGTGTGAGTGCTGGAATTTGAGCCTGGGTCCTCTGGAAGAACAACAAGTGCTCTTTAACACTGAGCCATCTTCCCAGCCCCCTAAGTATCTTATTTTCATAGATAAGAAAACTGCAAGCACAGATATGCCGTGCAAATTGTCTAAAAGCAGGCTGCTGTTTGACAGCAGAGCCTGGGTTAGAACCCAGAGTTCCTTCTGCCCAATCATATGCCCTCTGCAGTAAAACATACTCTCTTTTCTCTTGACTCTCAATAAAGACACTAAAAACTGGCTTTATGATGCTCTCCTGGTCACAGGTGGGAGGTGTAGTGTAGATGTGAAGAAGCCAGATGGTTTTGAGGCTTTAAAGATATAGTTTTACAGGTTTATCTTTTGCAGCTGAAGCCCCAACCATATCCCCACCTTAAACGCAGATACACTCAAGCATGCTTGTGTTACACACACATGCACAAACATGTATGTTACTTACATATGCACAAACATGTATATCCATACACAGTCCCTGCTATAAGTCCCCAGAACATCTTAACTCTGTGTGCTAAGCTAGTAGTGTTGTAGGAAATTTTCTGCACTGTTGATTTCTGGCTTTGGCAATCAGCACAGAAAGCCTCCTGGCACACAAGCACTGTGTTCGCTGGAAATTAAATGTCTATAACCATCAACCTAACCCACTCTCTTGGTGATAAGTGGAACAAAAGGGTGGTGGCACAGGTAAGTGCTATCTTGTCAATATGTTTATTCACTTGTTTCTGTCACACTGAAAATGTGTATGTCTGCCCACGAACCTGCCTCTTCGTAGTTAGAATTGGAACATACTTTTAAATATCCCAAGGCTTGGAGACACCAAGGACGGGTATCAAAATGCCTCAACATTCATTGAAACTAAAGGTGTGTTTGAGTCAAGACAGCCTTTTCTAAGAAAGGGAAGATGAATACGCTTTGCAACATACTTTGAAGACTACACTGAGACAGGGCAATTTGAATCCTCCCTAGGTACTGAAGTGGCTAGCACACAGCGCTCGGGAGTTTCGTACATTTAGGCCAGGTTCACCAGGCAGGCCTGAGGCCCCTAAGAAAGAACAAATTCGTTCACTCCTTAATTCACACTCTTTGTGTGCATCTGGGTCCCTGCTCGCCCTCGCTGCCTTCATGCTCTGGGTGTGTTATCCGCCCTACCACTCGCCTTCGAAGGCCACCAGGGCCACTGCCTGTCATCACGCGTGTGCTGGCTCCGCCTCTGCCCGCTCCCTCCCCGCCAAAGGAACCGGGGCTGGCCCTGAGATCTAGGCCCGGGGCGCCGAGACGGGCGTCGGCTGGTTTTACTTTACCCTCCTTACTTCCAAATAGGTCTGTTTTTCGCTTTGGGACCTCTGCTGGGGGAAGAAGGTCCGCGGCGCCCCGCGGGAGGCGGCGGCGGCGGCGGCTGGGCCGTGGGGCGCGGGAGCACGCTCGACCTTGAGCGGCGCGCGGCCGCCGCTGCTGCTGCGCGTGCTGTAGAGGCGCGGGGCCACGCCCTCGGCGGGCGGCGTGCGCGGGAACTCTTTGAGCGAGCGGCTCAGCGGCTTGGCCTTGCCGTGCGCCTGCGCCTGCGCCTGCGCCTGCGCGGCCTCCAGCTTGTAGGCGCCGCTGCTGCTCGCCGGCGACGTGGCGCTCTTAGGCAGCGGCTGCAGCGCGTGCTCGGGCCGCTCGGCCTCCATGGCGAAGCTGACGGGCCGCAGGAAGCAGATGTCCAGGCTGGACTCGGAAGAGGCGGGCGAGCAGTTGTCGAAGAGCGCCGGCGTCTGGAAAGGCTCCTCGTCGTAGGGCGCTGGCAGCGCGAAGATCTCTCCCCCGTACTCGAACTCCTCGTAGCCGGCGGGCACGAAGCCGCGCGCGTCGGGGAGGAGCTCGGCCGGACCGCGCAGCGTGCGCTCCACGTTGCCCAGCGGCTCGGCTGGGGAAGGCTCGAAGTCCATCTCCGGGATGGCCTGCAGCGGCCCGGCGAGCGCCTTCACGTCCTGCTCGGCCGCGCAGAACTGCGCCGGCGCCAGCAGGCTCTCGGGCCGCTCGTGCTTTCTGCCCTCCATCTCCCAGTCTCCAGGCTTCCCGGGCTGCATGCTCTCCATGAGACTCTGCTGCTGCTGGCCTTTCTTCGCCGGGGCCATCAGATGTCTTTAAAGGGAAAACAGTATAAGAGAGACGATCAAATAGTGCTGAGCTCTCACTGAACAATCGGCCAGAGGCCAGCTTCTCTCCTCATCTCCCAGGCACCTTCGTGGATTACCTAAAAAAGCTTCACAAACTGACTAGGGGGCTTTCTCAAGAATCCCTAGGCCTGCCTTGAAGAGTGGAAACAGCAGCCAGTAAAGTCCCAGCTTCCAAGCTCAATCACTGAGACATCACATGGCCGGCAGACAAAGGCCGTCACTATCACTGGCCTGGTGGAAGCTCCGAACCTCCCTGCCAGGCACTGACCCAAGGCATCTCTTTTCAATTTATCTCCCTGTCTTGCTGTTGACAGTCATACAGAATACTGGAAAATGAACTTGATACAACTCCTAGTCTTCACACATAAACAATTGTGTTCCTGAATAACCTGTTGAACTCTGGATGCTGATATAGAGGATAGACTCCTGTGTGTAAAATTTACATTTCTGTAATAAACGTTCTCAAAGTTTTGTGGCTGTAAAGCATCTTGTCATCTCAAACGACCCACAAAACTATCTGAATTTGCCCAGTTCTGTAGTTTTGATGCCTGGTAGCACATAACAATTTTTACACGGTTTAAAAAATGTAGGATACCCATCACATAGGATTTTTGGTTTTTGCTTATCTACTAGACAGATATCAATGAACTGACCAAAATAGTTATCCGTATTTATATTTTAATTCTGTCAGAGTTATATATTGATGTATGTGAATACTAACACAGTATTTAAAGGAATTGCAAGACAGATCTTAGAATGAAACTTAGGACTTAAAATTTACAGATGTGAAAAAAATGAACTGACTATATCAATACTCTTTATTTTGGAAGAGTGTAATAACAGCCATTATTTGGCTTGGGTATAATGTAGATCTTTCTCCCTGTATTTGTTGTACTTGAAGGAAAATAAACATTTCACACTACTTCAAGAGTTAAAGTAATAATAAAGTGAATTTCTACTTTCCACCTGTTAGTATTTTTTTTTTTTTTTTTTTTTTTTTTTTTTTTGGTTTTTCGAGACAGGGTTTCTCTGTGTAGTCCTGGCTGTCCTGGAACTCACTCTGTAGACCAGGCTGGCCTCGAACTCAGAAATCCTCCTGCCTCTGCCTCCCAACTGCTGGGATTAAAAGTAGTGCGCCACCCACTGCCCAGCTAGTATTTTTTTTTTTTTTTTTTTTTTTTTAATTTTAGACAAGGCCTCTATTATGTAGCTCTGGCTATCCTGTAACTCTGTAGTCCAGGCTGGCCTTGAACTCAGAGATCTGCCTGCCTCTGCCTTCCAAGTGTGGGTAGCCACCTGTTAGCACTTTCTAAATCTGACTCTTCTTTCCTTTCTCTGGGATCCAAACATCTTTATGATCAACTAACTGCTTGGCTGTTAATATGGAAACAACAGGGCAAAGGAGAAGGTAGAGTTCTGCAGAACACATTTCTATTCCAGTACAGCTTGCTTACCTATACAAATTGTCTACAAGGCCAATACTGTTGATGTTTCCATAGCAACAGATGCTTACGTGACAGCAGGGGCAGAACTGGAAGTGGAAGGATAGGGCTGGAGCATTTCTTCTGGGTGGATCCCGCTGTCACGGACAGCCTCTTGGCCTGCAGTGGGGGAAGCATCCTGGCCAGCATTGGCACACTGGGAAGCCAGCCCTTTGTACAGCTTTGCCATAGATGACCTAAGAGAATGGAAATAATCTCAGGTTGTACAGTGTAAGACTGGCTCTCTGGATACAGATTATGCTATGAAAAGTAGAGTTGTCTCTCAGATCAAGATTTCTGTGAAGGGTTCTCTATCCAGAGCCCTCTAAATGCCACATTGCTTACATAATAGCTGGCAGTCAGTTGAAAAGAGATTGAGGATCCAGGGTGGGACTGAGAGACACTGTCAGGAGAGCACTGGGTTAGAAGATAGCTGTCTTTCTAGTTGGAACCCCTAGAGAAGTGATAATGTTCTCCAGATAGGCTGGGAAGTTTAAAGGAACCTAGGTTGTTAGGAAGCTGTGCCATAGGTTGCTTCTATTCCTCAAGGCCCAGAGGCACCTACTCAAACTCTTTTTCTTCATACCATGAAATCTACTCAAGCACGTACACCTCCAACACTTTTATCCTCACTTCTCAATAGCACCTAACTTATTCTTCATTGTCTAGTCCTAAAGACTAAGCCCCATGTGACAGGCTTATGGCTACTTAGGTCATTGTGGTATATTCACTGGGTAGAACAGTACCTAACACACAATAGGTGTTCAATAAATGTTTATTGCATTAATGCAGGAAACTATATTCAGACCATTAAATCACAATCTTGGACCTGAAAAGTTAAGGGAAACAACTTAAGAGGAGACAATGGAGTCCAAGTGCTTTTCTTGTAAAGTTATTCCCACTGGGCCATAGGTGTGTCCCTCCTGTGGCCAGCCTCCCCTCCCTTTCTCCACCCTTTCCTTCCAACTCCCTTCACTCCACTTCAGCCACTCATCACAAGTGGCGGTCTGTGCCCTCTTCTCAGGCACCTCTGTCAGGTGCGGCACCGTCACAACCTTACTTTTTGAGCTTTTTCCGTTTCTGAATAAGCAAATCTTCATTGCATTGAAACAGCAGGGTATAATGAGAGATAAACACACGGAGGCGCTGAACACACACAAGTAGTAGATAATAGTCGGGGTGCTCCTGCTCTGTGAACTTCAGAACATTCTGGATGGAAGGGAAAAGGGATCAGTGTTGTACGATTAGGCTGAAAGTTGCTGTATCTCTTGCAAACCTCCCTGTGATTACTGTGAGTTCTGTAGCCCTTCAATCTAAACAACTGGCTTGAACACATGCTCCATCTAGCTAACAGCTGAAAGCTCAACCATCACATCAGAAGTCATTCTGTCCTATTTTACTTAAATGTGAGGTAATGTAATTCCATCTGGAAGAGTTAAAAAGACCCAGTCATTAGATGTATGAAATAAGGAGTCAGACCAATGGTGGGACTGACAGGCAGGAGTAAGCCTGTGGGACAGGTAGAGGTGGATGATGGCCCCTCCTATCCCATCAGCTGATGCCATGGTTTGAACGTGGTTTATCTCCCTAAGGTTCTGGAAGCTTAATCTATAGTGTGATGATTCTTTGACAGGTATGGGACCTTTAAGAGGTGGGACCTAGTAAAATGTGACTGGGGGCTGACCATCCTCAGGAATGAATTAATGCTGGTTTTATAGAGTGGGTTCTCATGAGAAAAAAAAGATAGCCACAGGAAAGTGAGCTTGGGCACCCCCCATTACTTCCCTTTCAGACTGTGACCAATCATTGTTATCTTTGCTACCACTGCGATTACCACAAGGGGGGTCACCAGAAACCAATGCTAGCACCATGTTTTGGAGCCTTCAAAACTGTGAGCCAAGATAAACCTCTTCCCTTTAAAAAATCCTCAGCCTCAGGCACTTTGATATAGTAGTACAACATGGAATAGAAGACCTTATATGCTACAGTGGAATATTAACCTGATTTAGATTGCAAAAGCTAACACTTGCCAACTATATCATTTATTTGTTGACTACTTGCCATTAACAAGAGCTAAGCTCTTTTATATTCATTATCTTATGTAGTTAGTATCACAACCCAGTTAGACAGGTACAGAAATGATGACTATACAATAAGGAAGGACACTGAGATTCCAAGCTCAGTAATCTCCTTCAGGTCTAATAAATGACAGAAGATTTGAATGTGAACTGGATGGTAGCGGGCCTATTTACCTGGTCCTGGCCTTCAGCCCAAGGTTTCTGCCTACTAGGTATATTGTCATGAACACAGTACTGGGACTTCTTTGGTCCTCTATGTCCTTATGAAAAATAGTAACAATAATATCTGTTTTGTGAAACTGTCAAAAGAACCCATAAGATAATTATCGTGAGAAAATGTTTTTAGGACCTGAAGCCGTATGCAGGGGGAGATCTCAATACCGACTCTGGCCTGTTTCTAGCTGAGATTAATCTTAAGTATTTCTAAGATTTATCACTGAGTTACTGAAGCTCAGTCAACCCTTAAACCAGAACAGCTGGGTAGCAGGAGGAAGAGATGTTTCTAGAAAGAGGTTGTTGGACCTCTACAGGCCTACATGCCCCATTAAGAATTTGTTCATCAGCTCCTCGTGGCTCTACTGTGACATAAGTATGAGCACCGTGTGCTGGAGCCCTGGATCCAAGCCAAATTGAAGCCATCGTGATAGTAAGTAGTTGAGTGGGCATGTAAGCAGAAATTAGGAGGCCAGAGGTGACATTCAGAAGGTTGTAGAACCGAAGAGGAGGGGACTGACTTAGGTACTTAGACACTATCAAAAGTGTTATAAAAGATTCTAGACCCCCAGAAGTGGAGATTGATGGTAAGTTGGATGGAACATGGAACTTCAAAGACAGGTATCATAAGTCAAAATTTTCAAGAATAAATGTTTAGCTCATCCTACATAGTGCGGTGTGCTGTAACCTAAGCCATGAGAATACTCCTTAGAACTATTAATGAGTCCTTGAGCCCTTACAGTATTTATTATTGGAATCTTAAAAAAAAAAAAAAAAAAAGTACTAGTTCAGTGTGTTGACTACTGGCTGGTCCAGCCAGGCTCACCTGCAGATGTATCAGATATTCGGGGATGCGCTGAACTATGTGAAAAAACAGGGTGTAGATATCCGACTTGATCTCTTCATCACCCTGCATGAGAGAAACGTGCAGTCACTCTTCAATGTCACATCAGCTTTGCAGACAGTGATTCTGCCCGCCAGAGAAGAAATGCTTACTTCCAAAGTGCTTTCTTTCCAGAGAGCATCATGAGGCTTTGATCTTTCACTGTAGAGGCCACATGTTCAGGTACATGCCCAAAGGGACAACACTTCCCCAGTAGAGAACACACGTATGTGTGTGTGTGTGTGTGTGTGTGTGTGTGTGTGTGTGTGTGTGCATATATATTTTTTTTCAGGTTTCCAAACTCTCCCTTCCTTCCCCAATCTTTCTACACTGAATGCTAGATGTTCATCAAGCTGTACCTGAATTAATACATTAAGGGTTTCCAGCAAGGCAACCACTAATAGGCTCTAAGTGAATGAGAGCCCTTTAGGAGTGGGGACAGGGAAATGATTAGAAACGCCTAGAAGCAGAAAGTGCAATGGACTCCCCTCTGTACCTTCCCTTCTCTTCCTTTCCCAGATATTCGCTAATGCTGGCATGAGCTAGTCATTTTCAGTTGAGAGGAGTCAGGGAGGTGAAGTAAAAAGTAAGGTGTAGCCTCTCATCTCCTGTGAGATGTGACTGCACTCAGCTTTAGAACTCTGACCTCTGTTTTCCTGTTGACTTAAAATAACATGATGTACATGTAGACATGCAGATCAACCACCTAACATATCACTGAAGTGGCCATGCTCACACTGAAGTGGCCATGCTTAAGGGGAACACGGTGGAGGCAATTTACAGTCTTCTCGCTTGACAAAGGATGATTTGGATCCAGTACTGAGAGTCATATTTTCTGATCCTGAAAACAACTCATACAACACCTAAGCTGCATGCTGAATAACTCTGGAATTCCTGTTTGCTTTGTCTATGGTTTAGTGTAGTGTCGCGCATTAAGCACTACAGACCACGGCAATGGCTCTGAATGAACTGAACAGACTCCTTTAACCTAGAAGACAGCATCAGGAAGATGTTCAAGGCTCCTCAGCCTGGAAGACAAGCTCACAGGGCACATGCTGTCCTGGTGGATAGATCAACATGATACAGATGGTGTGTAAGCAAAGGTCAGCATGTGCACAGAGTTAACTTACCTCCTTCAGAACCACAACGTGAACCAATGAAATGCATTCGGGTAAATCCCTCAGGTAGGCAACATAATAATCCAAGAAATTATTCTTTAAAACAAACACAAAAATGCATGGTAAGAACCTGGAAATAGGAATGACGTTTTTACAGTGCCATGAACATAAAAAAGGAGAAGAATTTAGAGACTATTTTAAAATTTTTATTGGGGACTTTATTCATCATTTTAAAATAAATATTTATTTTTATTTTATGTGTGTTGAGTGTCTACATGTACATATGTGGCCCATATAAGTGTCTGGTGTCCTCAGAAGTCAAAAGGTATCAGATATCCTGTAACAGGAGTTACAGACTGTTTGTGAGCCACCATGCTAGTTACCATAACTGAACCCCAACTCTATGCAAGAGCTGCATGCCTTTAATCCCAGCACTTGGGAGGCAGAGGCAGGTGGATTTTTGAGTTCAAGGCCAGCCTGGTCTACAGAGTGAGTTCCAGGACAGCCAGGGCTACACAGAGAAACCTTGTCTCGAAAACCAAAAAAACAAAAAACAAAAAAAATCCATTGCTACAATGTTTATCTTATTCCAACAGTTCTGCCTTCATATCCAGAGAGAAAGTACTGAGAGTCTTGTAAGTTAAAGTATTTTTAAATTGTTAAGTGATAAGAATACATTTTATTATTATTATTATTATTATTATTATTATTATTATTATTATTAGTGTTGGAAACAGGGTTTCTGTGTAGCCCTGGCTGTCCTGGAACTCACTCTGGAACCAGGCTGTTGATAAAGATGCAAAAACTGACTAACTTTAATTGCCTCACACAATGTTTAAAAAATAAGAACCTTTTACATATAATTCTAGATTGCACTTAATTCCAGCCTTTCTTCCTTAAATAATAACTAGAAATATCCAAGTAGCTGTTCTTTGTAGCTAACAAACATAGCCTGCTTCAGTCAGTTCCAATCAGTCCAGCTGTTTCACGCTCAACTCTGTGCAGCACATGTGCCACCGTCAGGTCCTAGAGACATTTGGGTTTTCAAATTCTGGTCTGGATATGTTCTCAGTGTAACACTAAAGACAGTTCAAAATTCAGTACTCTTTTTCTAAGGAATTGAAACAAAAAACATCCAAGACAAACTGTCACCTACCATATATTTAAAAATCTACAGGGGCTGGAGAGATGGCTCAGTGGTTAAGAGCACTGCATGCTCTTCCAAAGGTCTTGAGTTCAATTCCCAGCAATCATATAGTGGCTCACAACCATCTATAATGGATCCTGTGCCCCCTTCTGGTATTTCTGAAGGCAGTGACAGTGTATTTACATAAAATAAATATATCTCTAAAAAAATCTATAAAGAGTGAAAATTATATATAAATATATATTATTCCTCATGTTTATTTTGTTATATACATGCTTGATAGTATATATGTGTGTATATAATATCATAAATACAAGTATGCTACATATATATACACATGTACATATAAACTCACATATAAATGCATATACACACACATGCACAATCAATGGAGGCCACAATAGTACACTACAAAGTTGTGAATCAGAAGGTAGAATACATAACAGGGTTCCAGTCATAGATAACCAACTTTGTAGCAAGCTGGGTGATGTAAGCAATCTTTGAACCCCTATTAACTGCAGCATGGAGAGGTGAGACTAGGTATCAGGGCCTCTTCTAACTCTGAAATGTGCTGATTCTTGATTCTCCATTAGAAGAATCAGGTGAGTGAGACACAATCCATCCAATGTATGTAGAGGGAAGCACCTTACCTCATCATTTGTCAACTTCAGAAATAAGTCTCCGAGAACTCCTTGGCGTGGCCACTTCAGGACCCTCTCCTGCAGCGCGTGAAGCAAGTCCAAGTGCTGCTGGACAAGGTAGCGCAAGGAGCCAGGAAAGAGGCTTGAAACAGAACAAAGGAAGAATCACAGGAGCCGGTGAAGAGAAGAGACAACCCCATAAGAATAAACACAGCAGGCCCATTTTCTATCACGCAGAACACTCTTGTGAGTCTGTGTGTAGGATTTTAAATTTTATTTCAGCAAAACAGACATCCGCAGACAACAGATAAGGCCCTTACAGATGGTTGTGAGCCATCATGTGGGTGCTGGGAATTGAACTCAGGATCTCTGGAAGAGCAGCCAGTGCTCCTAACTGCTCAGCCATATCACCAGTCCATGCATCCTTTTCTTTCAGCTCCAAAAAGGCATGCGGGGTATGGACCCCTGCTGACTACAGCCTAGTGCTGTTCCGCATTTCCTGGGTTTCCCAGAGCCTCTTTCCCATTTCAAACCTCTCTCCTCAACCTGTTTGTGTGCCTCATTCTTAACCTAGAGGAAATGAAGAAGTGAAAAGTCAGAGAAGGCAGGAGTGGAGTGAAGAGAGATAAGAGAATCATCTAAGGAAAAAAAGGAGCCAGAACAAAGGATGGAGTGAACAGGAGCCTACAGGAACAAACAAGAAGAAGCAGAAGACAATGGAGTCTGCTGCACAGCAACAAGGATCTGAGCTCTAATTTGATGGCCAGGGAAATGCCAAGTACATTCCCTTGTGCTTTCAACACAACACATTTAACATAGATATGATGGCCTACTTGTCTCTGAGAGCTGAGTTTAATTAAAAATTTCCCAAGGGGTATAATGGACATACACTTGTGGACCATCTCGAGGTGATCTGGCCACAAGCAGACCTCTGCTTTAGACGGGATGTCAGATTAAAAGAAGGGTTTTGTCTGGCTCCCCCCGCCCCCTTCTAAGCAAAACAAACATTTCCATGGAGCTGTATCTCAGAGAAGAGAAAAACCAGAATAGAGTAGTGAAAAGTACAAAGAAGCCTTCCACTACTGTGATCCATTTTAGCTCTCTGGTCCATGAGTGCTGGCACACACAAAGCTGGCTGGCTCTAAGACAAATGGAGAGGCCTCTTACTCACGGCAAAGTGTTCTTGGAAGACCTAAATAACCTGCTCAGACCAGAAAAGAATTCAGAGAGGAGCTAGGAAACAGGCAAGCTGGGAGAAGAGCAGGAGCCGGGAGCAAGTACAACTGATCACATTAAAAGAACAAAGTGCAGCAGCAGATCCAGATGCAGAGACTCCCCCAACCCGGAGCTTCGGAGGAGTGCTGCAGAGGCAACAGTCACGGCGTGTTAAGTGGTAATGAAGTTACTTACTGTACCACGCCGAGGCCTGACTTTGAGATGTGTTGCCCATATAAATTATGGGATATATTCTGGATTATCTTTCCTCCTTTCCTTCCCAGTCCCTTTCTTTTTCTTTCTAGAATAGCATTTTCCACTTTACTGTAACTAATGTACCTGGTACACTAGAGAGCTGGTACCTTCTGGGCTGTCTCGCTGGAGAACTGAGGTTTCAAGGTCCAGTTAGACATGGCTAACCCTTGCAGTGATAGTGGAAACACATGTTTCATGAAGAGTAAAGACTTACAGTGTGCTCTGACCAAATATGAAAAATGGGCTTTTAAACTTTTGAGAAAAAAAAAAATAACAGATATTATATGAAGCCATGGAAGAGTATGGAGGAATTACGTCAGGAGATGGAGAATAGAGGGAGAAAGAAGGCAAGAAGTAAAGGCACCTCTCATTGGTCTCACTACTTTGCAGGCCTGACTCTCAAACACAATATCCAAGGGTTCTGTGGTAGTGAGAATACGCTTGGCCCACGGGAAGTACTACTGTTAGGAGGTGTGGCCTTGTTGAAGGCAGCATGGCGCTGTAGAGGTAGGTTTTGAAGGCTTCTCGTGCTCAAGCTCCGCCTGATGAGAAAGAGTTAGTCTCTGGCTGTTTTCAGATCAATGCCTTCTCCAACGCCATGTCTGCCTGGATGCTGCCATGCTTCCTGCCATGATGATAATGGACTGAACCTCCAAAACTGTAAGCCAGCCCCCATCAAACGTTGTCCTTTATAAGAGCTGCCTTGGTCAGGATGTCTCTTCACAGCAATGGAAACCTTAACTAAAACATGTTCTTTTTTTATGGCAATATGGATATTTCATACAGCCTTCAAAGTTCTCTCTCCTCTCACCAATATACTATTTAAATAGTAATAGAGAAAAAAAAAAAAACAAGATAAAAGTCATCAAGGAAAATCCAGTTATAGTTTCAACTTAGTTATGTTACTCTTGCTAATTCAGCATTGGGCCAAGACGATGCCCGGCTTTTACCAGCAGTGGGTCACAGCCCTACTGAATGAGTTAATGGCTGGCTTTAAGAACAGCAGGTGACAAATAAGTGGATTTAGATAATTAGACGAGTGCAGTCTGTAACACAGAACTGCCACCTCTTGGTAGCTGTGATTCTGAATTGTGTACATCAGGTGAAACAGGAGTCCTCCTCACAGGTGTTCCCAACACCTGCCAAACAATGTCAGAACAATAAGTTCTGTGACATCCTCACATGTGACCAGTTTCTACCTAGGCTCCCTCTGGCTGCATGTGCCCTTCCAAACACATAGGGATGGCCTGAAACAACTGAGGACTCTCTTGAGCAATTCAGTATTTCCAGGGAAAGGCTAAGGCTGTGTTTTGCAGGTCTGAGAAGGGGTGGCAGTGGCAGTGGTCACCAGCTTCAACAAGGGGTAGAAAGTGCTGATACCTTGCCATCTGTAGTGAGTGAAGTCACCAGATAAATTCTCATGATAAACATTACCAATAGACCTATTCTCAGTGCATCAAGGTTTCAGGAAAGCATACTGAAAAGAAGATATACAGTGAGGAAAAGAAGATAAAGAGAACCCAAGTATAGGACAGAAAAGGCAGCACAGCCCGACCTAGAACAAGAGAATGCGTTTTCAGTTGCAGCGCTCTGAGTTGGAGCTTTGTGCTGCTTGACTGAGGGTTACCTTGACAACCAATATGAACAGCATTGTCATGTATATGACAGAATAAGGATTCCCTTATCTATATGGCTTTAGTGTCTCTGGACCTTAGTGTATTCCTCTGAGATATAGACATTACAAGGTTCTGCTGATTGCTTTTGCAGTGTGGAGACAGCGTCCAGGACCTCCTGAGTGGTAGGTAAGTGTCCTGCCCCGTGGCTGTACCCCCCGGTGCTGGGGAAGAGTCAAGAAGCTCCACATCAAGTATGACACACGGGACCCCAGGTACATGGCTCTTTCCTGCTTTTACCCCATCCCCAATTTTATTCACATTTATTCTGTACCTAAGGTAAATTTCTAGTTTGTTATAAGCCAAGGGCTTGTGATGTCATGGCAGCCTTCTGTTGTTTACATTTTGTTCATCAGAATCTTGTAGTGGTAAACTACAGGCTCACGGTGGTGGTCACTGGCACCACAGGCACATGGGTAGCCTCTCTCCTTGGACTTCCTCTTTCCATCCAAGCCCTTCCAATTTGGGAACAGTTCCTCACTGCAGTCATTGAGGTAAGGGTGGTTGTCTGGGTGTTAGTGTTCGGGAATATCGAACGATTGTAAAGTCAAGTAAAATGAGAGGAACCAGAAGAAACAGGAAAATGGGAGCTTCCTTAGGTAGATTCTTAACTGATGAACCATCCATCTCTATCACCTCATGGAATGAATACTTAAGGTAATAATGCCACGTAATCCAGACTCCCATTGATCAGGATTATTCTTTCCCTCGATTCATTCTGAATGAGCTCCTCTTCATTAATTAGTCTGTCCCTCAAGCCTTATTCTTCTCTTTCCTGTCATCTCCCAAGAGAGGGAGTAAAGCATATAAGCAGGTACATGGTAACATTAGGGCCAGCATGCTGGAAGCACAGCACCACACACTGCAGTCCTCCTCACAGGTGTTCCCAACACCTGTCAAACAATGTCAGAACAGTAAGTTCTGTGACATCCTCACATGTGACCAGTTTCTACCTAAGCTCCCTCTGGCTGCATGTGCCCTTCCAAACACATAGGGATGGCCTGAAACGAAGAGAAGACTCTCTTGAGCAATTCAGTATTTCCAGGGAAAGGCCAAGGCTGTGTTTTGCAGGTCTGAGAAGGGGTGGCAGTGTCAGTGGTCACCAGCTTGGTGCACACTCTTACACAGTACCGGGTGCTATGGGATCACCTGAACAAGGGTATCATTGTCATCGGCTCTTACTGCTCAGATCTCTGCTACATCCACTTCCTGAGACTTAGGTGAAGTCTGCCATCTGTGAGGATACACTGTGCCTCACTTTAAATTCTGAGTTGACATAGACTGAAGGCCCCACAGACTATACTCAGCATCTTCCTGCTGAGAACCAGTTTGAGACTTGCCACCACTACCTATTCTTGCAAAGACTGTTTCTGGAACTCTCTAGGTCCCAGAATTCCCAAAGTGGCAGTGGTGCATAACTCACCTTAAATCCTGTCAGTCTGAAAAGCAAAGGCAGTGAGCACACGCACCTCCTCTCCTTGGGGTTCCTCTTTCCATCTGAGCCCTGGAATGTTGCCTTTATCTTCAGGATCAGAGAAATGTTGATGACGTATTTCCGTTCTGATTCAAGCAGCTCCAGAGCCACAGTTTGCCTTTTTGCTTTAAAACAAACCCAAGGGAATTTTTTGTTGTTGTTGTTGTTAAACAACTCCCTCCTGGACACTAAGCCAGGCAAGAACGAGATTAAAAAAAAACACATGGAAAAGCTAACTGGCAGTATGTCCCTAGCATGCAAGAAGGCTTCAGTTCCAGCACCAGAAAACCAGGCTTGGTGGTGCAGTTATTATCTGGGAGTAGAAGGCAGAAAGATCAGAAGTCCAAAGTCATCTTCAGCTACTTAACCAGTTCAAGGCCTGCCTGGGCCCCTTGAGACAAAAAAAAAAAAAAAAAAAAGGAAAGAGAGAGAGAGAGAGAGAGAGAGAGAGAGAGAGAGAGAGAGAGAGAGAGAAGTGAAGTGGGGAAGTGATAGAAGTATGAGATTCATCCAGCAAACCAAAGGATACAAAATCATGTGTCTGCAGACAGAGACCCCACTAAGAAGCAGTAGAGGCTGAAGGACTAGAAACTCTGGCCAGCCAGAGGCAAATGAGAACAATCTGAACAGATTGTGAGAGTTTCCAGACCACACTGCCATCCTGGCCATGAAAAATGGGAGAAGCTGCATGAGGTAAGCTCTGGACTGAGCTGAAGATGAAGGCAGAGTGAGGGGCTAATGAGAAAGAGTCATTTTCGCCTTCAGGTCCCAGAGTGTCAGCAGCCAGGTATAAACACTCTTGGCAGGAGACACCCTGCCACCTGATACACTGAACTTACCAGGTAGAACCAGGACCCTAAGACATTGACATGAAGAGATCACTTACCAATATGTAAATTGTCCACCTAATTAGCATACTTAAAATGAAGCTCACTATTGACAAGCTTGCATAATATGAATTCCAGGTTATTTGGGAGACCTTCCTTTCTTCCTTCATCCCTTCCTTCCTTCCTTTTGGGGTACAATCTTTCTTAAACACATAAATAATTAAGGATACTGAGATATTTGAATAATATTAGACCATAGAAGAGAGAAAAGAAACACACAAATGTATGTGAAATTTAAATCTTTGTCAGAAGCCATCTAGGAAAGGCGAAGACATACGAGTGAATTTTCTGGAAATGGCCCACTGTTTTGCATGAGCTCTAAGAATGCGGGGTCCCTAAAGACTTCATCCCAAGACTGCTTCTCACTTGCCTTTCCTGTCACTATTACATAGCCTAGTGATTTCTGGGCACCAGCCACCCTATTGGGCAGATTTTCTGAATATGAACTCTCATGTAGTAATGCTGTGTAGACAAATTGATGATTTCATAATTCCTGATAATGATTTTATATAACTCCTAAATTTATACAGGTAATCTCAAGACCTCTATAAAAAAAAGCTACAGATGGAGCTTTGTAAACCTTCATGTGTCACTGGCTAATTGCACTAGGAAAAGAAATCAGGCTTGGAACAATTTACAATCAAGGAAAACATTCCTTCTAAGTTAGCTGTGAAACCATTATCTGGTAACTAAAGATCATAAACTGGGAGTAGACAATTTATTGTAGGTGCAAGGACAGAAAAATACAATATTGACTAGTTTATACAAAACTTCAAAATAATAAGCACAAGGCAGATGATTTGTTTCTTGACAAAACAATGCTAACTTGTGACATAAAAATTATTGCTTTAAACTTACAATGAACTTATGGGGCAAGTAACAGACAATAAATGTTTAGTCAAATACTAGTCTTCATGGAAAGACATAACAATTCTGTTGTGATGCCTTATTGATCTACAACATAAATTATTGTCTTAAATTTACTCTGAACCTATTGGAATGTAAAGGTATTTAGAAAATCATGTAATCAATTATCCTGCTGTACCGGTTCTATCTGGTACTTGTTTGAGGTAATGTTTTAGAGAAAGTTTAACCACTGAGAACAGCAGTAAAGCAGCAGTGCAGCTCTCTGCAGCTTCAGCCAGAGTGTTTTCTACGTGATTTTCTCTCTTTTCCTTGTTTCATTCTCTTTCTTTCCTTTTGTTTCCTTTTGTTTCCTTTTGTTTCCTTTTGTTTCCTTTCCTTTCCTTTCCTTTCCTTTCCTTTCCTTTCCTTTCCTTTCCTTTTCACTCTGATTCATGAAGAGTTAACAAACTCCAAGCTTCTGGCCCAGCCAGCCAGGGGCCCTTGAGCCAAAGAGAAAAGAGCCCTAGCAATTATGTCTTTTTTTTTTTTTTTTTTTTTCTTAATCCCCTGCTGCTAACAGCAGGAGTTAAATACCAAAAGCCATCTGCTTTTGTCATAGAAGAGCAAAGACAGAAGAATAGCAAAGGTAAAGCAGGTTAGGGCCCTGATCAGGACTCCATGCCTCTTCACTGCCTTCCCTAGAGAAACCCTGAGATGCAAGGCAAATCTTACAATTACTATTCTCAGAAAGATATGCAAAGTATCTTTTTAAAACTTTAAAATTTAAAAATTACTGGATGCTATTTTAAAAGAAGAAACTCTTGGCATCCTTTTTTAAACACAGAAAACTTTAAGAGTAAATCAAGCCAAAGGCCCTTCACCCTCAGGAGAAGCCAAGTGCAGAAAGGAAATGTGCATTGAAGAAAAATTTGGCCCATGAAAAAAATGAAACCAGGGAACCTAACATTAAATTGGAAGCTTCAAAGAAAGAAAAGGAAAACGATAGCTGATATGATATTGCGAAATTAAATGTGGAGGGGTGGGCATGCGCATTCCTGGACATGTGTTATCGAAGGAGGGTTCTTTATTCTCTGCTTAAATGGTGGAAAAGATCACAAATCATCTTAAGGACCATCACATCTGCGTGAAGTTGTAACACTTTGGGTATTTAAAAAAAAAAAAAAAAAAAAAGACCCTAAAAATTACCAAATAGAGGGGCCAGCAAGATGGCTCAGAGGGTAAGGGCACTTGCTGCTAAGCCTGAGGACCTGAGTTACACCACACACACACACACACACACGCACGCACGCACGCACGCACGCACGCACGCACGCACGCACGCACGCACGCACGCACACACCCACCCCACCAGAACCTACAGTAGAAAGGTAGTAACAGAATGTTACTGTGTAACATTCAAAGAACTAAAGATGAGAGGAATGCTGGGCTCTCCAATAGCCACATTCAGAGCTGAAAGCCAATGGAAGAACTGCTTCAGACTGATAAGAGAAAATGGTTTTCTGTTAAACCAGGATGACAGCAGTGAAACCAGGGAACCTAACTGTGACAGGGCCACAGTTGGAGTAAGGTGTCTGAGGTCTCTAAGCAAAATAAATACAAGGATATAACAATTTTTAAAAAGATACATATAATAGAGTTTTTGTGACATGGAGAAAAACGAAAATCTTAAGACTGCTTGTAAGGGGCCATTGGTGCTAGAATCAAACTCTGGGAGAGCAGCCAGTGCTTTTAGCCACTGAGCCATCTCTTGGGCCCTGGATTATGAAATTTTAAAATATGATGGGGGTGGGAGATATGGCTCAGTGATTAAGAGCACTGACTGCTCTTCTAGAGGTCCTGAGTTCAATTCCCAGCAACCACAAGGTTGGTGCCTCACAACCATCTGTAATAGGATCCGATGCCCTCTTCTAGTGTGTCTCAAGACAGCAACAGTGTACTCACAGACATAAGATAAATAAATAAGTCTTTTAAAAAATATATGATGAAGACATTCAGTGTGGTTAATAAAAAAGAATGAGCTACTGGTGGATTATGTGTGACAATGTAGAAGAATCTTAAAAGCACATAGTGAAAGAAAGTGACTAGGCACAAAAGAACACAAAGTATTATCCCATTTATGTGAAGTTCAAGAACAGATGAAACTTTACAGTAGTCAGAGTGGTTCTTTGCCTAGATGTTGACTAAAATGAAGCATGAGATAAATTCCCAGCATAGCAGACATATATATTGATCTTGACAGTGATCACAGCCAATATTTATATGGAAAAAGTTGAGCTGACAGTCAGTTCTCCTTATGGGTGTAGCCCACAGGAGACTAGCAATGCTCCAATGGCTGGCCCCACACCTTAGAGATTATGGGCAACACAAATTGGATTATTTTATAAAAACAATACAAAATAGGGACACAAAGTTAGCAGAGGGTAGAGAGTGAGGCGTTGGATGTGGGAGGAGTTGGGGTGTGGTAAATATGATGAAAAGAAAGTGTATACAATAAAGAATTGATTTTAAATGTCCTTATAGTCATAAGCTGAGGCCCACAAAGCTGCTCAGAGGTTATAGCACTGACCACACAACCTCCATGTTCACACTATAGTCTACACTACTGTAGTTGCTTGTACATACATACTATACATACACATATATACATTAAAATTTTTGTAAGTTTAAATGTGAATTTTACTCTATGTAAATAAACTTTAAACAAAGTATTATTTATGAAATAGCATAAAATATAAAGCAAGCTGTGATGGTGTGAGTAAAAGTGGCCCAAGGCTCATGTATTTGAATCTGCAGTCCCCAGTTGGTGGAACTGTGTGGGAAGGATTGGGGTTCTGGCCTTGTTGAGGAAGCATGTTACTGGAGGCAGGCTTTGATGTTTCAAAGGACTCCTCTGATTCCCAGTATGTTTGTTCTCTCTCTCTCTCTCTCTCTCTCTCTCTCTCTCTCTCTCTCTCTCTCTCTCCCCCTCCCTCCCTCCCTCTCTCCCTCCCTCCCTCATGGTTGTAGGTCAAAATGTAAGCTTTCAGCCATGCCTTTGCTCAACATCATGACCTCTATCCCTCTGAAACCAGAGGCCAAATTAAAGAATTTCTTTTATCAGTTGCCTTAGTTGTGGTATTCTATCACAGCAACAAAAGAGAAATTAAACCACAAGTAACAAGATAAGATGTAAAAAAGAGTTCAAGGTGGCTGCTAAGGCTTCTTGTTGATCATTTTAAAAAGCTTTAGTTCTATTTAATTTTTATGTATTTGCTTAAGAATAATATTTATTTTAAAACATTACCCCCCCCCACACAAGTGTGGAAAATGCTACTGTCAGTATTTATTCACCATAGAAGGAAAGGATGGAGAACAAGGAAAGTAGGAAGGAAAGTATGAGCTGTTACAAGGTTTGACATGTCAGTGGCAGATTATTAATAAATGATTGGCTGACTAAATAGATAATCTCCAAAAAACTCTGTTTTTTGTTTGTTTGTTTTCTGAAGCACTACAGTGCAGAATGCCATAAACACCAGCATCAAGGTCCCACCAGCGTATGTGACCTGCACTAAGTCTCTTCACCTCTGTAGGCTACAGGGACTTCATCCTGAAAAGACACAAGGCAGTGCCACATGTCCACTCCATCCACACTGCCCGGGTTTTGGTCCTTCTGTTCCAGCCTCATGTACAGCTCACTCTTTCATACCTCCACCCACATCCCCCATCAGGACTTACCAGCTAACGAGGTTTCACATAACACATTTTCCAGGGAGCTGTGTCTGCCCTGGCCAGCCTCCTTCAGTTTATCTGGGTGATCTTTTGTGACATATTCCTCTCCCCATTCTTTGCCATCCTTAGGCTGTCTCCACAGGCCAGATGTGTGATGGCCCTTGGACTGGATCTCAGCTGAGAGAGAAGGCTTAAGGTTTTCATCTGATTCTGGAGTTGTTGGGTTCACTCCTGAAAAACAATGCCTGCTAGACAAAAACGTTCTTTAAAACAACAACAACAAAAACAAAACAAAAAACCTTTTATTCTTCTCTCACAATTGCAGTTTCCCTCCCTTCACTCCTCCCAGTCCTTCTCCCTGCCTTTCTTCTCCCCCCAGATCTACTCCTCTGTTTCCCTTCAAAAAAGGACCGTGCCTCCCAGAGATGTCCAGTGACAGGGCCTAACAAAATACAATAAGATTAAGCACAAAACCTGTACCAGGGCTGGACGATATATCACGGCAACCCAATAGGAAGAAAAGGGTCCTAAGAACAGGCAAAAGAGCCAGAGACACCCCACTCCCACTGTTAGGAGTCCCACAAGAAGACATACATATACACAGCAATAACATATATGCAGCGGACCTAGCTCAGACCCATATAGGCTCCCTGATTATCTCTTCAGTCTCTGTGAGCCCCTATAAGCCCTGCTTAGTTGATTCTGTGAGCCATGTTCTCATGTCCTTGACCCCTTTGAACTTTCTTTTTGAAAAAAAAAAAAAACAAAACAGTATTTGTTACTAACTCCTAACTAATATACGGCTAGATGGGTACCTCATCCCTAAAAGATTAAAAATGTCAATTAAGGGTTAAGAGTGTCCCAAACTGTAAGCAATCACCTCTCTTTCTTTTTCTGGCACATGTGTCCTCTAATTTGTTTTTATACATAGACTCCACAAAATAAGTAAGCTTTTAAAAGTCCCAACATGGTAGTACATACCCATAACTTCAGCATTTGGGAGATGGAGGCAGAAAGATCAAGAGTTCAATGTTATCATCCTGAGCCTCATAAAAGGTCCAAGGCCAGCCAGGCTACATGAGACTAGATGCCTCAATGACTAGACTAGACTAGACTAGACTAGACTAGACTAGACTAGACTAGACACATTATACCCACACGTTAACCAAAAGTTAAACACCACGCTTGACTCCCTGTATCTGCTTGCTTCAGGTCAGCATGTCAGGCACCTGCAGCACGTTTAGGAGGAAATACAGAAAGGGAAGAGGAAAGGACACCAAAGACATCCTGGTGGCGACAGGGGCTGTTTTGTTTGGTATTTAGTCCCTTTATCCTAGGATGCTAAGTTGGAAGAAAGGAAAGAAGAATGAAGGGAAGATTAAATAATGCATAAATTCTAGTGAATTGTCTATTAAGTAAATTTTGGAGTAAACTAGAAAGTATGTGCGGCAAGAAAAATGGGTGCTGCGGCATATTCCTCTGTGGTACTTAGCACATGTTGGTTTATCCTTCTTAAAATTTACCAGCTCTCCTCTCTCCTCAATTTAAATGAGTCCCCCTGACAGCATGTGTGTAGGAATGTAAGTGAAGAGGATGTTTACTCTTATCTGGTTTTCTGATTTGAATAAGAGGTGTCCTTGGAAAGGAAAGGTCGGAGATGGAGGCAGCAGTGAGACTGGGGAGTGGCTGGATAACCAGGGCTCTACCTCACAGATACATTAATCCAACAATAGATTCCATTTTAAATAGAGTATTTGGAGATGATAAAACTATGAAAGAGCTCTTGATCTCTTAACCTCTTGCTCCTCTCTTGCCCCTCCCTCCTCCCCCCTCACCCACGTGCTCATGGCCAGCCTCTACCTCTCTCTCTCTCTCTCTCTCTCTCTCTCTCTCTCTCTCTCTCTCTCTCTCTTTCTCTCTCTCTCCCTCTTCCTCTCTACCTCTTTCTGCCTCTACTACCCTCTTAACTCCCCTCCCCATGCCCTGAATAAATTATTCTATACAAAAAAAAAAAAAAAAAGCTATGAAAAGTAGGGCATACTTGAGAGAAATTGGTCACAGGGGTTATGTCCTTGTAATGTGTACCTTGTCCCCAATTTTTTCTTATTTTCTCTGCTTCCTGGGTGTCATGAAGTAAGCAGAACCTTATGCCACAGGCCTCTCATTATGCTCTTCTGCTCTTGTCTACTGCAAAGAAGCAAGCTGACCTTGGATTGAAACCTTTGAAACCAGGAACTAAAATAAACTTCTCCTTTAAGTAGTTTTTTTCAGGTATTTGTCAGAGTCAAGAAAGTGATTAACAGGTCTGAGTCCTTTTCTGCTTGGCTTGGGCCTGGCCAAGTAGCACAGGGAAGGAACCTGGAATGTTTAATTGGCTCAGCAGGCAAAGTGTTTGCCTTGCAAGCCCAATAACCTGAGTTCAATTCCCAGAAACCATAAAGGTGAATGAGAGAACTGGCTTCAAACAGTTGTCCTCTGACCTCCACCCCTGTGCAGTAGTGTGTGTGTGTGTGTGTGTGTGTGTGTGTGTGTGTGTGTGTGTGTATGTGTGTGTATGTGTGTGTGTGTCACATGCACATAATAATAAAAACTTAAGCCAAGAGGAGCCACTTACCAGGACCCATCACCCCCTTCACATTGCTGTCTCCTACATGAACAGATCTTGACTCCTGAGCTGCAGAGAAAGGGGAACTTTATTTGGCATCTGTTCTACCAACATTGATTAAGCACCTTCTATGTCCCAAGGAAAGGACAGACTCACAGATTTTGTTTCCTCACAGAAGAGAGAGAGAGGGAGAGAGAGAGAGAGAGAGAGAGAGAGAGAGAGAGAGAGAGAGAGAGAGTGTTAATGCAGGATAGTGGGCCCAAAGCTAGTCTCTCAACTGTTAAAGATGCCCACAAGTGACATCTATTCAAACAACTAAGAACCAGTAGGTTTGATCCAGCACAGAAAGGGGTTAGCTCTCAGATGTTTAGAACAAGAATAAGCAGGGATTAAGAAGGACAACTGCATTTAAGAAATCTTCTTCAAGGCGTCTTAGGCTAGAAGAATGCAAAAGGTTTACTTGATTCCATAAAATAATATACAAGAATAAGCAGGGATTAGGAAGGACAACTGCATTTTAAAAATCTTCTTCAAGGTGTCTTAGGCTAGAAGAATGCAAAAGGTTTACTTGATTCCATAAAATATTATTTTCAAGGGCTGAAGAGATAGCTCAGGAGTTAAGAGCACTGTTGCTTTTGCAGAGGAAAGAGGTCAGTTCTGAGCACTGTGCACAACCATCTGTAACTCCAGTTCCAAGGTATCCATCTCCCACTTCTGGCTACCATATGCACCAAGCACACATGTGGTACACATACATCCATGTCAGCAAAACATTAATACACAGAAAATGAAATCAATAAACCTGAAAGAAAGAGTGTTGTTTCTTTAAACGACATTTCAGACTTTTCAATTATGAGGTATATGAATGAAGCTTCACAACAGAGGATCTATGTAAGGAAGCCCTATCTTTTAAAATGAAGGGTAGAAGAGACAGCTCTGAGGTTAAGAGTACACACTACTCTTGCAGAAGACCCACACTGAGTGTGTTACAAATGCCTGAGACTCCAGATCCAGGGAGAGCTGACATCTCTGCTATACTTTCAGATATGTGCTCACACAGACACATATACATAGTTTAAAATAATGAAAAATAAATCTTTGTTTTTTAAAAAAAAGAAAGAGGGTCAGCCACTTGTGGTAAACAGCATCCAAGATGGCTCTGCAGTTTTCCCACCCTGAGGCTTTCCTACCCTGTGATTGCTCCTGTGAGTGATGTTAGGTTTAGTGATTACCTTCTGAGGAATAGAACATGGCAGATAAGCTGCTTCTCCAAAGAGTAGGTTATACAAAGCTACAGCTTTGATCTGAGCATTCCGTTAGACCACATACCCTGGGGGAAGCAGGTGCCATGTGGAAAAGGCCCATATCATGTGCATAATTCTGGAAGGAAATGCCCTCTTGTCCTTGGCATGTCATAACAGGTTTGGCCAGCACCTCAATGGAAATCTACCTCAGGAGAGACCTCAAGTGAGTGGTACCCAGGTCAACTGTGCACACAGACTCCCGGCTCAGAGAAACCTAGGTAACAAATGTTGGCTGCTCGGAGCTACTGACTTTAAGGTAATAGAGAAGAGTCACACCATTGTGTTGTTAAAAAACGATAAACCAAGATTTTTGAAGGTTTAATGCTTTAATCTGAATTTTAATATGAGCTACCAGCAAGTCTATACACGATGTCATAGTAAAGGCAACATTCCAAATATTTTTTACAGCAGTGTGGTAGAACTATGACTATGTCACTATCATAAGGAAGGAAGACGAAGTTGCCAGTGAGACAGCTCAGCAGAAAAAGTTGCTTGCTGTAAAAGGCTGACAATTTGAATTTGATCTGAAATTCATGATGGAAAGAGAAAACCCACAGTTAAAAATTGCTAACCTCCATACCCAAGCTGTGGCGCTCTCTCTCTCTCTCTCTCTCTCTCTCTCTCTCTCTCTCTCTCTCTCTCTCTCTCACACACACACACACACACACACACACACACACACCAATTCAAAATAACAATAACAAGTAAAACATTTTAAATAAGTAAATGCATGTGGGCACATCAATCATCTGGGTTAGTTGTTTTCAGTGGATTTTTAAAACATCCCACGGACGTATTCCAGCCTAAGAGAGCTATCTGAATTGTGTGAAGATGCACAAATATGTTTTGTAAATCTAATTTTTAAGAGTCCATCTAGTGAATTCACACAGCTGCCCTGGACCTGGTACTGATCTGACCTGTATACCGAGCCCATCTTGGGCACTTCACCTTCATGAGTGTCTTTATTCATCTTGCTCTTCACAATGACAGTGAAGAAAAGAGGCCCACCAACGGAACCTTCTCCCAGATGGATCAAGCCACTGACCACAAACTGCGCTTACAGCTGCTAAAAGACATGCTCGTATGAACAAGCGAATGGCCAATAGCCAAGTAAGTCTGTACTTAGTTCACCAAGTGAAAGCCACTTGCCTTAGCATTTTACACTTGGTCATTCACAACATGCTTGCTGTCTATGAATCAGTAAAGCACATTGTTCCTGAGCCATGAGGATAGAAAACCAGCGACCCTGCCTGCCATTGAGCTGTTCACACTTGGTTGAAAAATCATTTAGACTACCATTTGAGGACTTTTTATACATGACTAAAACAAGGAGGGGGAGGGAGAGAGAAAGGGGAGGAAGGGGAGAGAAAGAGGGAGAGATTCAAACTATGGTAATTTCTCCATTAATTTTTCTATACGTAGGTACTTTGTTGGACACTCTTGAGAATATAATGATGTAGAAATTTTTGTCTTGTTTTGTTTATTCTTCCTGATTCAAACACATGTCCAGAATCACAATCCCTGAACAGCAGTTCCTTTGGTGCCGCCAACATGCTATCTTGTCACATCTGTACACTCGGGATGTGGTTGACAACTGTCTCAGCTCACAGACAGCACCAGCCTGGCTCTCAGAGAAACATGGGTGCCTAGTTACAGTACCAATAGATAACTATTTAGAGTGACTTTTTTGAAAATCTAGTTCTCTCATGGTTGGTACAATATTGCACTAAATTATTTTTAATCTAATTGACACTTAGAAGCAGTATCAAAATTAGTGCTTTCCACAAAAAGAAAACATTAAAACTGGGCAGTCTCTCAGGAAGCCTGGGGTCACTTGATACCTTCTAATGCTTAGATACCACAAAGTGCTGGGCAATATAGTAACATGGTATTTTCTTCCAGTGAGGAAGGAAGATAGGAGTTAGTTCCCACTTTTACTCAAGCCCTAGGAATCAGGGAGAAAGATGTGTATTTAATCGCCCAAGGTTTATGAGCTGTACCTTTTTCATAGGTCTGAGAAGGCAACATGTTGGTGAAGTCTTCACTGGGGAGACCGGACTCAGGGACATTGATGGAGCGGAAGGGGCTTCCTTGCGCAGGCGCAGATGCAGGCCCGGCCTGTGCGCCATGTTCTTCCTTTTGTGCTTTCCTAGCAAAGGAGACAACAGAAAGGATTTGGTTCTTAATCTGACAGATTAGGAAAGGCTCAATTCAGAATAATACCAGAGAATGAATTTTTAAGTTGAACTATATAAATTTTCCTTTATTTTTTTCTAATGTGCAGCCAAGGCACAAAAAGATTGAACTATATAAATTGCTAAATTTTTTTTAGAAATTATAAATGGCTAAAGCTGAACAGCTCATATGGCTCAACTTAATCCACCAACTTTAAGTATTATAAATCACTTCTAATTGTGATGTTTTCATTCTTATTTTTCTATTACCGGCTTCCCTGTCATCAGGATCTTTGATTTTGTTTTGATTTTCATTTGTGACACTGGCTAGCCTGTGATCTCACTATGTAGCCCTGGCTAGCCCGGGTCTCACTGTGTGGCCCTGGCTAGCCTGTAATCTCACTATGTAGCCCTGGCTAGCCTGTAATCTCACTATGTAGCCCTGGCTAGCCTGGGTCTCACTGTGTGGCCCTGGCTAGCCTGTAATCTCACTATGTAGCCCTGGCTAGCCTGGGTCTCACTATGTGGTCCTGGCTAGCCCGGGTCTCACTGTGTGGCCCTGGCTGGCCCGGGTCTCACTGCGTGGCCCTGGCTGGCCTGGGTCTCACTGCGTGGCCCTGGCTGGCCTGGGGCTTGCAGTGTAGACCCTGCCACATAGAGTCTCCTGCCTGTGCCCATTGTTAGGGTTAAAGGCGTGGTCACCATGCCTGGCTCTTATCAGGGTCTTTAAAGTTTTCAGTGTTGAGTATTTTCTTGGAATGATTTACATTCCCTTAACAATTCAATTGCAAGTACCAGGAACAGTAGCATTTCATTTGAAAAACATAACCATAACCTGTTTCCCAGGTTCAAACAACTGATTCCCATAGCACTAATGACTGCAACTATTCACTGGTGAACATTGACTTGTTTCTACCTGTTTGAGGCACTAATTTTCTTTCAGCTACCCAAGTAAGATGACAACAACACTGGAGAAACTGGAAAATTTTAAAATAAAGGAAAGTCACTGGTGTCCCACAGTCTTAAAGCAACAATCACTCTCTTTCTAGTTATCAATTTACATGTCTTTACATTAAAATCAAACCATGTACACATTGCATATCATTTTAATTTCATGTCATACCGTGTTAAATATATTTTCCCATGAAACACTACCATCCATTTTTATACTAACCATTTTTTCCATTTGTGTATGTGTTTGTATGTTTGCATGCATGTGGACACATATATGTAGATAAGTGTTCATGCATGTGGAGGCCTGGTGTTGAGGTTGTAAATTATCCTCCATTTCTCTTTTGCCTTGTTCCGTTGAGGCAGGGTCTTTCAATCAAACCCGAAGCTCACCAATATGACTAGTTCACTGGCTAGCTTACATCATGACATTTATGTGGGCTCTAACGATCCAAGCTCTGTTGCTTTTATGGATTTGTGGTAAGTGTTTTGGTTTTTTGTTTGGTTTGGTTTGGTTTGGTTTGGTTTGTTGTTTGCATGCATGCTCAAGTGGGTGTGTGTGTGTCTGTGTTTGTGTGTGTGTGTGTGTGCACTCATTCACGAGTGTGTGCGTGCACATACATGCCCATTTGCCTATAGAGGCCCCTGGAGTTGAAGTTGCAGGCATTTGTAAACCACCTGATGTGGTTCTGGGAACTGGACTCTGGTCCTCTGCAAGAGCAGCCTGTATTCTTGACTATTAAGTCATCTCTCCAGCCCCAGCATTAACCAGGAATATATGACTTCATCCCTTCCAGCACAGGCTGGTCTGTGCTGCTCAGGAGCCCACTCCTTACATGCTAATAGCTGTAAGTTTTCTCAGGGCTTCTGTGGAAGAGCCATTGCTTATAGGTTTGCCCTGAATAAATATTTTTAAGTTGTTTTTTTTTTTTTTTGGTTTTTTGAGACAGGGTTTCTCTGTGTAGCCCTGGCTGTCCCGAAACTCACTCTGTAGACCAGGCTGGCCTCGAACTCAGAAATCTGCCTGCCTCTGCCTCCCAAGTGCTGGGATTAAAGGCGTTGCGCCACCACTGCAAATATTTTTAAGATACTCACTTGGCTTTAACCTTTCGAGATTCTCTTCTCTTCTCTTGCTGAAGCTGTTCAATTTTCTGCTGCATTTCTTCTTGTTTGGAAGTGATGGCCTGGATCATGGACATTGCATTGCTCAGCTCTTCCTACAATGCAACAATTGCTACATTTTATACTGGTACATAGGGTAAGAGAACATAACAGTCAGTCTCTCATAAGCCTTTGCATAGTTGCATACTTTTGAGTAAATGGGGAAGGAGAGGTAAAGTATGTGGTCTCTAATTTCAACACGAGCTCAGAAACTGCAAACCATGCGGTAGCTATTGTTCGGTGATGACTAACGAACGACTCAGAGGGAACGTTCTTATCCTCGGCTACTGTAAGAAAAGGCAAATTTCCTGCTTCTGGTACTGAAACCAACATACTCTTTTCATCAGGGAAATAGAAGAGGCTCCCACCTTGAAGTAGTTTAATGAATTCTTCATCTCGGTGACTTTCTCTTCCATGGAACATCTGCAGCTCTTGACCTTCTCTTCCAAAGCATATTCTCCATGTTGGATCCGTGTCAGCTCCTGCATTGCTTCTGTGAAGCCAGTTTTCAGTTCTGAGGCCAGGGCCTGCAGCTAAACAATTGGGAAGAGTGAACTTGGCTTGCTGTAAGTTTCCATAAGTAGTGCCAGCGACCCCTTGACCTCTTTCTTTCTTTGAGAACACAAGCTCTCAAAAACTCCTGTGGGCTTTGCTTACCCAGGTCTAGAATCTTTCAAGTGACTCTGCCCCTATTCATCCAGGGCAAAGGTTACCTATGCAGTGTGCACTGAAGCTTGACAGGCAAGAACAAAACAAGCAGTTGGTACAGGTCCTCATGCATGCTGCCATTTTTTTTTTTCAAGACAGGGTTTCTCTGTGTAGTCCTGGCTGTCCTGGAACTCACTCTGTAGACCAGGCTGGCCTCGAACTCAGAAATCCACCTGCCTCTGCCTCCCAAATGCTGGGATTAAAGGCGTGTGCCACCACTATGCTGCCATTATTAATAGAGCTCTTGACACAAGAATGAGGCTGAAGCCGGGCAGTGATGGCCCACACCTTTGATCCCAGTTTAGGAGGCAAAGGCAAGAGAATCTCCGATTTCAAGGCCAGCCTGGTTTACAGAGAGTCCCTAGACAGCCAGGGCTACAAGAGAGAGACAGACAGAAAGGGGGTATGGGGGAGACAGAAAGACAGAGACACAGAGAGTCAGAGACAGAGAGACAGAGAAAAGGAGAGAGAGAGCGAGCTGCTTACTAGGAAAAAAACCATGTATGGAAGACAATTCTGATTCAGCACCTGAATTCTATGAGAGAAGTGATGAGCCACAGTCTCTGATTATCATCAGAATATAAAGAAATTCTGTACTTTTCCCCTAAAGAAGTGAAAAATAAAAATAAAAGCAGGGCTGAAGAGCTGGCTTAGTGGTTAAGAGCACTGGATGACCTTCCAGAGGACTCCAGCTCAGTTCCCAGCACCCATACCAAGCAGCTCACAACCATCTGTAACGCCAGTTCCAGGAGAGCCAAGACAGAATAAGAGGTAGTGGCATATTTCCCAGTGAGCTTTGATCCGTGTGTTGGTGGTGATAAGAGCCATCTTCAGCAGTCAGCCAAGGCAAGTGGGAAGTCCTCGCTGCACGCCTACTGGCTGGGCACCATGAGAGGAGATCACTTTTGGAGTCGTAGGGTACAAATCCTGTGCTTTCTCAAACAAGGATGAAGGATGCTAGCCTCTGGGTAGCGGTGTGCTCATCTGTAGACAGTTAGAATAATGACAACTATTTCCCAGGGCTGTCTAGAGGATGACATAAGTAAATTTAAGTAAAGCCCCCCCACACACACATAGGCTTGGTACAGAAGCACCCCAAATTTTTAAATCATTTTTTCTTCAAGTGGTAAAACAGAAAGTTAAACCCAAACAGAAATGTGGAGAAAATGGAACACTTCTAGAGATCTGTTTACTTATAGAGCAAATATCAGAGGCACTTCAACAGAGACTAAATTAAGATGATAGTAAGATAACCTTGTTGTCTTGATTTTATAATCTGGTTAGACATAGAACTCTTAGGTTCACATCTCTCTTCAAAACAGAAATGTTCAGAAGGCTTATTCTATAATTTAAAATACCATGTCTGGAAAGGTGACTCAGTAGTTCAAAGCACTTGCTGCTCTCTCAGAGAGCAAAGTTTGGCTTCCAGCACCCACACCAGACTGTTCACAACTACTTGTAACTCCAGCTCCAGGAGAGCTGAATTCCTCTCTGGCCTGCTGGGCACTGTGCTTATCCACACACAGATATATACATGTTGCGGGGCGCTCTGTCAATGTTGGAACCCACACTGCCAAAAGCCTTGGGGGCTAAACTGTTAGAGCCCACACTGCCCCAAGCTGCTCCAGTCAGAGGGTCGGGGTTCAGCAAGAGAGAGAGTGAGGACGGTCTCGAAGAATGGAGACTAGACAGAGTGTGATTCAATCCTGTTTATTCTTCAGTCTCTCTTCTTCTCTTCAAGTCCCAAGTCTTGAGTTCCTAGTTCCTAGTCCCTAGTTCCTAGTGCCTCCAAGTTCCAAGTTACTTCTTCTAAGTGCTAAGTGACTGTCTAATGCCTAATTCTCTGTTCTTCCTCCAAGTGCCAAGTGCCTAATAACTAATAATGATCTCTTCTGAGTTCTCTAGTCCAAGTGTCTTCTTCCTCAGTGCCTAATTTCTACTCCAAGTTGTACTCTCTAACCTAATTCCTAGTTCCAAGTTGTACTCAACTCTTCTGTCTGCCTCTCACCTTTTATATGTTTCACTTCTAAGCCACACCCTTAAGTCACACCCTTAGGTCTTAGGTCTCTAAATCTGATCTCTAAGTCACACAAGTCTCAGCTCTAAATCACAGCTTTAAGTCTCACACACCCAAGGGAAGATCCTGGGTATCTAAACCAAAATGTTAACAGAGTGTGCTCAGCTGTTGTAGGCTGATGTAATCAAGTCTCTTATCAGGGTATATGGCTCAAGATGGCTGCAAGGATGATTGCCGCCTTCTGTCGGCTCCCCACATATACATATTAATATAAATTTAAAATAAGGATATTTTAAAATATCTACCAAGTAAAGAGATAAGGTAAAGTCCAGGCACCTTGACAACCCACAGGTGGGTCTCTACATATGCGAACGTCTAGACATTTCCAAAACAAATTCAACCAAATGATTCCAACCTGCTCTGCTGCTCTCCATTACTGCTTAGTGTCCTATACCACATCTGTCACATACAGATGTTTGGCTTCTGTTGTTTTCACAAATGGTTTCTTCCAGGACTGGAAGTAGGGAGAAATAAGAGGGACCAAAGCAATTGTTCTGCAGAGAATAAGCAGAGCCGGTGGAGCAGCCAGAGCGCAGAGCTGGGAACAGCACCATTGGCCAGCTTGCCTTTCCGCTCCTTTTTGTTGGCTATTATCGCCATCTGCATGCATGCCTGTGGAAGTCACATGACAACCCTGTGGCATTGGTTCTCTCCTTTCGCCTTTACATGGGTTTGAGATTTGAAACTAGGGTCATCAGGCTTGGGCAGCAAACTCCCCTACCCAATGAACCGTCTCATCAGTCCCTCATTCCAAGCATTTTAAACTAATCTCTTAGATGTTGAAACAAAATCTGTGCAGATTTTACAACGGGAAGAAGGCAGTCTGGCTTTCATTACTGAGCTGCTCCTATTCCTGCCTGGGGGGCGGGGGTAGGGGAGAAGTAGAAGAAAAGGGAACACTGTCCAGGGGAGACAGGTGTTATCACGGCTGCCCCCAGTGGACATGTGGTTTTCCCCAGAAGCCAAAAGACAACAGCAGAGACAACAGAAAAGTCGAAAGAACTTTTCCTTAGCTTAAGAACCCCAGCTCTCAAAAACTTAAAAATTCACATTCTCTGATATCATATACAGGGATTCCGGTAACTGCATATTTTCTCTTCTCATCCTTGAGTGACATAATTCTACATACTCTAAGCAACATCAGAACCCAGACCATCCAGGGAGGGGAAGCTACCATGTGAGCTCAGCCACGTGACTGAGGTGAGGAGTCACATGTGAGATGCCTGGCTCTTCAAGGCCTCTTCAGCTGCAGGGCAGATTGGTCTTGCATACCAACCTGACCTTGGGAATAAAACCACTTGGAAGACATGATCTAAACATGGTATTCTCGGCAGCTCTCCGATCTGACAGCCCACAGTCCGCCACACAGCTTAGAACCAAATCCACCTTGTGTTCCAGCGAGCCGAACACATTCCTCAAACGATGGTTTTTTTTCATGAAGCTGATCTAGAGAAGTAACGATCCCTCCATCCTGCCAGTTGGAGGCAGGCTCCCGCTGGAAGCAGGTTCAGAGGAGACTTGAACTTCGAAGCCTAGGATTCCAGAGGGCATCTCAGAAACCAGAAAGAGTCCAGATTCTTCCTAATTACTGCTCTTGGTTTCCACTTCTGTTTTCTTTTTTCCTCTGCTTCTTAACTCTTCACTAGACGATGCCAGTAGTCATCTTCCTTTCTTTTCCCCATCAAACATCTCTTGAGCCTCACACTAAATGTTCATGAATTCCAACTTGTGTTTTATGCAGCCTTCCCATTTCTCTCCAACATATTGCCAAGGTTGGGAGCTACTATGAAGCAAACTCAGGGAGCTGTGCTGTGCCTTGGGAACTTTTCAAACTCATCAATGTTAAGATTTGAGAAACATCCACAAGTTACACAAAATTCCTGAAATCCCTGATCTTTGGGTCCAAGATCCCAAATGCCTTGGAATTCCCAGGATGCCGAAGACTTGTCTTGCTTTTTGCCTTTCACCGAAACTGCAGAGGAAACCTGGTTTTTTCTATCAACCTTCACCTTCCAGTTTTAGGTCTCTGTATTAATCCTCAAAGAAGCTGTGTTTAACCAGGCATTGTCACACCTGCCTTTAATCCCAGCACTCAAGGCAGGAAAACAGATTTTTCTCTTGATATAGTGTCTCACTAAGCAACCCTGGCTAGTCTGTAACTCACTCTACTTACTAGACTGGCCTCGAACTTATAGAGACCTACCTGCCTTTGTCTGAGGTTAAAGGGTTGTCCCACTATGTCGTTTCCTAGAAATATATTTTAAAATCAAGTTAATACAATAACATCTTCAAGGGATGGAATCTACCAAAAAAAATGGAAAAGTATTCCCATTGTCCCTCAGGTTTATGGTCCCTTCTAAAGCAGATCATGTTTTCTGACAGTTACCTGCCCTCTTTCCTCTTCCTTGACTACTCCTTCTTTTGGTTAAAAGTTTCTTAGAATTAACAGACTTGGGAAGCGCTCTCTTAAAACAAAGATGGCATCATCAGTATAGACCAAACACTTTCCCAGCTCCAATCCTCTAGTGTGGACTGATATACTTGAATATGTGGCACAGTGAGAGAATGAGGGCACACCCCTCACCCACAGCTAAATTTAGACAACGTCAAGGGAGTGACCCACATATCTGTAACAGATTCCAAAGCATACCTGACTTTCAAGAGGCGTACACACCCATCCAAAGGCCACAGGCAGGTCAGAGGAGAACAGACAGAGGTGAGTGCAGACAGCATTTAGAGGCCATGGACCCAAGAGGCATCATATCAGCACTGAGGAGACCTACCCCGCCCCCCAGGCTCTGTTCAAGCTTGCCACCCTATATGAAGTACTCTTCCTTAATAGTCATTGTCCAATGATTGGCTTGTCCTTGGGTACTTCTTTCAAATCTTTTAGTCAACAGTAATCTATCTCTTCCCTGCTGAATTATAGCCATGCCTTCACTGTAGCCTTTTCAAAAGCCTGCCTCATAGTCATCAATGTATTTCCATTGATATTCAATGTATTTCCATTGTATTTTCATTGATATATTCATCAATGTATTTTCAAGAGCTGCAGACATTCAAAAAAAACTAGGAGGTGCATTACATCTCTTTTAATTTCCAACTGGGCTAAGCAGCAGACTTTGCACATAATAGCTACTCACCAAGCATGAATGAGATTCACACGAGACTGTTTTTTCTACCCCTTTCCATTGTTGATCTAAGAGCAATACACTTAACACTGCTTCATGCTCCTGTTGCTGGCTTGCTCTAGTTGGAGCCGCAGAGGCAACAAACTCATGAAGGATGCTTGTGTTAAGTTGACTTTAGCAGCATTTAAATTCAACTCATCTAAATATTTCCTCTGAGCTCTCTGCTCCCCTGCACTTCTGTCTTCTTGCTTGAAACAGCTTAAAAACCCAACATAAGGAACCTGGGGGATTGCTTAGTAGGTGGATGCTTGCAAACCTGACGACCTGTGCTCTGTCGCACAGACCCACGTGGCACAAGAGAGAACTGACTGCTGCATATGCACATATACACACACATACAAACACACACATACACACATACATACACACAGATATGCACCTGTACACACGGATAAACATACACAGACACACACACACACACACATATATATATATACATACACACATATACACACAGACACACACAGACATACACTAATAGGTAAATATAAATAAATAAATAAATAAATAAGTAAATAAATGTAAAAAAATGAAGACTCTTTCCCCCAGGACCTGCTAGGCTCTGTCAGCTCTTTCTCGTGGAGATTCCAGAGAACCATATTAAGTCCAGAGAGAAGCACAAAGCTCAAACTGTCTTTATAAGACAACATATGGCAGAGTAAACATCCATAATTGCTAAGGACAGAACTTTAATTCAGTTTCTGGGGGAAGATAGAAGCCAAATAAACTCTTTTTTCACAGTTGGAGCAGCCCAGCAGAACTCTGGTGGCAAAAATACCTTGCAAAACTTTGTCTTTGTAAAGAACCCAATTATACCATTGTTTAAAATGAACTTAATTTTTTCCTGTCACCATTTGTAATGCTAACACTCTTTTAATCCTCAGTTCTCACTGGGTGGGTGGGTAGGTAATTAAGAAAAGCGTATTTTAGCTGGGTGGTGGTAGCATATGCCTTTAATCCCAGCAACTCAAGAGGAGAGGCTGAAGGATCTCTGAGTCCCAGACTGTTTTACAGACTGAGTTCCAGGACAGCCAGAGCTACAAAGAAAGCCCCTGTCTCAAACAATCAAACAAACAGACAGCATATTTTTTAAAATGTTTTTGCACAAGCTCTTACTATGTAATCTAACCCAGCCTTGAACTTGTAAAACTGGTGTTTCAGGGTCCCCAATGTAAGGGGTGATGGTATGTGCCACCACACCTGACTGAGAAAATGTAGCTCTTCCTGCATGGTCTCTAATGGCAATGCTATTGTCAGGTGTTATCACAGTGACAGTGCCATAGGCCAGAAAACCAGAGCTGAGGCGTTGAACAGGGGCTCTGATTTTACAGAGTAGCTTTCCTCCCAACCAGTTCTCTCAAAGGTGCAATATGAGTAGCTTCTGCCTTGCCTATCCCTTGGCCTTTTTAAAGCCAGGACACCTGGAAGCACCTAAATGCTACACACTGCTGTGTGTGAATGACAGTCACCACTATTCACAGGGCACAACTCACAACAAGGCGTTTGTCTTTACCTGGTAAATCTGTGTGGAAGGGTTATTCACCGGCATGTGTTCATTCTCTCCTGCAGGGAGAAAAAGCTTTATTCAATCAATATGATTTGCTCTGCCTGGGCTCTCATTGGATACATATAGGAAATAAAGTAATACATAGAATCCTACAACTGTGCCTGACTGACAAGAACCAGATGATTTCAGAACCAAAAAAAAAAAAAGCTGATGCTCACATTTATCCCCCACTGGCCAAACTATACCTACATGACAACATTATAGTAGGAAACCCTTTCTCACCACAGAAGGGACGTTTCTCTACCAAACTCAGTGATGTGGCAGTCATTAACTGGCTAGAGGGGAGGCCCTGAGGGACCTCCCTAGTATTCTTAGGCCTGACTAGTTTCCCTGAGCAGACATAACTGTTCTTTGCCAGGGTTATGGTTGGAATGAAGTGTCAACTTTTCACCTAGGAGACAAACCTCTGAGTACACTTTTGAGGGCTTGTCTAGATCAGGGTTGGCCTCCTGAGGGATTGTCTTGGTTAACTCATATGGGAAAATGCAAGTTAATTTGGGGCAGGGCCATTCACTGAGCATCCTGTACTGTATAAAATGGAGAAGAAAAAGTGGCTGGAGAGATGACTCAGTAATTAAGAACCCTTACTGCTTTTGTAGAAGACCTGGGTTTGGTTTCCATTACTTGTAACTCGAGATCTGGGGAATACGCCACCCTCTCCTGACTTCTGTAGGCACCAAATATGCATGTGGTGCACACACATTTTAAAATATTTTTTTCAGAAAATGGAGAGGGTACCAGGCAGTGGTGGCGCACGCCTTTAATCCCAGCACTTGGGAGGCAGAGGCAGGTGGATTTCTGAGTTGGAGGCCAGCCTGGTCTACAGAGTGAGTTCCAAGACAGCCAGGGCTACACAGAGAAACCCTGTCTCAGAAAAGAAGAGAGAGAGAGAGAGAGAGAGAGAGAGAGAGAGAGAGAGAGAGAGAGAGAGAATGGAGACGACAAGCATATGTTGCTCTCTGCTTTTATATGTGGCTGTCAAGTGACCAGTTCTGTCAGGCACCTACCGCTGCAACCTCCCTACCATGAGGGACTGTCACCTGACTTATGAGTAAATGAGACACATCTCCCTCAGGTGGTATTTTATCATAGCAACAGGAAACGGAAGCCAACCAGGTAGGTGCGTAGCTGTCATATACTGATCTCAGGAAGAAATCCTAGGTCCCTACGTCTCCCTCCTCTCTCTGATCATGGACAAACTCCAGTGCTCTGCTCTCATCTCACAGCCATAATCAGATGAGAGACTCTTGTCCAACCAGGCAGGAGGGCTGATGGGAAGGAAGTGCAATGGAGAGTTTCTGGAAGCTCATAGGCAGGAAGAATGCCATCACTAGAATCTGGAGACACAGGGAAACGTGCGATTGATGGAGCAGGCTGTAAAAATCATTAGGGAGAGAACCACGTTGGCTTAGGAAGTCTCTTTCAGAACCACACTGGTTGGCCGTGAAGAGGAGGCCACAGATGCCAGGCATTAGCTCAACCATTTTGCTGCTACTCCTGCAGCATCACTTTGCACAGAGGTCACATTGCACGAAGCAAGCTGCTCTCATGAAACTCCTCACTGCAAGCCTTTGGCTGCACAGGTGCACACATAGTTCTCCTTAGACAGACTGGTATAGAAAACCCCTCTTAGAGGAACCAGCCTTCATATGTTAACTTCATAAATACTGTATAACCTTGGCCTAGAACCTGGACTTGGTAGAGGCTGTCCGTATAAAATTCCAATGGTTGGAGGTTACCAAAACTCTTCATACAAGCTTGAGTAAGGATAATTTAGCCCATTTTATACTATGTCCAAACAAACAGCAAGAAGCAAGACTGAGAAACACAGGCCAGGACCTTAGGCCTAAATGTAACAGTTTGTAGTTGTCACCTGACTGCTCTCCAGCTGCTTGCTCCATTGGAAATGGCAAGAGTGGCTGCTTCTGACTAATGAGCAGGGACAAGAAAGTCTGCTTGCTCTTCTAGGACAGCCTAGAAGGTGCCAGTGTCTGTTAGAGAATGCACCTTATTCAACATGACCTGAGGCAGTCCTAAAATCATCACTGAGGAAAAGAAGAGAAGGACTCAAGCCATGTTACACCCGTGGCATTTTCTGTATGCCAGCAAGTCTGTGATCCCAAGGTAAGGATAGAAAAACAGCAATTGGTCAGACAAATCGATGCATGAGTTTCCTGAACCCCAAGCTCCAAAGCAAGATGGGAATCTGACCTTGCTTTGTTTTGGGTTTTTCCATGGTGCCCGTTGCTTCTCTCCTCCAGCTCACTCTTCAGCATTGCGTCCTCCTTGTCCTGGGTCAGGCCACCTCCCCTTCCCTGCACCTGCCAATTAAAGAAGTAAGGATACCTGGTAGTACTGTGAGGATACTAAACTGGTTTTATGGGTTAGCTTGGAAACACCAAATGCAGCTTAAGGGAAAACAGTTTCAAAAGAATAAACTACTAAACTGAGTAAGCTTTTAACGTGAAACTTAAAGTCAAGGACTGGAGAGATGGCTCAGTGGTTAAGAGCACTGACTGCTCGTCCAGAGGACCTGGATTCAATTCCCAGCCCCCAGATGGCAGCTCACAACTCTCCAGTTCCAAGAAATCTGACATTCTTACAGACATACAATCAGGTAAAACACCAATGCACATAATATAAAAATAAATAAATAATTTTAAAAGGCAAAGTCAGATATTTTACTTTATTATTATTAAGGAGGGGCACATACCATGACATGCACATGGAGATCAGAGGACAACTTTGTGGGGGTCGGGGTTCTCCTTTCACCTTTATGTGGGTGCTGGGACCAAACTCAGGTCATGAGGCTCCTAAGGCAAACTCTTACCAGATGAGCCATCTCACTGGCCTGCAAATATCATTTTATAACTATGAAATTTATTGAGAAAATATATGGTCTTTTTTAATATGCTACATTCTCCTTTGGATCCAATCAAATGGCTTTATTTAACGGTTTTATTAGCTAGTTGCTATTTCGGGAAATTGCCTTAAGAAGAAAAACCTGAGCAAGAAAGAAGGGCAATAAGTCTGTGCCTAGTCACCATTTTCAGTTCCTGGTGTCCTTTGTACACAGAAGTTTAACAGATGTGGGCTGACGTTGTGACCTCACAACGCGAAGATGCAAGTTCAGAATGCAGTGCAATGCCAGTGGAGAATGCAAGGGCTGGGCCTCACTTAGCCATTTGGCATTTCTCCCTTTCGGTACTTTAACCCTTGTGTTGGCTCAATTCCCCCATCTTATGAGCTTCCCATGATGAAGGCTTACAGTGCCCAGTTCTCCTAGTCTCCCATACCCCAGGCTTGATGCACATGACACGGGGATTAATGGTTGTTTTCCTTTGCAGGCAGCACCTCATGTATTGATTGGTCTCAAATACTGTGGAGCCAAGGATGATCTTGAAGTTCCTGATTCTCCAGCAGCTGCCTCCTGAATGCTGAATACAGGCATGTGCCTATATACCCAGGTTTTGTTTGTTGGTTGGTTGGTTGGTTGTTGTGGTTGGAATTAAACCCTGGGCTTTATGCATTCTGGGCAAGCACTCTACTGACTGAGCTACAGCCTTACCCCCTCCACAAAAATTTTAAAAATATATTATGAGGAGTAATTCTATTGCTATTTGTGAAAAAAAAATCTTGAAATATGTAAAGCCTAATTGCTATGGATAATCTACTTCAGCAGATTTAGTTATTTGACCTGCAACTAACTGGAAGCAGGCAAGCAAGAACTCATGTCCTAAAATGAAAATGTATTTCAGAGTGACAGTGTCAGAAAGCTCACAAATACAAATTTGTATGGCTGCTGACTTCAAGATATTAAAAAAAAAAAAAAAAAAAAAAAAAAAAAAAGGGGGCGGTGGTGGTGCACGCTTTTAATCCCAGCACTTGGGAGGCAGAGGCAGGCAGATTTCTGAGTTCCAGGCCAGCCTGGTCTACAGAGTGAGTTCCAGGACAGCCAGGACTACACAGAGAAACCCTGTCTCGAAAAACCAAAAAAAAAAAAAAAGTTTGATCAATAGAAGTTAGAAACCTTGCTCTATTTGGTTAACTGTAAAAGCAAAAGTAACTCTACATACATGTGTACATACAATGCATACACACATACAAATAACCAACCACACAACCTAGAGCTGGAGAAGGTGAAGACAGGAGTAGGCAGTCTTCCATGTGACCAAGGACCTACTGCCAGGGCAGTATCCTCTGACCCCCGAACAACAAGCCATGGCTGCCTATATGAGTATAATATATGAGCTGTATCCAGATGGTAGCATGGGACACAGTTACTACCAGTTACTACTGGAGTTCTCTGGTGGCTCCTAGCATGAGAGGGATCATGTACAAATGGGACCACCCAGACCCAGGATGAACTAAGGTGACTGGGTGCCCGGAGACCTAGACATGCATATCCGGAATTGTGTGGACACATCCCCTACACCCTGTTCATTGAATATCATGTGTAAACAGCTCTTTGGGTTCTTGGCCTTCATGCTTTCCATGTTCTGGGTGGGGGAGACTTTCTCCTCCTACAAGCCTGTGGGGCCGAGGCAGTGCCTTTATATAATAATCTGTATTTGCAACAGCAATCCTACCAGTGAACCTGAGCTGGTGATTCTCTACAAGATCTGAGGAGGCTTTGTGGGCTTTTGTGCCCACTAACTAGGACTGCCTCATTCCTAGAGGTTTCACCATAATGAAATCCCCAACAGAAGTCAGTGACATGGTTTAAAAAAAAAAAAAAAAAAAAAAAAAAACTGGAAAGTACGGTGAGAACACACAGAACGCCTCTACTTAAAAGCGAGCATCATTTTTGCTCACATTGTCCAGCTACCATTTTACTCTTACTTTGTAGCATTTACTTTGTAGCCAGGCATTTTATCTAATTTCAGTAGTTTTACTCATTTCCTTCTGCATCTCTACTGATATCCATCTCTGCCGCTCTCATGCCTCTCTCTGTCTTCACGTGATCACACCCAAACTTATCTACAGTATATCCGTGTGTGTGTGTGTGTGTGTGTGTGTGTGAGAGAGAGAGAGAGTATGTGTGTGTGAGAGAGAGAGACAAAGAGAGAGAGAGAGAGAGAGAGAGAGAGAGAGAGAGAGAGAGAGAGAGAGAGGAGAGAGAGAGAGAGACAGAGAGAGAGAGAGAGAGAGCGAGGCGAGAGAGAGAGAGAGAGAGAGAGAGAGAGAGAGAGAGAGAGAGAGGAGGCTGCTGCTGAAGACTTGTTTTCAACCTTTCTGTGCTTTGCCATTCTCACTTAATGGATCACAGAGACGGCTGTAGACTCCTTAGTTTGTCTATGGAAGCATCCTATTAGCTGCTTGCTACCCTGTGGTCTGAACGGCCTGTGTAGATCATTCCCACGATGTTAGGCCCTCCCTTTATTTACCTTATTTTGCCGCTGCAAATATGGCCCCAGGGAAAGCCTCAGGACACAGATGTCACATGGTGGATTTAAGATTTGATTTGTGTCTGTGTCTGTGTGAATGAAAGCCACGTGTGTGCTTGTGGAGGCCAGAGGAAGTTTAGATTCCCCTGGAGTTGGCACTGTGAATGCTCTGGTCTGAGCAACAAGACCCACGTGGGTCTGTGGAAGAGCAAGCAGGCTTGACAGATGTATGCCTCTTTTCTTTTTCACCAGTCTGGCCAATAGGCAACTTAACAGTTTTTAGTCCTTGTCAGTCAGGCAGATGGGTGACAAATGCCATTTGCTAGTTACTTCTGCTGACTGCCAAGCTGCTGAGTCTCTCCCGTGAGTGTTTCCTGCTGAGTCTCTCCAGGTCCTTACTGGAGAGGTGGCTTTGTCGCTCTGCAGATTAGCTATTCCTCTGAGTTGACAGGTTTTTTTTCAGCCATTTTCTTTT